>NC_043003.1:17574101-17624101 GCF_006345805.1 Octopus sinensis
CAGTGCATGTGTAATTACTATTGGCATAATGACCCTCCCAAAATACAACAAAGTCTTTTTACTGGTTGCTACACAAGGTATTCTCCCAAATCTTTTTTGATATATTTTGATATATGCTAATCTATACAGATCTAAGAATTTTAGACTTGCTTGAAACGTTAATTGCTTACCATATCTGCAACGTTTTGCTTCTCTATACATTGACACACTAAAGATTTGATGTCGAGCAGCTAATTTGGTAGAAACCCAAAAGATTATTCACCCTCTGGTCAGCATGAAAACCGGACATTAAATGATGATGACGATGATGATGATGATGATGAAGATTTCCAACAACAATATTGGCCACTTTATTGAATTCAGTATCTCTATTATCTGAGAACATGCTTATTAAAATTATTAGCAAAAAAAAAAAAAAAAAGGCACAGCATCCATAGCTTTTAGAAACATTGTTTTCATACTCCAAATTATTAAAGCATGGAATTAACTACTCATGTCAGTCGTTAACTGTAAGGATGCTGCATGTTCCAAAAATTCCATGCTTCCAAAAATTTGCCAACACTACTTCTGACGTGCCTGTATCCCTTCCATCTTTGTGGCTCTTTTACTCTTCACTTTTCTGTCTTCTTGTGCTTTGCTCCTGTGTCGCGCACACACACCCACCCACACACACACACACATTTATATATATCACCGTGATCACCATGACCGACCAGGCTATCAGATGTTGCTACACATCGTCGGTCACAATGCGCTTTGCATTGTTTTAGCCTTCCCTGCTGGCTAAGCAAGCAGGTCAACAGAAGAACGAGTGAGAGAAAGTTGTGGTGAAAGAGTACAGCAAGGATCACCACAATCCCCTGCCAGAGCCTCATGGAACTTTAGATGTTTCCGCTCAATAAACACTCACAACGCCCGGTCTGGGAATCAAAACGGCCATCCTACGACCGTGAGTCTGCTGCCCTAACCACTGGGCCATTGCGCCGCCACATTTATACATATATATACATATCTGTATATGTATATATGCTGGGCTTCTTTTTCAGTTTCCATGTACTAAGTCCACTTACAAGGCTCATAAGTATATATACATAATAATGCATAAACTCTTGAATTTATTAAGTAGTTAAATTTCTACTTTATCTACAAACAGGTAATGTATTCAACCATTGGCACCTTTTATATAATTATAGCATTAACACAAAATAGCTTCCTAATTCATTAATTATTCTGTCTACTTGAAAAATATATGCCATCCAAAAATTATTAAAAAAAATTGTTAGTATAAGGATGCTATTACATAACTGATTTGAGTACTCATATAAATATATACTCTACTCTTTTACTTGTTTCAGTCATTTTGACTGTGGCCGTGCTGGAGCACCACCTTTAGTTGAGCAAATCGACTCCAGGACTTATTCTTTGTAAGCCTAGTACTTATTCTATTGATCTCTTTTGCCAAACTGCTAAGTTACAGGGATGTATACACAGCAGCATTGGTTGTCAAGCAATGTTAGGGGGACAAACACAGACACACAAACATATACGCACACATATATATATATATATATATATATATAAATATATCATCATCATCATCATTTAACGTCCGTTTTCCATATATATATATATGCATATATATGACGGGCTTCTTTCAGTTTCTGTGTACCAAATCTATTCACAAGGCTTTTGTTGGCCCGAGGCTATAGTAGAAGACACTTGCCCAAGGTGTCACGCAGTGGGACTGAACCCAGAACCATGTGGTTCATAAGCAAACTACTTACCACACAGTCACTTCTTAAGAACTTTAGTTAAAAAATAATATATAAATAAACAAAACAAAAAAACAAACATTACAACTTCATTTTTTTTTTTATTTATTTAAATCAGTTTATTTCTTTTGGCAGATGAAGGTATACAACGCAAAGATTGCAGCATCACAGTGGGATGCCAAATTTTATAACTTCTCTATCAGCGTACTGATGAAAAGATAAATATAATTTATATATGTTCCACCTGTTAAAGAATTTTTTCTTCTTCTTCTTCATTCCTGGCATCTAACACACTTTAGTGCAGAGTCTGTTCATATTTACATTGTTGTGATTAAGATGTATGTAAAGAAAACCAAACATCAGGACTTAGCAAGGCACTTATCAAGTGACGGTTTGCAGCCTTATTCCCTATTGAAGTCAGTTGCTATGGCTTTTCACCTGGATTAGTGTTGTATTTCCTGCAGAAGTTTTGTCTGAAACCCAGACAACTGAAGAAAGCTATCAAGGAGATAGGCTTCACAACTGAAATCAACTATATATATATAGTGGCCTAGTGGTTAGGGCATTCGGCTCACGATCGTAAGGTCATGAGTTCAATTCCTGATGACATGTTGTGTCCTTGAGCAAGACACTTTATTTCACATTGCTCCTGTCCACTCAGCTGGCAAAAATGAGTTGCACCTGTATTTCAAAGAGCCAGCCTTGTCACACTGTGTCGCACTGAATTTCCCTAAGAACTACGTTAGGGATACACGTGTCTGTGGATTGCTCAGTCACTTGCACATTAATTTCATGAGCAGGCTGTTCCGGTAATCGTATCAGCTGGGACCCTTATTGTCGTAACTGACGGAGTGCTCCTTTATATATTATATATATCATCATCATCATCATTTAACGTCCGTTCTCCATGCTAGCATGGGTTGGACGGTTCGACTGGGGATCTGGGAAGCCAGAAGGCTGCACCAGGCTCCAGTCTTATCTGGCAATGTTTCTACAGCTGGATGCCCTTCCTAACGCCAACCACTCCGAGAGTGTAGTGGGTGCTTTTTACATGCCACCTGCACAGGTGCCAGGTGAGGCTGGCATCGGCCACGGTCGGATTGGTGCATTTTACGTGCCACCGGCACGGAAGCCAGTCGAGGCGGCACTGGCTTCGGCCACGATTCGGATGGTGCTTTTTACGTGCCACCGGCCTCGTGTATAACTTGTGTATAAACTTTGGAAGGACCCATTTTAAATTCTGTTGTATTTTACTCATAAGGGATTGGAATCTTACATGTATACCATTCTACCTAAAAAATGGATCTACAGCTTCATTATCCCTACATATCTCACATCTATTTTCTTTCCTCCCCTCACTCTCTATTTTGTATCCTATTTAAACTAACTATTACTTAACCATCCTTTCACACTGTCTACGATGAAGGGATATAATTAATAAATGTCCTGGAAACAGCTGTAAGACCTATCTATGTGTTCTAATATCTACACAGGCTTGGGTTTTTTTTATCTCATTATGCAAAAATTCTTATATATACAGGGTGTCCCAAAGTGTATACACACTTTAGCAGCTGATAACTCATTTGATATTTTTTCTTTCCAGATGAAACCTATAGGATTTAATGATGGCAGTCAGATTAAGCTTTGAACAAAGAAAATTCATTCTAAAATGATACTGGAAGTGTGAAAATGCAGTTGAAGTGCAAAAACAGTTAAAGTATGCATACTTTAACTGTTTTTGCACTTCAACTGCATTTTCATACTTCCAGTATCATTTTAGAATGAATTTTCTTTGTTCAAAGCTTAATCTGACTGCCATCATTAAATCCTATAGGTTTCATCTGGAAAGAAAAAATATCAAATGAGTTATCAGCTGCTAAAGTGTGTATACATTTTTGGGGAACACCCTGTATACATATATTGTATTTGGGGATGATCATGTTGCCAGTTTAGCCAATGTACATATAAAGTAACAATTTTAGAAAGAAAACCATTCATTTCATGTCTAGCATGAACTAGACATATCTTCAGTTTCTCTAAATGATAACTGTTTTCTTCCTAATGAACTCCAGGACTGAGTTGTTGTGTCTGGGGAGAGTCATTCTCTTTTATGCCTTATTATTTAACACATTTACCGGTAAAGTTCCCACTCATTTACTTATTTATTTTTCCTAAAATTTTTGTTGCGTCTTGGAACCTTTCCAATAGTCATTGACTCTGTCCATTATCCAAGCTGCGTTCTTTTTATTGTTTGTGTGCATGTGTGTGGGTCAGTGTCTGTGAAAACCAAATCCAAAAACGAAGTATATGTGTGTGTGTGTGTACATACACACACACACATACTTACATATTGTTTTTATTTTGGTCGAGTCACCCTCTTGCTACTCTAAGTTTCACCTGAGAGAGTCTTAACTTGCTTGAAGAATCTTGAAGAACCCACAGGTGATGAAACTCAGAGTAGCAAGAAAATGACTTGAACAAAATAAAAATATTGGTTTCAAATTTTGGTACAAGGCCAGAAATTTCGGGGAAGGAGCCAAGTTGATTATATCAAATCCAGTACTCAACTGGTACTTATTTTATCAACTCCAAAACTGTGGTTGTGGTTGTGGTTGGCAAGAAAAAGAAAGGCAGAACCAGTCCACATGTTAAGATTATTTCAGTCATTGCTGCCCCAGTTAAATGACAGAAACAAGTAAAAGAATAACAATAAGAGATAAAATAAAATTGCTAACCTTCCCTGCAATATTTGCCTAGCTCTGAGCACTGGTAAACCACATGAAACCACCAGTTTGCAATATGTTATATATACAATAATAATAAGAAGGCAGTGGGCTGGCAGAAACGTTAGCACGCTGGGCGAAATGCATAGCTGTATTTCGTCTGCGTTACGTTCTGAGTTCAAATTCTGCCGAGGTCGACTTTGCCTTTCATCCTTTCGGGGTCAATAAATTAAGTACCAGTTACACATTGGGGTCGATGTAATCGATTTAATCCCTTTGTCTGTCCTTGTTTGTCCCCTTCTATATTTAGCCCCTTGAGAGCAATAAAGAAATAATATACAATAATAACAAAGGACGTTACCATACACATTTTTATAAACCAAGGACGTTATATAGACCTCTTTGACTCAAGTTAGAGAAGGGATAGCCCCGTAAAAGTCCCCTGGATATTATACTCAAGGGCGGACTATACGGATTTATGAGGATTTACGGTGATTATTTTTTCAGTATTGATTTCTCACATGAGCACCAGGTCACACATTTTGTTGGAGCATATTGTCAATTATATTGATCCAGAAAACTTCGCTACTGTTTATTTTATTGAACGGGAAAGATAAAAAGAAAAGACGACCCAGTTTAAGATTTGAGTTCAGATCACAAACATATTTTATCACAGCCGAAAGGAGGTAGTCACAGTTCTAGGACAGCACTCTACACCATATGAGATGTCATCGGGTGTACCACAGGGATCTGTCCTTGGTCCCCTCCTGTTTGTGGCATACATTAATGACATAGATGCCAATTTAAAGAATGCCACAGTATTGAAATATGCAGACGACATCAAGCTGTACCTTGAAATCAAGAGGACTGATCCTGATGTCTACAACTCTTTCCTGCAATCAGACCTAGACACAATGCAGCAATGGATCACAGACTGGCAACTGAAACTGGCTGTGGACAAGTGTACCACCATGCATTTTGGGAGAAAAAACCCTGCGTCCACATACTCCCTCCACAACACTGATATCAAGAAATCCTCTTGCGAGCGTGACCTAGGCATCACTGTCAGCAGTGATTTGCATTGGACAAAGCATATCTCTAAAATTGTCAAGAAGGCCGAGGGTGTCTTGGCATCACTCAGCAAGACTTTTGTTAGCCGCTCTCCAGCCATCTATTTAAAACTGTATACAGCTATGGTACGACCACACTTGGAATTTGCATCATCAGTTTGGAATCCCTATCTTGCTCAGAACATTGACCTCCTGGAATCTGTCCAGAGACATGCAACCAAACGCATACCCTCCATCAGACACCTACCATATTCTGAGCGCCTTGTTTCCCTGGGCATGGATTCACTAAAGCTCCGGCGTCTGGCGACGGACTTGGTAAACACCCACAAGGTTATCAACCACCTCACCAACAACAACACTGAACACCTTTTTGATCTCCATGTGTCTAACACACGTGGATATGCCTACAAAGTCAGAAAACAACACAGCTCCCATGACTTTCGGAAACATTTTTTCACGCTCGGGGTTGCTGAAGCGTGGAATAAACTGCCTGCGTCAGTTGTTGACTGCCATGACACTGCATCCTTTAAGGCCCTCATGCTTTCCGAAATCCGCCGAAACTACACCTGATTATATATACACTTTAGATGAGTTGTAGTGCACCTGAGCACTGTACACAATTATTATTATTATTATTATTTTTAATACTGGAATTGGAAATACATTTCTGTTTCTAGTTTGGCTTCATTTAATTTCAATATAACGTAGAGAATATTAAAAGAAAAATATTTTATTATAAGTGTGACTGTGCTGTTATGTGGTGTGGTGTGGTGTGGTGTGGTAAGAAATTTGTTTTGCTACTATGTGGTTCTAGGTTCAGTACCACTTTGTGGCACCTTGGGCAAGTGGCTTCTACTATATCCTCAGACTGACCAAAGCCTTATGAATGGATTTGGTAGATAGAAGCTGAAATAAACCCCATTGTGTGTGTGTGTGTGTGTGTATGTGTGTGTGTGCATGCCTGCATGTGTTTGGTCCCCACAATCACTTGACAAACGGTGCTGGTTTGTTAACATCCCCATAACTTAGTGGTTCAGTAAAAGATACTGAGAGAAAAAGTACCAGGCTTAAAAAATAGGTACTCTTCATGGTAGTGACCTAGCATGGCTGTAGTCCAATGACTGAAACAAGTAAAAGGTAATTGAAGTAGTACCAAATTAAAATAGCTAATTATGTGCCATAATTAATGCATATCCACCATTGTATATATTCAAAAGGTTGTCCTGGCTGTGGTTAACCTATCAAGGCTGATGTGCATCTGGATTTATCAATAGCTTCTGCTGAGGAAATTTTCTATCTCCTTCCAATATATATAGTCATTTATTCTTTTGTTTGTTTCAGTCATTTGACTGCGGCCATGCTGGAGCACCACCTTTAGTTGAGCAAATTGACCCCAGGGCTTATTCTTTGTAAACCTAGTACTTATTCTACAAGTTTCTCTTGCCGAACTGTTAAGCGACGGGAATGTAAACACTCCAGCATCGGTTGTCAAGCAATGTTGGGGGAACAAACACAGACACACAAACATACACACACACACACACACATATATACAACGGGCTTCTTTCAGTTTCCGTCTACCAAATCCACTCACAAATCTTTGGTCGGCCCGAAGCTATAGTAGAAGACACATGGCCAAGGTGCCATCCAGTGGGACTGAACCTGGAACCATGTGGTTGGTAAGCAAGCTACTTACCACACAGCCACTCCTACGCCTATTTGTCAACTATTTGTGCAGCTGTGCTATTCTCTCTGCCCCCGTCAACAACAACAACATATTAAATTCAAACATATTAGGTGTCATTCTATATCTTGTTTGTCTGATTGATATTTCGTTTAAATGCTCTGGTATCTCAAAAATTATTGAAGCCAAAAAAAAACTCATTTGCTAAATGAATCATTTTAAGTAAGTAAAATGAATGATTGTATGAGTTTTTCTTTTTTTTTTGATGTTTTATGTTTTTAGCAATTTATTTTCTATACTCAAGTGTATTCCACATGTGAGCTATAGATTATGCGTAAAACCAAATCAGTTGCATAATCCTCTTCAGCATCATCATCAATCTCATCATCATCACCTTCATAATCCTCATCACTGTCATTGTCATTATCATCTTCGTCATCACTGTTACCATCACCATCATTATCATTATCATCGTTATAGTAATCAGTGTATAGGCGCAGGAGTGGCTGTGTGGTAAGTAGCTTGCTTACGAGCCATATGGTTCCGGGTTCAGTCCCACTGCGTGGCACCTTGGGCAAGTGCCTTCTACTATAGTGTCGGGCTGACCAAAGCCTTGTGAGTGGATTTCGTAGACGGAAACTGAAAGAAGCCTGTCGTATATATGTATATATATACTACACTCATGGAGTGGTTGGCGTTAGGAAGGGCATCCAGCTGTAGAAACACTGCCAGATCAGACTGGGCCTGGTGCAGCCTACTGGCTTCCCAGACCCCAGTCAAACCATCCAACCCATGCTAGCATGGAAAGTGGACATTAAACAATGATGATGATGTATGTATGTGTATATGTTTGTGTGTCTGCGTTTGTCTTCCCAACATCATTTGACAACCGATGCTGGTGTGTTTATGTACCCATAACTTAGCAGTTCGGCAAAAGAGACTGATAGAATAAGTACTAGGCTTACAAAGAATAAATCCTGAGGTCGATTTGCTCCACTAAAGGCAGAACTCATGACCTGTTCAGTAAATTTTTCATCCAGACAAACTCATATATTCTGGCCTTTACTGGCACTTGTGCCCATGCTAGTAGGGTGCCAAGAGCACCATCCAAACGTGATCTTTGCCAAAGCAGCCAACTGGCTTCCGTGCCAGTGGCATGTAAAAGGGCACCATTCGAGCATGGTTGTTACCAACGTCACCTACTGGCACCTGTGCTGGTGGCATGTGTAAAATGATTCGAATGAGGTCATTGCCAGTACCGCCTGACTGGTCCCCGTGCTGGTGGCATGTAAAAAGCACCCACTACACTCTCGGAGTGGTTGGCATTAGGAAGGGCATTCAGCTGTAGAAACTCTGCCAAATCAAGATTGGAGCCTGGTGCAGCCATCTGGTTCGCCAGCTCTCAGTCAAAATCGTCCAACCCATGCTAGCATGGAAAGCAGACGTTAAACGATGATGATGATGATGATGATGATGATGATCGTTAATTCAGTGTAGGGAATTGGCACTCTGCCAGTTATGATGACGAGTGTTCCAGTTGATCCAACCAATGGAACAGCTTGCTCATGAAATTAATGTGTATGTGGCTGAGTATTCCACAGACACATGTACCCTTAATATAGTTCTCAGGGAGATTCAGTATGACACAGAATGTGACAAGGCTGGCCCTTTGAAATACAGGAACTACTCATTTTTTTGTCAGCTAAATGGCCTGGAGCAACAGGAAATGAAGTGTCTTGCTTAAGGATACAACATCTCCAGGAATTGAACTCAGGACCTTGCAATCATAAGCCAAATTATACCTTAACCACGAAGCCATGTGCCTTCATGTAGTGAATTATATATTCTTTACTCTTTTACTTGTTTCAGTCATATGACTGTGGCCATGCTGGAGAACTGCCTCAAGTCGAGCACATCGACCTCAGGACGTATTCTTTTGTAAGCCTAGTACTTATTCTATTGGTCTCTCTTGCCGAACTGCTAAGTAATGGGGATGTAAACACACCAGCATCAGTAGTCAAGCGATGTTGGGGGCACAAACACAAACACATACACAAATATATACACATATATATGACAGGCTTCTTTCAGTTTCCGTCTACAAAATACATTCACAAGGCTTTGGTCAGCCCGAGGCTATAGTAGAAGACATTTGCCCAAGGTGCCACGCAATGGGAACGAACCCGGAACCATGTGGTTGGTAAGCAAGCTACTTACCACACAGCCACTGATTCTTTAAAACTTCAAAATACTGTACCAAATGACTTGTCTGGTCGTTTTACCATTATTTGTTTGATATTTTGCTGCACTGAGTAGAAACCTTTTCATATCCATGAGGTTTGGGAGGAAAAAAAATATATAAGTAATTAAGATATTATCTGCAATGTTTATGAAATATAATATCAGTGATAAAAATATTTTACTGCTCTGAGTCAACAACCTTCTCTTATCTCTGAAGTTTATATGAAATAACTTCAACTGACTCAAAAATACTCTCGCACCAAAATAAAATGTTTTGCCATAAAAAATAAGAAATATGTAGACAAAGCCAGTGGGTGAACCAGTTTGCTTTGCAACCGTTTGATTTCAGATTTGATCCCATTGTAATTCACTTTGGATAAATGTCTTGCCTTGTGTTCACCAATGCTGCCATCGCCACCACCGCCACCACAGCCATCATCATCATCATCATCATCAATCATCATCATCATCATCATCATCATCATCATCATCATCATCATCATCAATCATCATCAATCATCATCATCATCATCATCATCATCATTTAGCGTCTGCTTTCCATGCTGGCATGGGTTAGATGCTTTGACTGGAAAGCTGCACCAAATTTCAGTCTGATTTGGTTCAGTTTCTACAGCTTGATGCCCTTCCTAATGCCAACCACTCCGAGAGTGTAATGGGTGCTTTTTACATACCACCAACACAAGTGCTAGTTACATGACAACGGTATCAACCAAAACTGCGATTTCTCTTGGCTTGACAAGTCTTCTCAAGCACAACATATCACCAAAGGTTTTGGTCAGTCCTCATTGTCATGTGAGCAGAATTTTGGTAGATGGAAACTATATCAAAGACCACCACATGTCATTGCTTTAATGTCCACTTCCCCATACTTTCATGGGTTCAATAGAATTTATTGAAACAGCTTTTCTATGTTCATATGCTCTGTCTGTTACCATGGCACTCGAGCCCCGTGCTAGTAGGGTATTAAGAGCACCATCCGAGCTTGATCGTTGCCAGAGTGGCTATCTGGCCTCCATGCCGGTGGCACGTAAAAGACACCATTCGAGTGTGATCATTACCAGCATCGCCTTACTGGCACCTGTGCCGGTGGCATGTGTAAAAGATTCGAGTGAGGTCATTGCCAGTACCGCCTAACTGGCCCCATGCCGATGGCACATAAAAGCACCCACTACACTCTCAGAGTAGTTGGCATTAGGAAGGGCATCCAGCTATAGAAACTCTGCCAGATCAATACTGAAGCCTGGTGCAGCCATCTGGTTCACCAGCTCTCAGTTGAATGACTGAGGGCTGGTGAACCAGCATGGAAAGCGGACGTTAAACGATGATGATGATGATATAAGATTAGTACCAGAGGTTGACATTGGTTAACATAGAGACAATCTCTGGTTGTTGACATAGAGTGACAAAGTCTTTTCCGCTTAAATTTTCTAGAGAGGCTACTAGCTAGAGAGGACATAGGCCTAGGGCCTGAAGAACCATTACAAAGTTAAGCTCTTTACAGATGTGAGACCTAAGGTAACCCCATAGACTGGCTATATCTATTTTTATCTATCTACACACACACATACACACACACACACACGCACCTACATACACATATTAAATAATCAGAATATGGAGTAAAAGAGTATATATTTTTCTAATTTCAAAACAACATTCGATATATTATAAAAACTTTATCTTCTCCATCTCTAACGAGCAGAAGTATTGTCTATCAATGTGTATCAACAATGGATTCCGTTATAATGACAATACTTTCATGAAACGATCATAAGATGCATTAATTAACAAATTTTTAAGCTGTCATGCTTCATATATTTTTAATACAATACTATTTTAGACGCAGGAGTGGCTGTGTGGTAAGTAGCTTGCTTACCAACCACATGGTTCCGGGTTCAGTCCCACTGAGTGGCATCTTGGGCAAGTGTCTTCTGCTATAGCCCCGGGCCAACCAATGCCTTGTGAGTGGATTTGGTAGATGGAAATTGAAAGAAACCTGTCGTGTATATGTATATATATGTATGTGTGTGTTTGTGTGTCTGTGTTTGTCCCCCTAGCATTGCTTGACAACTGATGCTGGTATGTTTACGTCCCCGTCACTTAGCAGTTCAGCAAAAGTGACCGATTGAATAAGTACTGGGCTTACTAAGAATAAGTCCCGGGGTCGATTTGCTCGACTAAAGGCGGTGCTCCAGCATGGCCGCAGTCAAATGACTGAAACAAGTAAAAGAGTAAAAGAGTAAAGCGACATATATATCATCGTGAAGAATTTTTTAAATATTGAATTTCATGCTATTATTTCAAAATACAGTATATACATACATACATACATACATACATACATCATCATCATCATTATCATTTAACGTCCGTTTTCCATGCTAGCATGGATTGGATGGTTCAACCAGGGTCTGGTAAACCATGGAGGCTGCACCAGGCTCTAGTCTGATTTGGCAGTGTTTCTACAGCTGGATGCCCTTCCTAATGCCAACCACTCCGTGAGTGTAGTGGGTGTTTTTTACGTGCCACCGGCACAGGGGCCAGAGTAGACTAGCAAACAGCCATGATTGGTTGGTGCTATTACGTGTCACCGACACGGACGCCAGTCAGGCAGCGCTAGTATCTGCCACGTTCGGACAGTGCTTTTTACGTGTCACCGGCACGGGTGTCTTAGCTGCAATTTCCAATGCACATATATATATAAAAGATGAACCTCTTTCAGTTTCCATCTACCAAATCCACTCTTTTCCTGTAGCTCTGGGCCAGCCAGAGCTACAGGAAAAGATACTTGCCCATGGTGCCACACAGTGGGACTGAACCCAGAATCAACCATATGGTTAGGCTGGGATGGCAATTTTTTAACGACACATCCACGCTTAAAGCTGCTTTGTACTTAAGAAAAGATAAGAGTTTAAACTCCACCAGCAACAGTATTTCATATGAGAATATGTAATGTTGAGTATCATTAGCTTTGAAAAACATTGTGTCCGATGCAAGTTGATAAAAGAAAGAAAATATAACAATGGAAACTTAAGAGCAGGAATTTTTATCGTAAGAGATTTGTACAAAACAAAAGCCTCCTTATATACGTAAGACTCTCGTGATAATGGGAATTTACTGGCATTCCTGGATACAATGTTTAAAGGCTGTGTTATTGGAAAACAATTCAACTGCATGAAAAAGAAGTAGAATGTATGTATATATTTTGAGATGTGCTCTCAATGTGTCCATGCCACTAACAGACTTCCACAAGAGTTCCCGAGAAAGAATAAGTAGACAGGTAAAGTAGGTAAACAAATACAAGTCATAGAATATCCTCCTCCTCTTCTTCTTCTTCCTCCTCCCCTTCCTCTTCCTCCTCCTCCTTGCCATCATCATGATTATCATCATCATCAATGTCATAATCATCATTATCATCATCATGGTCATCATGATCATCATCATCACTATCACCATCATCATCACAATCAATCCGATCCTCTTCCTCCTCCTCCTCCCCGTCATCATCATGATTATCATCATAGTCAGTAATGTCATAATCATCATCATCATCATCATCATGGTCATCAGTATTATCATCATCCTTCTCCTCATCATCATCATTATCGTCATCATCATCATCATCATCACAATCATCCCGATCCTCCTCCTCCTCCTCCTCGTCATCATCATGATTATCATCATCATCAATGTCATAATCATCATTATTATTGTCATGGTCATCAGCATCATCATCATCATCATTATCATCATCATCATCATCATCATCATCATCACAATCATCCCGATCCTCCTCCTCCTCCTCCTCGTCATCATCATGATTATCATCATCATCAATGTCATAATGATAATTATTATTGTCATGGTCATCAGCATCATCATCATCATCATCCTCATCATCGTCAGTAATGTCATCATCATCATCATCATCAACATCATCATCATCAGAATCATCCTGGTCCACTTCATCCTCCTCCTCCTCAATATCATCATCATCATCTTGTAATGCTCGCTGTTCCAAGCTTGCGTGAGTCAGAGGGAATTCAATGAGGCAGGTTTTCTAAGGCTACAGCCAGATGTCCTTCCTGTTGTTAACTTTTACCTGTTACAAACGAAGGTAGCATTTCCCAATAGGCTGGACATGTTTTCACATAAGATTAAAAATGAACGACACCACTTGTATGATGGTGACACTCATTTACAATATTCATGCAATGTCAATTAGAGATGACACTTGGTCTAAGTGACTTGCAGTGGGATTGAACCCAAAACTTCTTTAGCACACAGCTACATAATATGCTCATTCCTATGATCACAAACAATAAAATCATAAAACCATAAAAGGAAATATTACTGAATAAAATTTGGGTTATTTACATCAGTGCTACTCAAAGTGGTGGTCCGCAGACTGGTACCGACCCGCAAGCCATCAGCTGCCAGTACATGGCGAATTTCCAGAAAAGAAAGAAACATTATAAAATGCTTATAAAATGCATATAAAATTCTTATAAAATGCTTATGTAATATTGCATTATTTGTTTACAAAATAAATATAAGATAAAAAAAGATTGTCAACTTTTATTATATTCGTTATATATATATATATAGGTGCAGGAGTGGCTGTGTGGAAAGTAGCTTGCTTACCAACCACATGGTCCCAGGTTCAGTCCCACTGCATGGCAACTTGGGCAAGTGTCTTCTACTGTAGCCTCGGGCTGACCAAAGCCTTGTGAGTGGATTTGATAGACGTAAACAGGAAGAAGCCCGTCGTATATGTATATGTGTGTGTGTGTGGAAGCACATGGCCTAGTGATTAGAGCAGCGGACTTAATGTTGAGGGATCGCGAGTTCGAGTCTCAGACCGGGTGATATATGTGTTTATGAGCGAAACACCTAAGCTCCACGTGGCTCCAGCAGAAGGTAATGGCAAACTTCTGCTGACTCTTCACCACAACTTTCTCTCACTCTGTCCTCCTGCATCTTGTAGCTCACCTGTGACGGATCAGCGTCCCATCCAGGTGAGGAACCTATACACCAAGGAAACTGGGAAACCAGCCCTATGAGCCAGGCATGGCTCGAGAAGGAACAAACAAAATAAACATATATATATATGTATGTGTGTGCATATGTCTGTGCATATGTCTGTGTGTCTGTGTTTGTCCCGCCAATATCACTTGACAACCGATGCTGGTGTGCTTACGTCCCCGTAACCTAGCGGTTCAGCAAAAGCAATCGATAGAATAAGTACTAGGCTAACAGAAGAATAAGCTCTGGGATCGATTTGCTTGACTATAGGCAGTGCTCCAGCATGGCCACAGTCAAATGACTAAAACAAATAAAAGAATAAAAGAGCAAAAGAATATTGTTTCCAGTATAAATTAACATTACTAAGAAATATTATCGGTCCCTGGCACATTGGTAAACAAAACTGCCGGTACACTACATCAGATAATTTGAGAAACACAGATTTAGATTATAAAACATTTGATAAAATTATTGAATATTTCAGTAACGTAACACTTCAGAAGCTGTTGCATCATGCCTCTATCTCCCAAAACGACACAAAAAAACCCCCCAAAATAGTAAAGAAATCAAAAACAGTCAAAAGCATGGTTACACACTGAAAGTAAAAGAAAAGGAGTCAACACAGAATTTCTGTTTTTTTTTTTTATTTGTCTTCATAGGTAGTGAGCTGGCAGAATCATTAGCATGCCAGTAAAATGCTCAGCAGTATTTCATCTGCTGCTACGTTCTGAGATGAAATTCCATTGAGGTCGACTTTGCCTTTCATTCTTTCAGGGTCGATTAAATAAGTACCAGTTACACATTGAGGTAAATGTAATTGACTTAATCCGTTTGTCTGTCCTTGTTTGTCCTCTCTGTGTTTAGCCCCACGTGAGTAATAAAGAAATAGGTATTTCGTCTGGTATTTTGTTCTGAGTTCAAATTCCACCGAGGTTGTCTTTGCCTTTCATCCTTTTGGGGTCGATGAAATAAGTACCAGATATGCACTGGGGTTGATGTAATCGACCAACCCTGCCTTCTCCCCAAAATTTTCAAGGCCTTGTGACTAGAGTAGAAATAAAATAACTTCTAAAACTTACCTTTCTTTTGCCAGGGGTGTCCTCTGCATGAAGAAAATATAGCTAAGTGTGGGTTAATGAATTTTGTGTAGTGAGCCAAAAATAATTCTTAATTGATTCCAATTGATTCAAATTGCGCCTGTAATGAAAAGAAAAGTCATTAGCCATTTGCATTAATGACAATCTTTATGCATGAGTGATAAGGGAGAAAACTTTAGACTTTAAATTTTTTAAGTTAATAAAAATGAAAAGGATAATGAAACAGTGGGGTAGTTCAGTCTTTGATTGTTACGATGATAAAGCTGAGCATATTTTGGTCTCATCAGAACCTTCTCAGATAGACATAGTCTAACGTACTGCTATCAAGTTTTAAAATAATTTTTAAACAATATTGAATTTTTCATAAAAATTATTAATTAGGCATCGGAGTGGCTGCATGGTAAGTACCTAGGCGTAGGAGTGGCTGTGCAGTAAGTAGCTTGCTTACCAACCACATGATTCCGGGTTCAGTCCCACTGCGTGGCACCTTGGGCAAGTGTCTTCTACTATAGCCTTGGGCTGACCAAAGCCTTGTGAGTCGATTAAGTAAATGGAAACTGAAAGAAGCCTGTTGTATATATGTATGTGTGTGTGTATATGTTTGTGTGACTGTGTTTGTCCCGTCAACATCACTTGACAACCGATGCTTGTGTGTTTACATACCCGTAACTTAGCGGTTCGGCAAAAGAGACCGATAGAATAAGTACTAGGCTTACAAAGAATAAGTCCTGGCTTCGATTTGCTCGACTAAAAGTGGTGCTTCAGCATGGCCACAGTCAAATGACTGAAACAAGTAAAAGAGTAAAAGAGTAAAAAAATGGATCATAACATAGTGAATGTAATGAGACAAAAAAGCATATCAAATCAATAGAAATTACACCCATAATAATAATAATAATGTCATTAGTGCTTTAATTATATAATGAACCATGTTCTTTTAGTTTTCTTTATAGAAATCTTTTCTGAAACATAGTATAGGTTCAGAGCATAGTTCTTTTAATTGTAATTTTTATTTATGCGCCCTCTTCAAGCCTAGCCAGGCTCATGGGCCCGATTTCCCAGTTTCTAAGGTGTATGTGTTCCCCCCAGTCCATCGCAGCATTACTCAAGAAACAGAAAGAAAGAGTGAGAGAAAGTTGGGGCAAAATAGTACAACAGGGGTCGCCACCACTCCCTGCCGGAACCTTGTGGAGCTTTAGGTGTTTTCACTCAATAAACACACACAATGCTCAGTCTGAGAATTGAAACTGCAATCCTCTGACCGCGAGTCGGCTGCCCTAACCACTGGGCCATTTTAATTGTAAAATAATATGTAAATATTTGTGTGGTTTTTCTACCATAATTTTGAAGAGTATTTTCATAAAAACTGCTTTTTTATCTTTGAAACAGTTGCAAATGTAATTTTGAAATTTAAATGGAAATGTCTATGTATGTATGCATGTATGTATGTATGTATTTTGTATCTGTCTGTCTATCTATCTATCTATCTATCTATCTATCTATCTATCTATCTGTTTATCTATCTATCTATCTATATATCTATCTGTTTATCTATCTATCTATCTATATATATATATATATCTGTAAACACACACGTTTGCATATATGTATGTGTATACATACATGCAGACATAAAATACATATATTCATATATATCTATGTATGTGTGTCTGTAGATTTATATATAAATGTGTGTGCGTGTGTGTGTGTTTGTATCCAACATAACGTGGATATCTGGCAAGAACACTGAATACTGTTATAAGCTTTGAGAGATCCTCTTATACAGGCGCTTGGTGCTTAAAGCACACACATATATCACAGCAGATAAGAATCATCTGTTGATGGCACCAGAACTCCCATATCCTTTAAATTCATTTTACTGGGAATCATCAGTGTGAGTTGTCCAGTCACTGCATGCCAGTGAAATCTCACAGTGAAGGTATATAGAATTTCTGGAGCTTTTCAGACACTGATATCACAAATAGTCAGCAGGCTTATTAATGATTAATTATTAACAACATGAGCAGTATTAGTACCCAAAAGTAATCTTTATATCCAACTTAACATGGATGTCTTATTAGAATGCTGAATGCTTGAATGCTGTGTTATTAGCCATGAGAGATCCTATCTTGTAAGTGCTTGTTGCATAAAAGCAGACATAGGTTCATAGCAGATGAGAATCGTCTGTCAGTGGCATTGGAACTGCCACGTCATGTGATTTTATTCAACTGAAAATCTTCAGTGTCCATGATACTATATAAGCAAAGTGTTCTAATTCTTTGTTTTGTGGAGGAATCAAAAGAAACCAAACTCATTTGGTCTTAAAATCATACTATATGCAAATTTAAATACATTTAATTTTTTAGACATAACTCTGAAGCTAGATGCTAGTAGTTATTTATTTTATAAACAATGGGACAAAAAATCGCCTCCTTAGTAATATAAATTCCAACTAGTCCCTGGTAATGTTTAGAAGCTTTGTTAATAATATTAGTAAGTGTATATCCAGTTTATCTTTTGACAAGGAATTTTTATATATGCTTCTTTATATTAAAAAGATGCATATATATTGTGGATTCAAAGGAACAATACTAATAATAAAAAGCATAAAAATATGAAATAAAATACCATATGGCATGATCCACCACATAGTTGCAATGGTTGCTTCCATATTTTCAAGATTTTCTTATAAATGAGTATTTTTCCATAGATATTATTGATATCATTAGATTTCCAAAGGAAATAGTCTTAATGTGCGCTATATTTTCATAAACTTTATTGTTTTCATTGCCAAATAAGCAGATAAAACATTTCTAGTACTAACATGCAAAATTCTTCTCTCTATGTAATTTGCCTGACCAGTAGCATGTTTCTTTCAATCAAAAATAAAAACTATAATTCATTGGATGAAGGTCTTTCTTGCAAATAACTGAAATCAAGAGTTAAACAAAGTTTACAGAAAATCCATTGGGAAAGAATTCTTACCACATGCACTTGTATTCAGGCATACAGAAATAAATATGTGAATACTTGCATACACTTTCGTCAATGTTTATTCAAGAATGTCCAAATTCTAACTGACAAAACATAGTTTATTTCCCATATATATGATTTGTCATGCTCTGAAATATAGCTGGATCTTGAAAAATAGAATTTTGTTATTTATCTACATTAAGCTTGCCTTATCAATAGCCACATCATTTGCTTTTGTGTGTCTTACACATGAAACTAAAGACATGAAAATAACTGTTTACATATTTGAATAGATAAATATATTCTCTTTACTCTTTTACTTGTTTCAGTCATTTGACTGCGGCCATGCTGGAGCACCGCCTTTAGTCGAGCAAATCGACCCCGGGACTAATTCTTTGTAAGCCCAGTACTTATTCTATCGGTCTCTTTTGCCGAACCGCTAAGTGACGGGGACGTAAACACACAAGCACCGGTTGTCAAGCGATGTTGTGGGGGGGGGACAAACACACACACACACATACACATATATACATATATATATACATATATATACGACAGGCTTCTTTCAGTTTCCGTCTACCAAATCCACTCACAAGGCTTTGGTCAGCCCGGGGCTATAGCAGAAGACACTTGCCCAAGATGCCACGCAGTGGGACTGAACCCGGAACCATGTGGTTGGTTAGCAAGCTACTTACCACACAGCCACTCATATGTCTTCCATATGACAATCGAATAAAGGAACATATTACACACTCACAAATGCTTTTGAGACAATCAGTCAAATTTCATTCACAAATCCATACATTAATATTCTTACAAATATTTTACTGAAATATTCTTATGCTCTATCTCGTCTTCCATTGCTTGAATAATGGACACTGTAAAACTCTTAGTTATGTTAATCACCAATTACTAATAACCCATTACAGCTTTTAACCAAATTAATAGCCGTATAAAGAGTACGGTTTTAGCTTGAGATTTATGGAATACGCACCAAAACAAATTAGAATAATGCTAGTACAATAATTTTGATAATAAAAGATGATTTAGTAAAATCTCAAAATATGATCCAAAGCTGTAATTTACAATATATTTTCTCTTGTCTAGTTGCCTATAGCCATTAATTTTCTTAACCTATTATTTTGTTTTCCTTTCATCTACCTGTATATACATGCATTCACACACATAAGCACACACATACACATGCACATATATATACATGCACACTAAGATGACATGTTCACAGACATAATACATGTATTTGTAAGTATGCATATGTTTATATGTATGCAAATATATATATATGTGTGTGTCTAAGATGTGAGCTGGCAGAATTGCTGTGGTTGTGTGGAAAGTAGCTTGCTTACCAACTACATGGTTCCAGGTTCATTTCCACTGCATGGCACGTTGGGCAAGTATCTTCTACTATAGCCTCAGGGTGACCAAAGCCTTGTAAGTGGATTTGGTAGACGGAAACTGAAAGAAGCCCGTCGTATATATGTATATATATATGTATGTGTGTGTGTATATGTTTGTATGTCTGTGTTCGTCCTCCCCAATATCGCTTGATAAGTGATGGTGGCGTGTTTGTGTCCCTGTAACTTACCGGTTCTTCAAACAGATACTAGACATCCCCCTCTCCATACTACCAGATGAAAAGCACGACATCAGGTACAGACCATGGTAGTAGTAGTAGTGTAGTAGTAGTAGTAGTAGTAGTAGTAGTAGTAGTAGTAGTAGAAGTAGTTGCAGCAGCAGCAGTAGTAGTAGTATAGTAGTAGAATTCAAGCTGTAATTATTGCGAAAGGCAGTTCTACCCCCTATTAAAAGAAATTTGTTTGAAAGTTTAAGGTGTTTCCATTATTTTGTCTAACCCCTGTGTATATATATATATACATATATATATATATATATATATTATATATATATATATATATATATGCAGCATGGAATTTTGTCAGTGAACAGTTCGCTGTCTCAAAGCGCCGAAAATTTAGGCAAATAAAATTTAAATGTTGAAGTGAATCTAACAGTTTTTGTTGTTTCTTAAATGGCTTATAAGCACCTTGCACGCTGCAATTGTTTTCCTTCCAGCACACAATCTCAGATCAGGTCACTTGCTATGCAATTACATCTCCATAATACATACATATATATATTCTTACATATAAGAGACCAAAATGTATGTACGCCATTATATATATATATATATATATATATATTCCAACAATTGAGGGCAAAATTAATTAATTATTAATCAATTTCACCAAGTGTTCAGTATGCAAAGGGACCATTCAAGGCGAATTCAAATTATTACATTATATAAAAGGGCTTAGTAAAATAAATTACTTTGCCGCATACTGAACTCATTAGAAATAGCAGCTAAAAAACTTTTTTAAAGCTATTTCTAATACTTAAAGAAAATCTCTCTCATATATAGTGTTTGCTTAATTCAACTCACACAAGTTGTGTGAGTTGAATTAAGCAAACACTATATATGAGAGAGATTTTCTTTAAGTATTAGAAATAGCTTTAAAAAAGTTTTTTAGCTGCTATTTCTAATGAGTTCAGTATGCGGCAAAGTAATTTATTTTACTAGCCCTTTTATATAATATATATATATATATATATATATATATATAAAATACAAAATGGGACAAGAACACAAAACATCCAGACAGTTATATATATATATATATATATACACACACACACACACACACACACCACATATATATATGATGGCAATCCCTCAAGGTTGAGGATGATGGTCTTCGCGCAAATTTACTGGTGAGTCCGTAGGTGACCGATAAGACCAATTCTTGCTTGAAAAGATCAGTCGCAGTGCGGACATCTAGTGCCGGAAGGGAGAGTCGCACGTGGTTGTTGTTGGCGCGCCTTCTGTTGTCGTCTTTTCTCCTCCAGCTCTGCAGACCTTTTCGACTCGAAAGTCACCGTTCCCTCATGGATGGTGGTTTTCCAGAGTGGTCCGTTTTTTGCCGTTTCCTCCCAGTTAGTGAAGTCGATGTCACACTTTTTGAAGTTCGTTTTCAAGGAGTCCTTGTATCGTTTCTTCTGGCCTCCTTTTGTACACTTGCCGTCTTTGAGTTGGGAGTAGAAGATCTGTTTGGGAAGTCGTTCGTCAGTCATTCTAACCACTTGGCCGCTCCATCTTAGTTGGCCTTTGATGACATAGGCTTCGATGCTGGTCGTTTTTGCTTCTTGTAGCACACTGACGTTAGTTCTTCTGTCTTCCCAGCTGATGTTAAGGATCTTCCGAAGACAGCGTTGGTGAAATTTCTCGAGCGTTTTCAGGTGGTGACTATACGGGGTCCAGGTTTCAGATGCTTAAAGGAGGGTTAGAATAATGACTGCCCTGTACACCATGAGTTTGGTTTCGGTTCGGATGTCCCGATCAGCAAAAACTCTTGTTCGAAGCTTGCCGAAAGCTGTTCCTGCACACCTCAGACGGTGTTGGATTTCATCGCTGAGGTCTACCTTTTCTGACAGATGGCTCCCAAGGTAGCAGAAATGGTTCACATTTTCCAGTGGAATTCCTTCGAGTTGAATCGATGGCGGGTTGTCAACACGGGCATTGGGAGGAGGTTGGTAGAGTAAGTATATATATATATATATACACACACACATACACATTCCCATGTATGTGTGTGTGTGTATATATGTATAAACTTAAACACACACACACATATATATATATATATCCATACAAATGTAAATATATACATAGGTGTGAGTGTCCATGTATCATGTATGTGTGTACTGAAAGATGAAGATACCGCAAAATAGCTGGGTAATGAAAATGATGCCAATATCCAACAATAATTAGATAAGGTAGTTCAAATTACTGCTGTGTGTGTGTGTGTGTGTGTGTGTTCTTTTTTTTTTTTTTGTAAATCATTATTTATCACCTTATTAGCATTTTTCTGATTAGTTTTGAATCATGTCTCATAAATTTCAAGCAGAATCTCCATCCACCTTTGCCACCCACTTCTTCCTCACCCGCCACCCCTCGTACTCTTTACTTGGCTATTAATTTAGTTAAAAGCTGTAAATGTGTCGTTAGTTATTGGTCATTAGGTGATTGGCCTCTGACGGCAGGTGGGTGGGTGTGTGGGGGGGGGCTGACTGGAACCCCCCCACCGAAGTCAATTATTGTCTAGCAACACAAGGAGGGAGATCTGCCATTTAAAATGATAGGACAGACAATGTCACTGTTGTCCGGCATCATCTTCGTCATCATCATCATCAATATCATCAGCATTATTAGTAGAAAGGATTATTATTAGTAGTAATCGTACATCATCATCATTATCATCAAGGTCATCCTGATTATTATTATTATCATTATTATTATTATTATTATTATCATCATTATTATTATTATTATTATTCAGTAGTTTTATTTTTATAGCGCGCTTTCACTTCACTAACGAGCGCAGCTCTGTGTGCCTTGTGTATGTGCTGTGGTTTGTTATTTATCATTACTATTATTATTATTATTATTATTACTATTATTACTATTATTACTATTATTACTATTATTATTATTATCATTATTATTATTATTATTATTATTATTTGAAAGTGGCAAGAATGGTGTGAGTGAATGGGCCTGCCCTGAGCACATGCCTGTAAAGGAAAGGAAAAGAGGTACCTGCTCCAAAAGTCAGGGTACCCATGGTTTTTTTTTTCCAAGAGCAGCCTTCGAACGAATGGCTCCCCCCCACCCCAATTGAGGATTACACATTGTTGAAGTTTTTGTTTTCTTTTGTTTGCTTCATTATGTTAATTTTGTTTACACGCAAACCCCTCACAACAACACTCACTCACACACATACACACACACACAAGCATTCTTTGTTTTGTCCCATTCATAATGATTTTCTTAATGTAAACTTTTTGTGGTTAATAAAGAAATCATGGCCAATAAAAATAGAATTGTTATCATTATTATCATTATCATTATTGTTGTTGTTGTTGTTGTTGTTGTTGTTGTTGTTGATGTTGTTGCTGCTGCTGCTGTTGTTGTTGTTGCTGCTGCTGCTGCTGCTGCTGTGTTGTTGTTGTTGTTGTTGTTGTTATTATTATTAGTAGTAGTAATAGTAGTAATAGTAGTAGTAGTAGTAGTAGTAGTAGTAGAAGCAGCAGCAGAAGCAGCAGCAGAAGCAGCAGCAGCAGCAGTAGTAGTAGTAGTAGTAGTAGTAGTAGTAGTAGTAGTAATTTGTTGTTATCAATAATATTTCTGCTATCATCATCATCATTATTATTATTATTATTATTATTATTATTATTTGTGATGCTGTTTTTATTGAAATAACTATTCATGCCCGGCAAGATTTATCGTTCTGCCATGTTTGCTTGTGTTAGAAGACTTGGTAGTAATCTCTGGTTGCCATGACAGCTCTCTCACACAGAATAAAACAGGCTTTAGAAACAAACTGTCAGTTTCTGTTAACTTTTACAGCTCTCTCTCTCTCTCTCTCTCTCTCTCTCTCTCACTCTCTCCCCTTCTCTCTCTTAGCCTAAACGAGGTAACTTAAACCCATAAATTCTCCAAGTCAGCAAGAATTTTTGTGAAAGTGATACTATCAAGTTTTGTAATAAAGATGCCTGTCAATCTTTACAGATTATAATAAATATCTTCAAGCCATAAAATAAACTAATACATTTAAGTATTGTGATGAAACAAATTATATGTGAGAATTTGGAGTTATTTTCTAAACCATTCTGTTGAAATTGTTTAATCCTTTCATTGTCTTATTTTCTGTTGAAATACACTGCCTTAAAAATAATGAAGAATTTATTATAATAACTTTGTTGTTATTAACCCTTTAGCATTCGGATTAATCTGTCAAATACAATTCTTATTCATTCACATTTTGAATCAGTCATGCATTGATGTCAAAGCTTCAAGATTACCGGGATATGATTGTTTATTTTTAGAATGACATTGTAGGGTAGGTGTGAGAGGCCTGATCAGGTCAGTTTGAACATAAAGACAAATATGATGGGGTTTCTGAAAAGTTCCCTAGCTTTAAGGATATTGCAAAAGACCTGCTTGGAGGTCCAACCTTCCAAGTTGTTTTACAGGGCTTAGAAATGCTGAAGGACCACTGCAATGAGAGTGTGAATCTAAGAGGGAAATATGTTGAATAAAATCATAATTAACTGTTCCTCCTATATTTTCTTTTACCTAAAGCCAGGAAATTTTAGTACCCCATCATAGAATATTTGAGTTGGATATAGCTAGTTTAAATACTAAAAGTTTAAGCCGGTGTTTGGAATATAAATTAACAGCAAATTTTGATGTGAAGTTCTAATTTAGATAATTTTAAAACAGGAAATTTATAGTTCTATATTTGAGCGATGAGGAATTATGTACATTACTTACATTTGACAGATATTTGTCTCATCATGTTTGTTGTTAGCACAACGTTTCCGATGATATACCCTCCAGCCTTCATCAGGTGTTTGGGGAAAATTTCGAACCTGAATTCTCATTCCTAAGGTATTTTTCGATGTTATTATTATTATTATTATTATTATTATGGAGTGAGAGAGCAGTTCATGCCATCAAAATGACACTGGGGTAAAATATACGAAGCCCAATATACCCATCATGACTACCCGTCTGATAAGGGTACACCAGGCACATGCATCACAACCATATGTGCGCGACATGGTGATCTCATAAAAAGACATGGCTATGATGCTCCCCCACTACTTCTGCTCATGATCAGAGATGCACTTATCGTCAGCCACTAAAGGACATGCTCAACTGGTTAAAGTCAAACAACTGACAAGCAAATCTGTGGTATTGAGCAGAATATTTGCTGTAGCCCATCTTTTATACCAAGACAAAACAATGTACATGATAACACTTCCAATCAGTTAAGATCAGAAGCCATGAGAGACACTGCTTGGTACTGCATCAGGGCATTTATTATTATTATTATTATTATTATTATTATTATTACTATTATTATTATTATTATTATTATTATTCAGGTCACTGACTGGAATTGAACTTGAAATCTAGGACTCTTAACCACTATGCCATAGGCCCATGAGAAATTTATAGTATAGAACCAAGGGGGGTCTTGAGTAAGTTGGTTTCAAAAGAGTTGACCCATGGCTGATTATAATGGTGGTGCATAAAATCATATTTTTGTAAATTATATTTGAGTAAATTATATTTTAGTAAATTACATTTTGTAAATTATATTTTGGTTAATTATATTTAATAAATTATATTTGAATAAATTATATTTTGCTAAATTAGATTATGTCTTTTCATTATTGGAATATGTCTTTTATCTTTGTTTTTTCACTTGTTTCAGGCATTAGACTGGCCAAGCTGGAGCATTGCCTTGAAGGGTTGTTTGTTGAATGGATCGACCCAGTACTTGTCTTCTTTTTAAGCCCAGTATTTATTCTATCAATCACTTTTGTCAATTAGCTAAGTTACACCAACACCGGTTGTTAAGTGGTGGTGGGTCACCAAACACAGCCACAAAGACACACACACACCACACACACACACACAAAGCAAGCAAAATTCATATACATATTATATGATGGGCTTCTTTCAGTTTCTGCCTACCAAATCAACTCACAAGGTTTTAATCAGCCTGAGGCTGTACAAGAAGACATTTGCCCAAGGTGCCAAACAGTGGGACTGAACCCAGAAGCACATGACTGGAAAGCAAACTTCTTACCAAACAGCCACGCTTGTAAACAATATCTTTAACCATTTAGATGAAATAAATCTTTTTTATAAATTTTGCCACGTTTGTTAAGACACTTTTCCATGTACTCAGGTTACTTGAAATAAAATTTTTCTGTTTCTGGAATTCTGGGAGAATTTACCGGAATGCTATTCACCATTGACTTCTTCCAAAGGTCATCTCTCAAGAAATGTGAAAAATCTTCCATACTGCCTTCCTGTTATAAATCTTAGAGATTCACAGCTGGCAGAGATGAAGTTGAAAGGCAGTTTGTTGATACGAAGTTCAAGGTAGGTAAAGTTCATATGATAGAAATGATGGTGAGTGGAATGTAAAGAATTTTGCTGTTGCCCTGTGAGTAAGGAAATGATGGAAAAGCGATATGGTAGAATTTCGGCCAAAAAAAATAGATATACTTTTTCTTTTCTTTTATTTATTTCAGTCATTTGACTGCGGCTATGCTGGAGCACCGCCTTTAGTCAAGCAAATCTACTCCAGGACTTATTCTTTGTAAGCCTAGTACTTATTCTATCAGTCTCTCTCTTAGCGGTTCAGCAAAAGAGATCAATAGAATAAGTACTAGGCTTACAAAGAATAAGTTCTGGGTTCGATTTGCTTGACTAAAGGTGGTGCTCCAGCATGGCCACAGTCAAATGATTGAAACAAGTAAAAGAGTAAAAGAGTATAAGACTGATATTCCTTTTAAATCTCATTTTCTATCAATAGAACATGATATATATATATATATAGCAACTGCTAGATATCTCTGACCGAATTTATTCAATGGTGATTCTGTCACTATCGATCGTGTGAGTCTTGGACAATTAAAACATTGATATCTTTTGAATGTACACTAATACTATTTTTAATATTGTTGATTGAATGATATGGAAATCAAATATCATTGGCAATCCTTTTTTATTATCCTTGGTGGAATAATGCGTACCTTTGTATGATATGAATTACAATAAATGGTTGCGTTATGCGTTGAAAACATCATATCAATAATAGGTAA
The DNA here is from genome assembly GCF_006345805.1 of Octopus sinensis. Classification (NCBI taxonomy): domain Eukaryota; kingdom Metazoa; phylum Mollusca; class Cephalopoda; order Octopoda; family Octopodidae; genus Octopus; species Octopus sinensis. The sequence continues at coordinate 17,601,471 of NC_043003.1, forward strand.
CATGGCAGAGGTTTTACAATCCTTTAAAAAATTACTTTACTCTCTCTTTCTTTCTGTGTGTGTCTGAGTGTGCGTGCCTGTGTGTGTGTATGTGTGTGCGTATGCCTGTGTGTGTGTGTGTGTGTGTGTGTGTATCTCTCTCTCTCTCTCTCTTTTTTCCCATCAAAGAATCATTGACCAAAACGCAAAATGTAAGATACACTTTACCTTCAGCAGAACTAGAAGCTAATTTTTATCTTTTGTTTGTTTTAGTCATTGGATTGCAACCATGCTAAGGGTTTAGTCAAAGGAATCGATCCCCAATACTTATTTCTAAGTCTAGAACTTAATTATATTGGTCTCTTTTGCCAACTGCTAAGTTATGGCAAACTCACACATATGTACAATAGGCACCCACTTACTCATTTACTCTTTTACTTGTTTCAGTCATTTGACTGTGGCCATGCTGGAGTACCACCTTTAGTCGAGCTAATCAACCCCAGGACTTATTCTTTGTAAGATTAGTACTTACTCAATCGGTCTCTTTTGCCGAACTGCTAAGATACGGGGATGTAAACACACCAGCATCAGTTGTCAAGCAATGTTGGGGGGGGACAACCACAAACACACAAACATATATACACATACACATATATACATATATACGACGGCCTTCTTTCTGTTTACGTCTACCAAATCTACTCACAAGGCTTTGGTCAATCCGAGGCTATAGTAGAAGACACTTGCCTAAGGTGCCACACTGTGGGACTGAACCCGGAACCATATGGTTGATAAGCAAGCTGCTTACCACACAGCCACTCCTGCACCACTTGGTTACTATCTTCCAAATTCACATGGCATTGTTGAACCCAGGCTGTAGTAAAAGACACTTACCCAAGGTACCACACAGTGGGGACTGAACCCAGGACCATTAGGGTTAGGGTTGGGAATCAAGCTTCTTAACCACTAATCTATGCCTACACCAGCATTTATATGCCACACACGTTTTTGGTAATATTTCTTTCGCGCATGGCATTATTACTGCTGATACATATTTTAATCTGGTCAACTGGATTATGTTCAATTCCAGATTATACAGGATAAATTATTAAGCTAGATTATTAAGCTAGATTGGTTGGAATAAAACCGTTGCTGTTCTTTCGCATACATTGTGGTTTTTGTGTATCACAGCACAGTATTTGCAGATAGCAAGCTTGTTGCTGTTGTTGTCATCATTCCAGGTCAGACCGGACTGAACAGATTTGAGATAAAAAATATTTCAATCTTAATTAGATTAGTTTTCTTTTTCCTGTATGGTGTTTCCAGAACTATATTGTCTAGTGGCTGTGTGGTAAGTAGCTTGCTTACCAGCCACATGATTCTGCGTTCAGTCCCACTGCGTGGTAACTCGGGTAAGTGTCTTCTACTATAGCCTCGGGCCAACCAAAGCCTTGTGAGTCGATTTGGTAGATGGAAACTGAAAGAAACCCGTCGTATATATGTATATGTATATATACATATATATGTATGTGTGTGTTTGTGTCTGTGTTTGTCACCCCCAACATCACTTGACAACCGAAGTTGGTGTGTTTACATCCCCATAACTTAGTGGTTCGGCAAAAGAGACCAATAGAATAAGTGCTAGGCTTACAAAGAATTAGTCCTGTGGTTGATTTCCTTGACTAAAGGCGGTGCTCCAGCATGGCTGCAGTCAATTGACTGAAACAAGTAAAAGAGAGAGTAGTAAAAGAGTATATATATGCCACAATCGGACATCTAACCCGCTAGAACGAGTAGTTACAATCCAAACCACAATTATGGGTAATTTTGAAAGGGAATGAAAAATAAAAACATTTACCACCTATTTCCTGGACCATGGTTTCAAGTTATCTTCAGCAAATAAAATAATTTGCTAGGTAAAGCTCTCATCAGCAGGAAAGCCAAAAATTAACATTTAAGCCCGAGGCAATACAGAACATGCCTCGTGCTTACATGTTATAATGCTTCAAATCCACTGCACAAGTGCAGTTTTTTATCAGCAGCAAATAGAAATAATGCCAATTTTCTTTCAAAATTAGCCAAAAAATTATCATTGATAAATGTCAGAGTAGTAAAATATTATTTAGAAATCTTTTACCACCGTAGCCTAAGGGGAAAGAAAAACTAGTCAATAGACTATATATTTTTCATATATATACAGTGTAACATTAAACACATGTGGTATGTATATACATATATACATACATACACACACACACACACACACACACACACATATATATATATTATATATATATATATATATACATATATATATATATATATATATATATATGGACGTTTCTAAGGGACAACCTGCTGAGAGCCACTGACCAGATCTGTGGCTGGTGCAAAGTCCCCTCTCGACCTAGAATAACGTGGTGGTGGAACAATATTGTAGACAGGGCTATTAGAGAAAAGAGACAGGCTTGGAAGGTCTGGAAAAATGGGGGTAGCAGGGATTGTATCAGACTGCCAAAAGAGAAGCTAGGAGACAGGTTTATTTAGCCAGAGGGGAAGCAGATAAGAAAAATTTGCCAATGTTCTGCGCCGTGAGGACCAAAGACTGGAGGTGTTTCGTGTTGCAAGACAGTGTGTGAGAGAGAATCGTGATGTGGTAGGAGAGAAGTGTGTTCGCATGGAAGATGGTTCACTTGCGCTAAATGAGGATGCAAAGAGAGAGGTTTGGAGATGCCACTATGAAAGGTTGCTGAATGAAGAAAATGAATGGGATAAAAGAGTCTGCCGAATGTTGACCCAACAGAGGGACCAGCTATCCGAGTTGATAGTTCTGTGGTAGCTAAGGCAATTAGAAGCATGAAGACAGGGAAAGCCCCAGGCCCATCAGGAATCACTGCAGAGATGCTCAAAATGTCTGGTAGTGTCGGCTATAGCCTAGTCACCCGTATAGTTAATCAGGTGATACACAAAGGGGTCATACCCAATGACTGGTGTAGCAGTATAATAGTCAACTGCTACAAAGGTAAAGGTGATGCCCTAGATACAAATAACTACAGAGGTATCAAGCTGTTGGACCAGGTGATGAAGGTTACAGAGAGGGTCATAGCCCAACTAATTAGAGAGAGAGTTAGTTTAGATGAGATGCAGTTTGGGTTTGTGCCAGGGAAAAGTACTACTGATGCTATATTCCTGGTAAGGCAGCTGCAGGAGAAATACCTAGCCAAAGATAAGCCCCTGTACCTGGCTTTTGTTGACATGGAGAAAGCCTTCGACAGGGTCCCCCGATCCCTTATCTGGTGGGCAATGAGAAAACTAGGGATAGATGAATGGTTAGTGAGAGCTGTGCGGGCCATGTATAGGGACGCCGCTAGTAGGGTGAGGGTTGAAATGAGTACAGTGAAGAATTCCGGGTAGAGGTAGGGGTCCACCAAGGCTCAGTACTCAGCCCCCTCCTATTTATCATAGTCCTCCAGGCAATAACGGAGGAATTCAAGACAGGATGCCTTGGGAGCTCCTCTATGCTGATGACCTTGCTCTAATTGCTGAGTCGCTATCAGAACTGGAGGAGAAGTTTCAGGTGTGGAAACAAGGATTAGAATCGAAGGGCCTCAGAGTCAATCTAGCTAAAACCAAAGTCGTAATCAGTAGGAAGGTAGACAAATCACAAACACCTTCAGGTAGATGGCCCTGCTCGATCTGTAGAAAAGTGTAGGTAGAAACTCTATAAGATGCACCAAGTGTAAGCTATGGACACATAAGAGATGCAGCAATGTCAAAGGAAGGCTAACTAGGAAGATGGTTTTTGTATGTGGCAGATGCTCAGGAACAATAAACACTGAAAATGCTCTGAGACCAACTTCCGTCACTTTCCAGGGAGAAAAACTAGAAATAGTTGATAGTTTCCGTTACCTAGGTGACCAAGTCAGCAGCGGGGGCGGGTGTGCTGAAAGTGTAACTGCTAGAGTAAGAATAGCTTGGGCAAAGTTCAGAGAGCTCTTACCTCTGCTGTGACAAAAGGCCTCTCGCACAGAGTGAAAGGCAGACTGTATGATGCGTGTGTACGAACAGCCATGCTACATGGCAGTGAAACATGGGCCGTGACTGCTGAGGATATGCGTAAGCTCGCTAGAAATGAAGCCAGTATGCTCGATGGATGTGTAATGCGGTACTCACACTCGGCAGAGTGTAAGTACCTTGAGAGAAAAGCTGGACCTAAGAAGCATCAGTTGTGGTGTGCAAGAGAGACGTTTGCGCTGGTATGGTCATGTGGCGAGAATGGATGAAGATAGTTGTGTGAAAAAGTGCCACACCCTAGCGGTTGAGGGAACCTGTGGAAGAGGCAGACCCAGGAAAACCTGGGACGAGGTGGTGAAGCACGACCTTCGAACTTTAGGTCTCACTGAGGAAATGACTAGAGACCGAGACCTCTGGAAGTGTGCTGTGCGCGAGAAGACCCGGCAGGACAAGTGAGTCCACAACCCGTGGCCTTCTACAATGGATGGAGCCAGCCTACGTATGCATACCTTCCCTTCTTGGGACACAAAACTCTACTTGTGAAGACGTGTTGAGGCAAGTGAGGATCAGAATCGAAATCGATCAATGGAAATTGCGGATGTGCTACCAGTGCCGGTGGCATGTCGAAACTCTGCTTGTGAAGACCCATTGAGGCAAGTGAGGATCAGAATCGAAATCGATCAATGGAAATTGCAGATGTGTTACCAGTGCCGGTGGCATGTAAGAGAACTTTCCGTTTCGCGACCGTTGCCAGCACCGCCCCGTTTCGTGTCCGTTGCCAGCCTCGCCTGGCCCTCGTGCCGGTGGCACATAAAAAGCACCATCCGTTCGTGGCCGTTTGCCAGCTCTGTCTGGCACCAGTGCGGGTGGCACGTAAAAAGCACCCACTACACTCACGGAGTGGTTGGCGTTAGGAAGGGCATCCAGCCGTAGAAACACTGCCAGATTTGACTGGGCCTGATGAAGCCTTCTGGCTTCACAGACCCCAGTAGAACCGTCCAACCCATGCTAGCATGGAAAACGGACGCTAAATGATGATGATGATGATGATGATATATATGCATATATATGGCCCAGTGGTTAGGGCAGCGGACTGCGGTCGGAGGATCGCGGTTTCGATTCCCAGACCGGGCGTTGTTTGTGTTTATTGAGCGGAAACCCAAAAAGCTCCACAGGCTCCGCAGGGGATGGTGGTGACCCTGCTGTACGCTTTCCATCACCACTCTAAAAGGCGGTGCTCCAGCATGGCCGCAGTCAAATGACTGAAACAAGTACAAAAAAAAAAAAAAAAAAATATATATATGCAATATATATATGCATATATATGCATAGATATATGTGGTGTGTGTGTGTTAAGTATATTTGCCATCTAAATATAGCTAACCACTAAGGGTGGATGTTACTGTAGCTTGTAGCCCCAGGAGAACATCTTCTCCTGGGGCTACAGCTACAGTAACATCCACCCTTAGTGGTTAGCCATATTTAGATGGCAAACATACTTCACATTGTCATGCAGTTTCTGTTTATACTTCGTTCAGAGATTTATTATATATATATATATATATATATATGATTAGTTCTTTAGCCCTTTTACATTCAGATTACTTTGTTAAATGTATTGCTTGTTTATTCACATTGTTTGGAATTAATCATGCATTATGTCATAGCTTTGAAATTTTGATGATATGAGTGCAATAATCAAAATTGCAGAGTAATTTCAATGCCAAAGTGTTAGCAGAAACATGGTAAGAAAAGTGTTAAACTGATGAAAGAAGACAATTCTACAATTGGATGTGCCATTTGTTTTACATGGATAACTTTTCCAGAAAAGAGCTTAGTACAGCAGTTTTCAATAAATAGCTGGGTAAACTATATTTTATTAAAGTCTATTGTTGAGGGAGACTTCAAAATGCTTACATTAGATTTAGAATCCCTATCTTTGAATTAGTAGTGTAAATCTTTATCCAGACCATTTTTTTTCCCCAACTACAGCTTAACAAATATTTTCTTTTCTATTTAATAAATATGTTTTGCCTATACAAAAATCCAAAGTGCGCCATTTTTATTTAGTGGAAAGACGTCTTATCTTTGACATAACACAACACAAAAGGATTATATTTCTTAACTAATGGCAATAGACAATTCTGCCTGTAAAAGATTTTTCCCAGAAAGCAAAGTAAGTGTTCTTGAATAGCAAATAAAACTGATTATCTGATTAAATGTGGCAAATACTGAAAGCTAAATTTGAAGGGAGGAAAATATTTCACTTTCTTGTTTCCTTACTTGCTTATTCCTTCTTGTTCCCCTTCTCTCTGTCTCTGTCTGTCTGTCTACTCCCCTCTCTCTCTCTCTCTCTATCTCCATCTCTGTCTCTGTCTGTCTGTCTGTCTACTCCCCCCTCTCTCTCTCTCTCTCTCTCTGTTCTTCATTTTCATTTACTATGCTTGTCATTCTTTCATTCTTTATCTGTTCATTAGCTTTGCACTTTACCAAACTCCCTTGCGTTTATACATTATTTCCCCTCCTACCCACACAATCTTCTCTCTTCTCATTTTCCACCTTTCTCTTTCTTGTTGTATTGTCAACAAACAACACAGATTAATAACTTCAAAATCAACCATAATTTTGCTTCTTGAAATCAAAATTCATTTTCTCCAAGTGAGAATGGACGAGACAGCTTTTATCTTTTTTTTTAAAAAGCAAACAAAATAAAACAAAAAGAAAGAGAGGGAAAGAAATAAAACAAAAATTTTAAACTATTATGTACACTAGTATGTTGAACTGATTCAAGTAGCATACAGGTATTTATTTCCTTACTCTTGAAGACATTATGAGGATAAATTATAGTTCTAAAACCATTAACCTTCACTTGGCTGAGTTGAATCCACCAAAGGGTTGATAGTCTGTAGACTGCCACCAGCTCTATGTTATATTATCATCACTAACACATCATTACCAATACAGCATAACTAATATATTATTACTAATAGATACCCAAACTATTGGGTTGTCCGGAAAGTTCGTGCCGATTTTTAAAGGAAAGAAAAAGGTCAATAAATACTTGCCATTACATTTTTAATCAACCAAATATGAACCATTTTGTTGCACAATCCGTCTCCATCTTTCCTTTAACTTGAAAATACCCTCTTCCCAGAATTGAGGTGGTTTCATGGCAAAGAATTCATCAAGGTATCTTTTTACGTCATCCAAAGAATTGAAATTTTTACCATTAAGACTATTCTGCAGAGACCTGAATAAGTGGAAATCCGAAGGAGCAATATCTGGTGGATATGGAGGGTGGGGTAACACATCCCAGCCGAGCTGCAGCAATTTTTGTCTGGTTCCCAAAGCATCAAGTGCCGAAAATGAACTTTCTTATCTTCCATTTTAAAGGGTTACAGAATTAACAAAGGTTATAGGAACATAAACCTTCTTCCATGAAAAGATAGCTTAAACTGTGCTCTAAATGGAGGTGTAGTCAAATCCTATTTTATGGACTCAACCATGTTCTAAAATAAATCGAAAGGTAACCTACTATAAATCGGCATGAACTTTCCAGACAACCCAATAAAACAGAGTGAGCCATCCTCCAACAACAAAAAATTACTGAAATTTTTGGTTCTTTCTTTGTGGCCCCCTCCAATTAATAAGGAAATGAAATAATAGAGTTTGCATCCATAAAGATTTTTCTTTCTTCACCATGGTCTTGAACAAGTTTGAGAAGTTTAATCTTTTAGCATTTAAACTGACCATATCTGGCCTAACTATTCTACTTGTCTTATGCTCAAACCAGCCAGACCTTGCCTCTCACATCTACCCTAGAATGCTATTCTAAAAGTAACCATTCATATCATCGAAATCTCAAGACAATGTGAATAAATAAGTATTACATTTGCCAGAGTAATCTGAATGCTAAAGAGTTAAGACCATCTTGATTTAATTAACTATGACAATTAGCCTGACAGTTTTTTCAGTTCTAACAGCAGCACAGCCACCCTATGAGAAACACTGACAACTCCGACTGGTTAAATTAAGCTGTCAATAAACTAGATAAGGAGAATGTATATTTAATTTATGGTGACACATGGCCTAGTGGTTAGAGCAGCAGACTCACGGTCAAGGAATTGTGGGTTCGAATCTCAGACTGGGCGATGTGTGTGTTTATGAGCAAAATACCTAAGCTCCACGTGGCTCTGGCAGAAGGTAATGGTGAAATTCTGCTGACTCTTTTGCCACAACTTTCTCTCACTCTTTCTTCCTGCATCTTGCAGCTCACCTGTGATGGACCATCGTCCCGTCCAGGTGGGGAACCTATATGCCAAGGAAACGAGCCCTCATGAGCCAGGCATGTTCAAGAATGAACAAACAGCAGCATTGTCCATAGTATAATTTAAATGCGACTAATTTTTGATTAATTGGAATATAATTAATTGATAAACCTTCCCACTTACTATTGCGCTGTATTTGAAACAAATTAACATTCGATTTTAATGAAAGGTTTTAATTTAGATCACTTAAAAAAAAGAAGTATGTGTCATAGAATCAAGTAGAAGTGCTCTTGGACAGATTAGTATCAAAAGGGTTAAGAAGTGGAAACATTGCACAGTCAACAAATGTGTTATTAACTTGCAGTACCATACTCTTTACTCTTTTACTTGTTTCAGTCATTTGACTGCGGCCATGCTGGAGCACCACCTTTTAGTCGAGCAAATCGACCGCAGGACTTATTCTTTGGAAGCCTAGTACTTATTCTATTGATCTCTTTTGCCAAACTGCTAAGTTACAGGGATGTAAACACACCTTCATCGGTTGTCAAGTGATGTTGGGGGGACAAACACAGACAGACAAACATACACACACACACACACCACACACACACACATACACACACATACATATATATATATACATATATATGACAGGCTTCTTTCAGTTTCCGTCTACCAAATCCATTCACAAGACCTTGGTCGGCCCGAGGCTGTAGTAGAAGACACTTGCCCAAGGTGTCACGCAGTAGGACTGAACCCGGAACCATGTGGCTGGTTAGCAAGCTACTTACCACACAGTCACTCCTGCACCTATTCAAATTTTCATATGATCTCAGAGAATGTAAATCTTTTTGACTTTTTCTCTACTGACCTTTAAAATTTGATAAACATACATTTCAAGGTGTTTTTTTCTGATATAAGAGTTTTATTATTTGAGTTGATGATAATCATATTTTTGTTGTTGCTGATTTTTTTGTTATCAAGAAAAAAATAGTGGACAAATTATTATAAGTCATTTGAAACTTGAATTTTGAAACAGAAAACATGAAACTTATGAAATAGAAATGAAATAGGAACATTGAAATGAATACCCAAAAGCATGTATAAATGATCCATTGCAAACCACTTATAATTCATAATGGTGCCTTTGTCAAAGAGTCTCATATAACTATAAGAAGCAGGATATCCTCAATTATATTAGTTTGAAGAGCTTCAAGAACTAATTATAGAATTACTATAATTAGTTAGCATAGATCTGACTGTGAGAATATACTAGCCTTGAATCGATGTGTGCTTGGCAATAAAGAGACTAAATTGTTTTGACTTTATTATTTCTTTTCTTTTTAATATTGACCAAGGAAAACAGATCCACCTTTCAATTATGTGAACAAATGTAGTTGTTGTTGCTGCTGTTTAGCCCTAGGCCCAGTGGCAGCTCGTGTATAGGCACTGCGGAACTGCAGCACCCCCCTATTTTCACTCAATGTTATCGATAGCATTCAATACCTGAGGACATGTTTACAAAGTCAGAAAACAGCACAGCTCCCATGACTTTTGGAAACATTTTTTCACACTAAGAGTTGCTGAAGCATAGAACAAACTGCCACCATCAGTTGTTAGTTGTCGGAGCACTGCATCCTTTAAAACTTCCATGCTTCCTGAGATTCACCAACACTACACCTGATTTCCTTCCCTCCATACACATGCAAGCATGTATCTGACTCATACACTGTTCACTTTCCAGACATTTGTACATTACTGCATATGCTTTATATGCACTTTTGACAAGTTGTGGTGCACCTGAGTACTGTATACAATAATTTCATTATTATTATTATTATTATTATTATTGTGTTGTGTCTGGGGAGAGTCTTTCTCTTTTAGTGCCTTATTATTTAACACCCTCACCGGTAAAATTTCCACTTATTTCTTATTTTTTACTTTCTTAAATTTTACCAGTGAGTGTGTTAAATAATAAGGCACTAAAAGAGAATGACTCTCCCCAGACACAACAGAATATGCTTTAACACACGAACTCATATAAAGAATCTTGCAAACCAAATCCCAAAACGAAATATTATTATTATTATTATTATTATTATTATTATTATTATGAGTCCTTTTCTCTTTAATTCTTTCTTTATACTTGTACATTATATAATCCTTGAGCTTAATGTCAGTAGCCATCTCCTAGTTTATGAAAAAAATACAAAACTTCTTGTATAGAACTGTGTGCTTCACAGTTCCACAGTTTGGCTGTTGTGCACATGCTCACATGTCCGAGATAGGAAGCTGCACACTAGAGAGAGAGAGAGAGCACTGTTGTTCATGCAGTGCCAACCCTGGTTCATTTGTGAAAGGTAATGCTTCTTTGTGACTCTGCATGTGTTGTGCTTAACCCTTTAGCATTTAAACTGACCCAAATCCGGCCCAAATATTCTACTTGTTCTATGTTCAAACTGGCAGGATCTGGCTTTGCACACTTATCCTACAATGTCATTCTAAGAATAAGCAATCACATCCTCAAAATTTCAATGCTACGGTGTCTTTACATGATTAATTCAAAACAATTTGATTACATAAGCATTACATTTGACAGAATAATCTGAATACTAAAGAGTTAAAAGCGTGTTTATATTCTTGAGTGTGATAAAGTGTAGAATTAGATTATTTATCCTGCTTCCAGCTACAGTGATGCTACAAGGATTTGAAAAATAGAGCAGATTTCCCCGCCTTATTTTGTGATTTAGTGGGGATTTTTAAAAGCAAGGGGGAATTTGTGGCACTTTGCGGTGAACAAATTAAACACACTACCCGGAAGTGGTTAAAACGCGAACCAATCAAGTTTATGTATGAATTTTCTTTTTATATGTTTGTTTCCTTTTACACAATATTAAAAACAACAGTTAAAAATTTTCTGAAGCAGCACCCTCACTAATTTTATCTACGTGCCACCACCACCTAGGCCTGTACCAACTCAACATACATATGATCAAAGATATTCCAGATGTGGCTTTAAATTCCAGTTCTCTTTTTGTGGCTATGTAGGACAGTATTTGTTACTGCATCCTTTCTTTAATTAAAATAGTAAGTGGCAAGCTGGCAGAACCACTAGCACGCCGGGCAAAATGCTTAGCGGTATTTCATCTGCCGTTACGTTCTCAGTTCAAATTCCGCCGAGGTCGACTTTGCCTTTCATCCTTTCAGGGTCGATTAAATAAGTACCAGTTACGCACTGGTGTCGATACAATCGACTTAATCCGTTTGTCTGTCCTTGTTTGTCCCCTCTGTGTTTAGCCCCTTGTGGGTAGTAAAGAAATACAAAATAGTAGGGTATAGTTTAAGGGGCGGCGTAGCTGTTAATTGTAGCAGAGCATCTGACGAGATGAATCTTTCTCTTTAGTTTCTGCATGTAAACAGTGTAAGGTGAAGATTAATTTCCTTTCAGTACCCTGAATATATTATTCTTTTATCTTTTACTTGCTTCAGTCATTGGACTGCAGCCATGCTCAGGCACCTCCTTAAAGGGTTTAGTTGAACAAATCAAAATCAGTATTTATTCTATTGGTCTATTTTACCAAAAATTAAGTTATGAGGATGTAAACATATCAACACCGGTTGACAAACAGTGGTAGAGGCCAAACACAAACACACATACACAGACAAACATAAATGCACACACACATACATCATCATCATTGTCGTCATCATCATCATTTGATGTCTGCTTTCCATGCTGGCATGGGTTGGATGGTTTGATATGGAGCTGGCTAGCAGGGAACTGTCCAGACTCCAATAGTCTGTTGTGGCATGGTTTCTATGGCTAGATGCCCTTCCTAAGGGTGTGCTTGGTGCTATCTATGTGTCACCAGCATGGCTGTGTTTACACAGCACTGGTATGGGTTCATTTATGCAGAACCCACATGGTTGCATTAACACAGCACTGGCACAGGTGCTTTCTAAGAGGCACCAGCACCTGAAAGGATAAGCCTGGATGTGTGGAAGACAGCGATTCTACTTCGCTTTTTGTGTCTTATCAAGTACAGCAAATCACCACATCTCCCAGTTTCTTATTTCTTTATTGCCCACAAGGGGCTAAACATAGAGGGGACAAACAAGGACAGAAAAAGGGATTAAGTCGATTACATCGACCCCAGTGCACAACTGGTACTTAATTTATCTACCCCGAAAGGATGAAAGGCAAAGCTGATCTCGGCAGAATTTGAACTTAGAACGTAGTGGCAGACGAAATACCTATTTCTTTACTACCCACAAGGGGCTAAACACAGAGAGGACAAACAAGGACAGACAAACAGATTAAGTCGATTACATCGACCCCATTGCATAACTGGTACTTATTTAATCGACCCTGAAAGGATGAAAGGCAAAGTCGACCTCAACGGAATTTGAACTCAGAACGTAGCGGTAGACGAAATACCACTAAGCATTTCGCCCAGCATGCTATTGTCTCTGCCAGCTCACCACCTTCACATCTCCCAGTCCTTTGCCATTTCCTCAATGAGGCCCAGTGTCCAAAGATCCTTTCTCACCACTTCATCCCACATCTTCCTGGAATCTACCCTTCCCACAAGTATCTTCCACAATTGCAGCTTGGCACTTCTCTATGCAGCTGTCCTCATCTATACACACATCACATGACAATACCAGTGCGTGCACACAATATCTCATGACTCTTACACATAGTTATCCTATTAAATCATCTACATTCTGTTGTGCATACAAACTGACATTACCTATACAGCATGGCATGCTAGCTTCATTTCTTTCAAGCTTTTGCAAATCGTTTGTAGCCAAAGCCCATGTTTCACTGCCATGTAAGTGAGAGTGTGCGTGTGTGTGTGTGTATGCTAACGTTGGTTTTTATGCTTAGTTATGATAAAAACAATTTTACATTAATCTGATGGGTTACTCCACACTTTTGCAGAGTACAAATTTATAATCCCTAAACAAGAATATTGTTGACAGTAACTTCGAAGCTTCATTCAGTTAAACTATTATTGTAGTCCGATGATGATTTAACAGGCTAAAACTTCAAAGCCACTATCAATATTATTATATATACACACATATGTAGCTGGGGCCTACAGTTGCCTATGTTATTGATTCTGTTATCATAATTAAATTGTTGCACTAGATATTTACAGAGTCAATGATATCTTCACAAAGTATTTCTTTGTGAATTGGTTTTCTCATGAATTATTTGCTCCGTATTGAAATTAAAAATATAACCATCTAACTCATGCCAGCATAGAAAACGGATGCTAAATGATGATGATGATGATGTAAAACAGGATGCCAATGCTATCAAGAACTTTGTTGTCAGTGACCCGGCTCTTTTGAATGTCTCAAGTATCATATGTTAATAAAAGCAATCCACCAACAGATTATAGTATTTAAGTGTCTTATCCCAGTCAGCTATAAACTCAATTACTCACACAGACAACAGCATTAACCCTTTCATTACCATATTTCCATTGAAAGTTATTGCCCTTGTTTCAATTGTTTTTTGAAATAATGGGGTTAGCAAAATGGTTTAACCGTTATTAAAATGGCATTTGGAGAATAAGCTTGCATAAAATTTTAGATGACTTTCAAACAGGAAATTTGTACCATAGAATCAGGAGTGTTCACAGGTAGTTTTGGTATTGAAAAATGTGTGATGGAGTAAAAAATGAGTTACCCTCACAGTGACATCTGAAAAGAATGAGTTCCACTAGGTTGACTATATGAAGACAAGGTTTTTGGTGGTGACATAACAAACTATTATGATAACTATAAGGCTGCTTCAGTTTTTATATAAGCTATCTAAATATGCAAGTGCGATGTCCTCTGAATGGCCATTTATACAAGGAGAGTTAACTATCTTCTCACCTGAATATATTTATTAATATGTAAGTCAAGGCAGCAAGCTGGCAGAAATGTTAGCACGCCAGGCAAAATGCTTAGCGGTATTTCGTCTGTCTACATTCTGAGTTCAAATTCTGCTGAGGTCGACTTTGCCTTTCATCCTTTCAGGGTCGATAAATTAAGTACCAGTTGCATAGTGGGGTTGATCTAATCGACTGCCCCCCTCCCCCGAAATTTTGGACCTTGTGCCTAGAGTAGAAAAGAATAATGTAGATATTCTAAGGTGGTAGCTGGCAGAGTTGTTAGCATGTCAGGCGAAATGCTTAGTGGTATTTCATCTGTCTTTACATTCTGAGTTCAAATTCTGCTGAGGTCGACTTTGCCTTTCATCCTTTGGGAGTGAATGAAATAAGTACCAGTTGAGCACTGGGATTGATATAATTGATTTATCCCTCCCCTGAAATTGCTGGCCTTGTGCCAAAATTTTAAACTAATATGTATGTTTTTATGTCACAAAGCAAAATCCAGCTATAAATAATCCTTATTTCATTGACCCTGAAAGGATGAAAGGCAAGGTTGACCATGGCAGAATTTGAACTCAGAATGTAGCAGCAGACAAAATACTGCTAAGCATTTTGCCTGGTGTGCTAACAATTCTGCCAGCTTGCCACCTCACCCAGCTATAAATTATAACCTATTGGATTTAAAATCCCTTACATGGAAAATCGCACAAATATGCCTGCAGGACACAAGCCACAGATTTTCTGTAACCCAAACAGACACGCTAACTATTACACAGAAGTAGATCCAGTCTTTCTTCTATCAAATTAAATGCCTTAATCTTAGCAGAAAAGAATAATTGTTCACATGTACAACATAAATGTAAAAGCATTGAGAAATATGTAATAAGATTTTTTTTTTAACATAATGTATTACAAATTATTGTTTATCACTGAATCCACTTTGACACATGACATTTATAATATAAAAACACTTACTTACTTATTCTAAAATGCTTCTACAATTGCATTCTTAATATTTATCAGTGCATAAAGACTTATGTGTATTAATATTGTGTAAATCACAGTTAACAGAGCCTAGAAGAAGCAGGATTTCTATAAAGAAAATATAAATTTCAAAGCAACCAAACTAGCGTGTTGGAGATAGTTTTACAAGAATTATGAAACTGCTAATGCATTATGATATAAAAGTGGTAAAATCTGATACAGCAAAATATCGTTTGTTATATGTTGGGAAGTTGTGTAAAATTGCTGAGGAACGAAAAGTGAGAGTATCAAGTTCTTAATAGCATGGCAGCAGGATGAAACTCAATGCTTAGTCTCAAACATTTAAAAATTTTCAATGAAGAAACACACACACACACACGCACATATATAAGTGTGGAGGTGCAATGGCCCAGTGGTTAGGGCAGCGGACTCGTGGTCATAGAATCGCGCTTTCAATTCCTGAACTAGGTGTTGTGAGTGCTTATTGAACGAAAACACCTAAAGCTCCACAAGGCTCTGGCAGGGGGTGGTGGTGATCCCTGCTGTACTCTTTCACCACATTTGAAGGCTAAAACAATGTGAAGTGCATTGTGACCAGCGATGTGTAGCAACATCTGATAGTCTGGTCAGTCATGTGATCACATGAGATATATATATATATATATTCATGATGGGCTTTATTCAGTTTCCACCTACCAAATCCACTCACAAGGCTTTAGTTAACCTGGGGCTATAGTAAAAGACACTTGTCCAGGGTGCCACAGCATGGGACTGAACCCAGAACCATATAGTTGGGAAGCAAACTTCTTATTTCTTCATTGCCCACAAGGGGCTAAACATAGAGGGGACAAACAAGTACAGACAAACGGGTTAAATTGATTACATCGACCACAGTGCGTAACTGGTATTTAATTTATCGACCCTGAAAGGATGAGAGGCAAAGTTGACCTTGGCGGAATTTGAACTAGAACAGAGCGGCAGACAAAATACCACCAAGTATTTCACCTGGCGTGCTAAAGTTTCTGCCAGCTCACCACTTTCTTACCACACAACCATACTTGCTCCTATGCATTTTTTTTACATATGTATAAAGCAAAACAGGGAAAGCACTAACAAGGACAGTTTTGTTGGCAGGGATGCTCTCACTGCATCCACCTACTTTTCTTCCCCTATTTCTGTTTCATCACTCATTGTTCTCCCTTCATACCCTCTCATGCTGTGATGCTGCATTCATCCTCTGCTCTTCCTGCCACATCTCTATAGCACCCACTAGCTCTCTTTGTTTTACTGCTCTCATAGCATTCCCCCATTGTTCAACCATTCTCAGCTGCACTTTTTCTCCCTGGCCCCTCTCCACCAGTTAACTACCACCTCAACACTCATCTCTCCCTCTCTGGATCATTCTCAAGCTTCCCTAGACCTCCACACTCTTCTTCCTCCACCACCTCATTTCTTCCTCACTTTCATATTTCCTTCTCCACAGCTTCCACCCATTTTTCCCAAGGTAGCGAGCTGGCAAAACTGTGAGCATCTCAGGTAAAATGCTTAGCAGCATTTTACCCATCTTTACATTCTTAGTTCAAAATCCATTAAGGTCAATTTTGCCTTTCATACTTTCAGGGACTATGAAATTAGTACCAGTTGATCACTGGAGTCAATGTAATTGACATACCTGCTCCCTCAAAATTGCTGGCCTTGTGCCAAAATTTGAAACCAGTAGACGATATTATTGGAGCCCCCAACAGAATCTATCTCCATCACCTTTACTACTCTGCTCCTCTTCTCCTTTAAGTAGTTGAGATGGAGAGGTTTTCTAGTCTTGCAAATTACAAAGTGATTTCTCCAGAACTGGTGTCACAGAAAATGTGTCCTGTATATGAAGGTGGCGAGCTGGCAGAAATGTTAGCACGCCAGGCGAAATGTTTAGCGGTATTTCGTCTGTCACTACGTTCTGAGTTCAAATTCTACCGAGGTCGAGTTTGCCTTTCATCCTTTCGAGGTCGATTAAATAAATACCAGTGATGCACTGGAGTCGATATAATCAACTTAATCCGTTTGCCTGTCCTTGTTTGTCCCTTCTGTATTTAGCTCCTTGTTGGTAGTAAAGAAATAGGTATTTCATCTGCCGTTACATTCTCAGTTTAAATTCCAACCAGGCTGACTTTGCCTTTCATCCTTTTGGGTTAGATAAATTAAGTACCAGTTATGCACTGGGGTCGATGTAATCTACTTAATCCCATTGTCTGTCCTTGTTTGTCTCCTCTATGTTTAGCTCTTTGTGGGCAGTATAGAAATAGGAAAATATGTCCTGTATACTCTGTAAAGTGGTTGGCATTAGCAAGAGCATCCAGCCTCTGCAACCAGGCCAAAAGTGTAGTACAATGCAAATAAAGGAATTGTGCCAAAACATTTAACTCATACTAAGTGGGAAAACAGATGTAAACTGATCTTATCTATCTATCTATTTCTTCCCACATACATACATACATACATACATTCATACACACACACACACACACACATATATATATATATATATATATATATATATGCTTTGGCAGTACATATACTAAAATTGGAATGATACAGAGATTAGCATGATCCCTGCACAAGGATGACATGCAAATTAGTGAAGCATTCCATATTTTTTCTATAGGTGCAGGAAAGGCTGTGTGGTAAGTAGCTTGCATACCAACCACATGGTTCCAGGTTCAGTCCCACTGTGTCACACCTTGGGCAAGTGTCTTCTACTATAGCCTCGGGCCGACCAAAGCTTTTTGAGTGGCTCTGGTAGATGGAAACTGAAAGAAGCCCGTCATATATATGTATATATATATATATATATGTATGTGTGTGTATATGTTTGTGTGTCTGTGTTTGTCCCCCCAACATTGCTTGACAACCGATGGTGGTGTGTTTACGTCCCTGTAACCTAGCAGTTCGACAAAAGACCCCGATAGAATAAGTACTAGGCTTACAAAGAATAAGTCCTGGGGTCAATTTGCTCTACTAAAGGTGGTGCTCCAGCATGGCCACAGTCAAATGACTGAAACAAGTAAAAGAGTAAAGTGTATAAGAGTATATATACCAGAGTAAGCACATAAATGTGAAACAAGGTGGTAAAAAATGGTACTTGAATACCGGAGGTAGATTAATATGCTTTATTAATAATGCTGCAAAGACATCACAAAAACTGTTACTCAGAGTTTCATATTCCCGTTCATCAGGTAGTTTTGGTTGGACAAAATTGTCAGATGAACGGGAACGTGAAACTGAGTAACAGCTTTTTTGATGTCTTTGCAGCTTTATTAACAAAGTATATATATATATATTTATATGTATACATACTCACGCATACAATTGTATATAAACATTCATACATACAGATGTATGTATGTATCTATGCATGTATGTATGTATGTATGTATGTATGTATGTATGTATGTACGTACGTACGTATGTACATATGTATGTATGTATGTATGTATGTAAGTATGTATGTATACAGGGTGTGGTGAATAAATTGTGATCTTTATTATGCAAAAAATGAAAATAACACTGAAATCTCATTTTAACATATATTTACCGAAATTACATAAAAATATCTTGAAATGCCAAAGAGTAAATTTATTCAATAAAATTGACATTGGCTTCAACCATGCCCTCCAGACGACTTTGGAATCTCCTGCAACTCTTCTGAACAGTTTCTTTATTTAAGTTGGTGAATGCTGCCATAATCCTTGCCTTCAATTCACCTTTGGTGTTACAAGGAGTTTTGCTGGTCTCTTGCACAACCTCACCCCATACGTAATAATCAAGGAAGTTGCAGTCTGGGGAGTTAAGTGGCCAGATATTAGGGGTGATGTGGTTACAGAAATTGTCTGACAGCCATGACTGGGTTCTCCTGCTTGTGTGGCATGGTGCAAAGTCCTGTTGCAAGACATAGGATCTTCAGTAGCCACCCGTTTGACCCAGAGTAGCACCACCTCCTCCAGACACTTGATGTAGGCCTCCATGTTGAGTGTGAGGCTGTGTGGGTAGAAGATGAATGGAAGCATAACATCACCATCATTAGTGATCACTCCAAACACTATGATTTTGAGTGGATGTTCGATTTTTCTCTATCTCAGTACATGTTTTGGGGACACAGCAAGCCATCAGTTTGTTCAGTGTGTTCACCATCTGATCCTGGCAGAAATTTTTCTCTTCTGAGAAAAACTAAAGCATGTTCGGTTGGAGGGGGATGCTTGAGTTTGTTCAAAAGCTTCAAGGCACGGTCTTCCCTCTGGTCCTTGATGGCTTGGGATCAAAGCTAGCCCTTTCTCATCTTGTACAAGGAATACCTAATGTCCCTGTGCATTACCTACCTGATAAGAAACTCAGACATTCCCATGTCCTTGGTGATGGACCTGATTGGCTTGGAAGGATCATTGTCAATAATGGCTTGGATCTCGCTAACAAATTCAAGAGTTCTTTCTCATCAGAACGATCAGAGTGAGTTTTCTGAGCTGCTGTACCTTCATAATCCCAATTAGGTTCACCCAACTCTTTCTGATACCTCTGCATTGTCCTTAGATTCACATCCAAACACTCTGATATATTCGTATTAGAGCTTCTGGTTCAAATGCCAAGCAGTACAGCATGTTGTTTCCAAACTTCTGGCAGAATGATGGTGCTGTTTTTCTCACAGATGGTGCCCAACTGACCCTACTATACTGTGTAACTGACGAAATCAAAAACAAACAATGCACATGCACAAAATTAAAAATATAGAATGGTGACAATTTACCCATCACACTCTATATATATGATGATGATGATGGTGATGATAATAATGATGATGACGACAACGATGAATGATGATAATGATTTTATGTGTGTGTATGTGTGTATGTATGTATGTATGTATGTAAGTATGTATGCATATATTGTGTGTATATGTTCATACATATACTTACAAAATATGCACGTGCATACCCACACACATACACGTGCACATACATATGTATATATACACATTGAAATTAGCAGCTTGTTTACATGGACAACACAGACAAAGACGTGAGTGCATAGCACTACATTATCGGAGCAAATTTTTTTATGAAGGAATCTCCTTTATCACAACAACAAGTGATGGTAAAAATAAAACTACATAATTATTGTAGAAAAGAAAATATAACCAAAGAATTGTTAATAAGCTACATACCAACTCTGTCTGAAGCATGTGTTACAAGATTAATTTAGATTCTACCATTATAGTAGTGCATGAAGACTATGGAAGTTATTCTGAATCAAAGAATACACAAACCAAAAGAGAGAAAAACAAAAGAAAGCAATAGACAGGTAACAAGGAGAACACTGTAATTGAGGTTTTATAACGAGCAATTATCTTATGTATGACCTTTGACATCTGCCTGACATGCTGACTTCCCACATCAGGCAGCGTCAGGCAGAATAGCAAAAATCAAAAACCTTTGTTGTGTACTTTTAAACTGAGAAGATTGAAGATGAAGAGGAAGCTGAACGAAGGAATCTGAAGTAGGCCTTGAGAAATATGCATGAGCTTTGCATGTGGGAAAAGGGAAAACATGTTTTGGGCATTTGTTGGCAATTTGTTGTATAATTCCAGAAACAAATTATTTGCATCTCACTTATCTGTATCTTATAGGAAGCACTCCGTCGGTTACGATGACGAGGGTTCCGGTTGATCCGAATCAACGGAACAGCCTGCTCGAGAAATTAACGTGTAGGTGGCTGAGCACTCCACAGACACGTGTACCCTTAACGTAGTTCTCGGGGATATTCAGCGTGACACAGAGAGTGACAAGGCCGGCCCTTTGAAATACAGGTACAACAGAAACAGGCAGTAAGAGTGAGAGAAAGTTGTGGTGAAAGAGTACAGCAGGGATCACCACCATCCCCTGCCGGAGCCTCGTGGAGCTTTAGGTGTTTTCGCTCAATAAACACTCACAACGCCCGGTCTGGGAATCAAAACCGCGATCCTATGACCGCGAGTCCGCTGCCCTAACCACTGGGCCATTGCGCCTCCACCTGTATCTTAAACGCTTTATGTTGAGTCACAATGGCCCAGTGGTTAGGGCAGTAGACTCGTGGTCATAGGATCGTGGTTTCAATTCCCAGACCAGGCTTTGTGAGTGTTTATTAAATGAAAACACCTAAATCTCCACGGGGCTCCAGCAGTGGGTGGTGGTGAACCCTGCTGTATTCTTTCACCACAACTTTCTCTCACTTTTACTTCCTGTTTCTGTTGTACTTATATTTCAAAGGGCCAGCCTTGTCACACACTGTATCATGCGGAATCTCCCCAAGAACTACGTTAAGGGTACAAGTGTCTGTGGAGTGCTCAGCCACTTGCATGTTAATTTCGTGTGCAGACTGTTCCATTGATCAGATCAACAGGAACCCTTGTAGTTGTAACCAATGGAGTGCGGTGATACGTTTTATCTTATATTTGTTTCAGTCATTGAACTGTGGCCATGCTGGGGCACTACTTTGAATGGTTTCAGTTAAATGAATGGACTCTGGTACTTTTTCTTTTTTTTTTTGTAAAGTCTGGTGCTCATTAATTTAATATCTGTTGCCAAATTGCTGAGTTGCAAGGACATAAATAAACCAACACCAGTTGTCAGGTGGTAATGGTGCGTGGAGAAGATACACACACACAAGCATGTGAACGTACACACATGCACAAATACATGCACACATACACACATGTGCACATGCAGATGGGCTTTTTTCAGTTTTTGTCAACCAAATCCACACACAACACTTTGATTGGCCTGTGGCTACAAGAGAAGACACTTGCTTAAGACACTACAAGGTGGAACTGAACCTGTAACGATATGGTTGGGAAGAAAACTTCATATCACACAACCATGTCTGCCCCTATGCAGACAGCCATCTTTACCCCATCATCATCATTATCATTCAAGGGCTGTTGTCCTTGCTGGCATGGGTTGGACAATTTGACCAGTGATGGCAAGCTGGGGAGCTGCACCAGACTCCAGTCTGATTTCAAGAATCTGATCAGATTTTGCCAAAAGCTTGGTGATATATGTACCTACCTCTACATGTATATATACATGCATATATGGGTACAGGACACCGTGTGTATATATATATATATATATTATATATATATTATATATATATATATATATATATATATATATATGTATGTATATATATATATATATATATATATATATGTATGTATGTATGTATATATTAATATATATATCGATATATGTATGCATATATATATATAGTTTTTGAAGACTTTTTTGAGAAGACTATAACTCAACAACAGCATTCAGTACATTATTATATTATTATGCTTAGAATATGATTAATTTACATATAATAAAACACCTTACTATACTGGAAATATATGTGTATCTTTTCCATACATATGTTTCTGATAATACAAAATGATTAATAGTGACTTGTTAGTTTTGCCATATTATGTCATTTT
>NC_043003.1:17626601-17641601 GCF_006345805.1 Octopus sinensis
TTTACAGCACCTAGATTTTCCAAGCGGTCACCCATCTAAGTACTAACTAGGCTCAATGTTGCTTAACTTCAGTGATTGGACAAGAACCGGTGCTTTCAAAGTGATATATAACAGTGCTAATAGTGTGGAATTATTAATCTGGGCAAAATACTTCATAAGCTCTCTGTTGGCACACCAGGCTAACAATATTGTTTAGATTAATGAAGAACTCCAAGTATTTTTATGGCAGGGTCCAGTATAGCTACATATGTGCTATTGGTAATTTCTTTTCCTTCTTTGGATTTTCCCCTTTCTCCTTTCTGACAAAGAGCTGTGCTCAAAATGTCAAACTATCTTCTTCCACTGAGCACCAAACTAATGCATTTCTTATGCACATCCTCATGTTGTCCATTTTTATTCGTTTATATATATATATATATATATTT
This sequence comes from Octopus sinensis, assembly GCF_006345805.1. Lineage (NCBI taxonomy): Eukaryota > Metazoa > Mollusca > Cephalopoda > Octopoda > Octopodidae > Octopus > Octopus sinensis. The sequence goes on from NC_043003.1 coordinate 17,627,027, forward strand.
CTTTATTGCCCACAAGGGGTTAAACATAGAGGGGACAAACAAGGACAGGCAAATGGATTAAGTCGATTACATCGACCCCAGTGCGTAACTGGTACTTTATTTATAGACCCCAAAAGGATGAAAGGCAAAGTCGACCTCGGCGGAATCTGAACTCACAGCGTAACGGCAGACGAAATACGGCTACGCATTTCGCCCGGCCTGCTAACGTTTCTGCCAGCTCGCCGCCTTATATATATATATATACATACATATATGTTTGTGAGTGTGTGTATCTTTTATTTTTTACTTGTTTCAGTCATGAGACTGCGGGCATGCTGTAGCATGACCTTGAAGATTTTTTTGTCAAAGGAATCGACTCCAGTACTTTTTTTCTTTTGTTGAGCCTGGTATTTATCCTATTGGTCTATTTTGCCAAATCACTAACATACAAACACTGGTTGTCAAGTACTAGTGGAGAACAAATACATGCACAAAGACATAGACATAGACACACATATATGCATATACAATTGGCTTCTTTCAGTTTCCAGCTACCAAATCCACTCACAAGACTTTGGTCTACCTGAGGCTATAGTAGAAAACACCAAACAACAGACATATTAAACACAAGATCAGAAATAATTTGTAAATCTCATCATCATCCTTATCATTTTCGTTTAACGTCTGCTTTCCATGGGTTGGACGGTTTGACTGAGGACTAGCGAACCAGATGGCTGCACCAGGCTCCAATCAGATCTGGCTGAGTTTCTACAGTTGGATGCCCTTCCTAACGCCATCCTCTCCGAGAGTGTAGTGGGTGCTTTTATGTGCCAGTCAGGCGGTACTGGCAAAAGCCATGCTCAAATGGTGTTTTTTATGTGCCACCTGCACAGGAGCCAGTCCAGTGGCACTGGCAACGACCTTGCTTGAATGATTTTTCACATGCCACCAGCACAAGTGCCAGTAAGGTAACGCAGGTAATGATCACACTCGAATGGTGCTTTTTAAGTGCCACCGGCACAGAAGCCAGTTTGTTGCTCTGGCAACGATCACGTTCGGATGGTACTATTAGCACTCCACTAGCACGGATGCCAGTCATCGAATTTGATTTTGATTTCGATTTCACTTGCCTCAACAGGTCTTTGCAAGCATAGTTTAGTGTCCAAGGTACGCATAAGTGTGCCTTGGACAGTTTAGTGGGAAAGGTACGCATAAGTGGGCTGGTTACACCCCTGGCATAGGCCACAAGGTTATGGTCTCACTTGGCTTGCCAAGTCTTCTCAAGCACAGCATATTTCCAAAGGTCCCGGTCACTAGTCATTGCCTTGGTGAGGCCCAATGTTTGAAGGTCATACTTCACCACCTCATCCCAGGTCTTCCTGGGTCTACCTCTTCCACATGTTCCCTAAAAACAAATTCATTTTGACAATCTGCAACAGAATTTTCCATCTCATCTACACAAATTAAAACACTAGAAACACTGGATGTCTCTAGGCCACGACCAGTGCTAATGCAAGATTTTAATGCTGACTTAGTAACCCAAATTATTTGTACCGAGTAATCAGAGGCAGCTTGATAAATATTACTGCTTAGTAGTTGCCAAATGTTTTTGGCACTACTGTGTTGTACAAAAGTATTCTCTTTTCAGCACAAAGTTTTTACAAATTTCACTTTGACAGCTACCCTTATAGTTATTGCTAAAGATACTGCTGTTGTTTAACATCAAATCTTTTATTAATGAATAGACCCAGAATCAAATATATTCTTGCTACAATCATCTGCTCCATAACATAATTTGGTATTTGAATGTTCATTAAAGATTATCACAAACCTCTTTATAAGTCATTAAACTTTTCTAATTAACTTTTCTTACAATTGCCATGAAAGTGTGATTAAATGTTCAGAATTCTCTAGCTTCAGTGTTTCCTTATTTTTAACTTTGTCATCCTTATCATCCAGTGACAACTATAGCAACGGAAAATTTGATACACAATTAACATGTAGAATACACACATGCATGCACATGTACATGTGTGCATGCATAAACTACTCCCCTCAAACACATCCACATTGCATTCTTTCTTTAAACCTTGGAATTTGCTGGTGAAGTTGTTATCCCTGTAGATACTAGTCTCACAAACAGTAACTTCCTAGATGTCAATGTGGGCCCAAAAACCTCTCTGTGTTCCCTATTCCACAAACTTAATTTATTCCTTTATTGCCTACAAGGGGCTAAACACAGAGGGGACAAACAAATGGATTAAGTCAATTGCATCGACCCCAGTGCATAACTGGTACTTATTTTATCGACCCCGAAAGGATGAAAGGTAAAGTCGACCTCGGCGAAATTTGAACTCAGAACATAACAACAGACGAAATACCTATTTCTTTATTACCCACAAGGGGCTAAACACAGAGAGGACAAACAAGGACAGACAAATGGATTAAGTCGATTACATCAACCCCAGTGCATAACTGGTACTTAATTTATCGACCCTGGAAGGATGAAAGGTAAAGTCGACCTCGGCGGAATTTGAACTCAGAACGTTACAGAAGACGAAATATTGCTAAGCATTTCACCTGGCGTGCTAACGTTTCTGCCAGCTCACTGCCTTCCACAAACTTAATTAATCCCTAAATTACATTCTCCTGTACATATTCCTTAAGTTCTCACACCTATCAATTAATGAACAAATTTTAAAGGATTCATTGCTGTGCTACAACAATGCCCTTCATAGAAATTGTGTATGGTCTAGTGGTTCAACTGTTACACTCATGAAAGTAAGGTCTTGGTTTCAATACCCAAACCAAATGATTCATTGTGTTTGTAAGCAAAATGCATCATTTCATGTTGCTTCAGTTCAATCAGCTATAAATGAACTCTGGCAATAACTGGAAAGTTAACCTGTGATGGACTAGCTTCCTGTTCATATGGCAGGGTTGTAATCTCAGTCACTTATACACTATGAATACCAATCTAAGCTCTGGCCTGATGAGTCCTAGGGTTTGTAACAGACAGACCCTTGCCATAAGACCCCCAAAATGAGCCCACTTCTGAACCTATATATATATATATATATATATATATGTGTGTGTGTGTGCGTGTGTGGGTGTGTGTATATATATATATATATATATATACATAGGTTCATGAGTGGCTGTGTGGTAAGTAGCTTGCTTAGCAGCCACATGGTTCCGCGTTCAGTCCCACTGCGTGACACCTTGGGCAAGTGTCTTCTAGCCTCAGGTTAACCAAAGCCTTGTGAGTGGATTTCGTTGACGGAAACTGAAAGAAGCCCGTCGTGTATATGTATATGTATATATGTGTGTGTATGTTTGTGTGTCTGCGTTTGTCCCCCGCCCAACATTGCTTGATAACCGATGCTGGTGTGTTTACGTCCCCGTAACTTAGCGGTTCGGCAAAAGAGCCCGATAGAATAAGTACTAGGCTTACAAAGAATAAGTCCTGGGGTCGATTTGCTCGACTAAAAGGCAGTGCTCCAGTATGGCCACAGTCAAATGACCAAAACAAGTAAAAGAGTAAAAGAGTATACATTATAAATTTTATACCCACCAGCATATTTTAATCTAAATCTCTTCTGATTTAATTCTAGCCTAGCAACCTCTCACACAAATCACTAAATGCTTGCTCATTGGTTTCTATTTCAGAACAAGTATTTTGGGTTTAGTTCAGACTGTCTGGGATATTCATCAGTGAGAAGACAACTCAAGAGTCTTTGTCTGGCAATCTCTAATGTTTTAAGTGGAGCACTGTGTTTTGGAACGTATAAGCCTCTTTAAGAAGCTTCTCAGAGACAAAATATTGGCCATTCCACTTTTGTATGAGCACTCCATCAGTTGCGACGATGAGGGTCCCAGCTGATACAATCAAGGGAACAGCTTGCTCGTGAAATTAACGTGTAAGTGGCTGAGCACTCCACAGACACGTGTACCTTTAATGTAGTTCTCAGGGAGATTCAGTGTGACACAGAGTGTGATAAGGCTGGCCCTTTGAAATACAGACACTACTCACTTTTGCCAGCTGAGTGGACTGGAGCAAAGTGAAACAAAGTGTCTTGCTCAAGGACACAATGCACTGCCGGGAATTGAATTCACAACCTTATGATCATGAGCCGAATGCCCCTAACCACTAAGCCACGCGCCTTCACATTATCAATGGTATATCCTCCTTGTATCCTTCCAACACTTCCTCCTCTTTTCCCCACCACCATCTTCATTTACTGCCAACTTTTTAATTCTTGCAGAGGTCAAGAGGAATTTTTTGGGACAGATTTTCTATGACCAGATGTTCTTCCTGTCACCAGCCCTCACCTGCTTCCAAGCAAACTGATATTTCACCATGGCCAGACATGGTTATTTTGTTTTTGTTCCTTAGAAACAAATAACATCACTTGTATAATGGTGATACTCATCTATAAATATCATATGTTGTCAAGGCACTCACACACACACACACACACACACACACACACACACACACACACACACACACATAAAGGATAATCTCTCTCTATATAAAGCTGAAGTTGTCTGTGTATGGCAGGTTTAGTAACCTTCAACTAACACTATCTTCTCCGAGACCCTGCGGTGCAAGTTGACCAAAATTGCGAGTATGATAGAAGAAGGCTTACTCTTCCTTCCATAGAAGATAAAATTCAAATTGGACCATGTTAAGACCAAAAAATATTTACATCAAAAAGGTGCTTTTTTTCTATGAAAATCCCCATTATTTACAATTTTTTGGCTGCTGTGTCGCCAATTTTCGGTGTATTTCACTTAAAGAGAATAACAAGCTACATAATGCAAAATTTTTACTTTTCAAAAATTCCAATTCTAAAGGGTCAAAACAAATCTGAGCAACGCCGGGCGATACTGTTAGTATATATTTATTGACACTTCAATGTCAATGGAAAACTAATTTCTTTTATATTTAGATTATTTCAGCTATTAATGGCAGTAAACAACAGAAAGAAGAAAGAAAAGCACACACACTGCAGACTGTCTGTTGTATATTGATATATAAATAGAAAGATATTATTTAATGTGTCTTTATTGCTGTCAATATAATGAACAATGTGAAGGGCAGGAAATAGAATTACAGAAACGCTAAAATACTACAGGATTGAATACTTGCAGTGTCTGAGTTTTACCTTCTTATTTTCTTGGTTCAAATTATTGCAGACAATTCTAGTTTTCTAGGCATGTCTGTATGGTTAAAGAGCTTGCTTTAGTCTCAGGCTCCGTCTCTCTGCATGGCACCTTGGGAAAATGTTTTCCGATAAAGACCTGGCCAACTAAAAGCTTTCTGAATGAATTGGGCAGATGGAAACTGAAAGAAGCTCATCTGATCAAAATACAGGAGTAGAAAAACAGCTGACAACTGATGAAGGGTTATTCTTTATGTTGTTAGTCTTGTTTTTCATTTGAGTCTTTCGTTGTTCGAAAAAACTGTTCATATTCCATGTACTCGTTCTTCGTATTTTTTGTTGTTTATGTTTTGTGACATCCTGTGCCCATATATATATATATATATATATATATGTATAGATATAAGTATGTACATATACGTATGTATATATGCATATATATATATATATATATATATATATATATATATATATATATATATATATATATATATATATATATATATATATATATATACATATATATACATATACGTTTAAATATTTGTTGTGCAAGATTTTTTATGTGAAGTCGTGTGTTGAAACGGATATTGTTATATTTCGGAATGGTCATATTGCCAGTTTAGCCAATGATGCAGTCACAGGAGTGTGACGAAAGAACTCTGGCCGAAATAAGATTAAGATTAATGTAAAAAATAAATATCACTGAAGCAAAATAACACCAAATATAGTGCGTGTGTTTTTATTGGCTAAACTGGCAATATGACCATTCCGAAATATAACAATATATACATATATATATATACATATATATACATATATATATATATACATACATATATATATATATATATATATATATATATATATATATATATATATATATTATATATATACATATATATACATATACGTTTAAATATTTGTTGTGCAAGATTTTTTATGTGAAGTCGTGTGTTGAAACGGATATTGTTATATTTCGGAATGGTCATATTGCCAGTTTAGCCAATGATGCAGTCACAGGAGTGTGACGAAAGAACTCTGGCCGAAATAAGATTAAGATTAATGTAAAAAATAAATATCACTGAAGCAAAATAACACCAAATATATAGTGCGTGTGTTTTTATTGGCTAAACTGGCAATATGACCATTCCGAAATATAACAATATATACATATATATATATACATATATATACATATATATATATATATACATACATATATATATATATATATATATATATATATATATATATATATATATATATATATATGTATGAATATATATATGTATGCATATATATATGTATGCACATATATATATATGCTGAAATGTTCTTTATAAAATTATTTTAGCATTTTCTATTTTGACTTGTTTTTTCATATATACATATATATATATATGACATGTAAAAGCACCATCCGTTCGTAGCCGTTTGCCAGCCCTGTCTGGCTCCCATGTCGGTGACATGTAAAAGCACCATCCGTTCGTGTCTGTTGCCAGCCTCGCCTGGCCCCCGTGCCGGTGACACGTAAAAGCACCATCCGTTCGTGGCCGTTTGCCAGCCCTGTCTGGCCCCCGTGTCGGTGGCATGTAAAAGCACCATCCATCCGTGTCCGTTGCCAGCCTCGCCTGGCCCCTGTGCCGGTGACACGTAAAAGCACCATCCGTTTCGTGGCCGTTTGCCAGCTCTGTCTGGCCCCCATGTTGGTGGCACGTAAAAGCACCATCTGTTCGTGTCCGTTGCCAGCCTCGCCTGGCCCCGTGCCGGTGACACCTAAAAGCACCATCCGTTCGTGGCCGTTTGCCAGCTCTGTCTGGCACCTGTGCGGGTGGCACGTAAAAAGCACCCACTACACTCACGGAGTGGTTGGCGTTAGGAAGGGCATCCAGCCGTAGAAACACTGCCAGATCTGACTAGGCCTGATGAAGCCTTCCAGCTTCACAGACCCCAGTTGAACTGTCCAACCCATGCTAGCATGGAGAACGGACGCTAAATGATGATGATGATGATGATGATGATGATATATATTATTTATATGATATATATATATATATAGTAATAATGACAATAAAAATTGTTGGATGGAATTTATGAACCTTTAATGCATTACTATGTGCATTTCCACAAACCAAATGTCTCTGGAAATGCACATAGCACTGTGTTAAATGTTTGTAAGTTCCACGGCTCAGTGGTTAGAGTGTCGAGCTTATGATCGTGAGGTTGTGAGTTCTTGCAAGACAAGTGAGAATAATGTGGTCAATTTTCAGTTTAAGCATCTGAAGGTTGGTATCTTTAAGGAAAATGAAAGAGAGGAAAAAGCGGGGTGGGAGAGAGTTGAGAAGTCTGCTATCCCAGGTTGGAGGTATGCAAAGTGAGGCACTGTAAGGATAACAGCTGGAGGAATAATGGTTTGGGTAAGCGGGTCTAAGTTAAGGGAAAAGGTTATGCAGACAGCATACTTCAGATGAACAGAAGCAAAGAATTGAAGGTGGCGAGCTGGCAGAAACATTAGCATGCCAGACGAAATGCTCAGCAGTATTTCGTCTGCCTTTACGTTCTGAGTTCAAATTCCGCTGAGGTCGACTTTACCTTTCATCCTTTTGGGGTCGATAAATCAATTACCAGTTACGCACTGGGGTCGATATAATCAACTTAATTCGTTTGTCTGTCCTTGTTTGTCTTCTCAGTGTTTAGCCCCTTGTGGATAGTAAAGAAATAGATATTTCGTCTGCCTTTACATTCTGAGTTCAAATTCCAACCGAGGTCGACTTTGCCTTTCATCCTTTTTGGGGTTGATAAATTAATTACCAGTTATGCACCGGGGTCGATATAATCGACTTAATCCCTTTATCTGTCCTTGTTTGTCCCCTCTGTGTGTAGCCCCTTGTGGGCAGTAAAGAAATAAGAAGCAAAGAATTGTTTAAAAGTACATGCATCTACATATGCTGGAATCCAAACAAATATACAAATAAAAACAAAAGAAGAAGGAAAAGAGAGAATAAAAAGAAGAAAATGAATATATTCTCCAAGAGATTTATGAGTTTGCTTCCTCAGAAATGCACGAAAGTCAAGCTTTACAATTTGATTGACAAGCTTAAGAGATTTAATATTTGTCAGAGGCAACTTGTTTCTCCTCAATCAAAGTCTAAAAGCTGATCGTTGGTATTTCTGTGCGATCAGCACATGGTCTTTTATCTTTTATTTTTTATCGTTTATCTTTTACTTGTTCCGGTCATTAGACTGTGGCCATGCTGGGGCACTGTCTTGCGAAGAAATTTTAGTCGAAAGAATCACCCATGGAACTTGTTTTTCTTCTTCTAATAAGCCTGGTACTTGTTCCATCGTTCTCTTTTGCCGAATTGTGTAAACACACCAATACCAGTTGTCAGGCAGTGGTCGGGGACAAACATGCACACACACACATGCACACACACACACACACACACACACACACACACACTCACGCACACACATACACACACACACACACACACACTCATATATCATCATGAAAGCATTCATTTTCCATGTTGGTATGGGTTGGACAAATGTATGTGCGTATGCGTGTATATATAATATATATATATATATATATATATATACGAGCAAAACGCACCCCTGTCTAATGGATGGTGTTGAGTTGTCAAACATTTAAATGAAATTTTCTCAAAACAACTTGTCCGACCATCCCATAGGACACCTCTTTGAGAAACACTGATTTAACCTAAATTTGAGACACCAGCAAAAGAAGAAATAAAGATAGACTTTTTTTCTATTCCAAAGAAAAACGATTTTATTCACACAAATATACAAACGAAGAGCTTAAGGTACTAGTATGTACATTGCAACAGCTGATGTACTTGCGCATACAAATGCACGTTCCCACGGCTTTATCGATCGCATTCTCACCTGAAATCGATTTTTGTAATATTTTCAAGACTTATACACGCCCTGATATCGTCGGTATCTACATATCAAATTTGAGCACAATCAGATGGAGGATGCTCGAAATTCTAGAAGACGCACACACAGACAGACAGAACGGATTTTATATAATAGATATAAGTAAGTAAAAGAGTAAAGAGTATATGTATGTATGTATGTATAAATATATAAATGTGTGTGTGTGTGTGTGTATGCCGCAGAACCTCCCAAAACTAGATACCATTATCTAAGTGTCATCCAAGCCTAATAAGGTTATCTTTGACGTAAATCAACTAATATCAATATAAATAATCGGTATTAACCAGGAATTCACAAACACTTTCAACATTACAAGAAGAAGGACAACTCAGAATAATATATATATATATATATATATATATATATATATATGAATATGTTTGTGGTGGTGATGGTGATGATGATGACGACACTACATGAAGTGAGAAAGGCACGAGTTCATCCATTATCGCCATTTCACTGATAACCTGAGCTTGTATGCTGTGAACAGATGCCAGCTTGCGAGTTTGCTGAACACCATCAAACAGTTTAGCAGAAGATTTTAAGATGTCCTTTCGACAGAAGAAATGCCAATAAAATGGCAATAAAATGAAGCTGATTGACCCTTGAAGCATATAATACGGAACCTCAGAGAAGGTTTTATGGGAGCTGGATAGTTCTGTGCTCTCTAGATGATTTAATGGAGATTCTGCATATGCAAGCTTCACAAACAACGATGGAAATTAAATACTGTAAATCCTCGAGTATAGTCTGCCCTTGAGTATAATACACAGGGGATTTTTAGGGGGCTGTACCTCTGAAAAACCTAAACTTTGTGTATAATACGCACCCCTTCTCTAACTTGAGTCGAGGAGGGCTATATAACGTCTTTGGTTTGTAAAAAATGTATACGGTAACATCCTTTATTATTATTGTATATATATAACATAATGCAAATGTGTAGCATTTTTGTGCATTTTGTTTGCACACACATACACAAACACACAAACACACAGACGCACAAACACACAAATTGACCCATTACTTATTCTATCAGCCGTTTTTGCTGAACTCTGAAGTCATGGGGACATAAACATACCAACAGCAACAGCTGTCAATTGCTTGCAGAAACAAACATAGACAGACTCATACAGATGCACATACACACACACACACACATAGACACACACACGCACACACACACACACACACACACACACACACACACACACACACAAACTCACACACACTAACACATGCGGCACAGATTTTACATCTACCAAATTCACTCACAAGGCAATGGTCAGCCTGAGACTATAGTAGAAAACATCCGTTCACGCTATCATGCAGTGGGACTGAACTCAAAGCTACATGGTTACATGGCTACAAAGTATGCTTCTTAACCATGCAGCCACTGTAAAAATATTATGGCACTTATTGTATACAGACAGGCCACACATGGCAGGCAGTAGACACGACATCATTATCTTTGGTAAAAATGGAAATAGAACATTAAAATTATCGACACAGTAAATACCAAATGACTAAAACACTGCACAGAAACAAGCTGCAGGAATAAGCGAGAAAGCTAAGTAATAACACTAACCTGACTGTTGGACTGAAAGCATTATTGCAGTTAATGAATGTATCTGTCATCTTATGTGTAGTTGGCACCACCACCGGAGTGATACACAAACCATTAATGTCAGGGCATTGACAAATAAACAGACGAAAAATACTTGGGCATAACAATGTTATCGTTGATAACATTATCAGAGCATTCTGACAGCATTTGTTTGCTTGAACATTTTTTTTTATTAACCCTGAATATTTCTATACTTGTTTTTCTGTTAAACAAAAATCTTTTGTTAACCTTACATGCATCTATGCATGTTCTCCAATTCTTGTTCCAAGACAAGACATAATTGAAAACGAGTAATAATAATGATGATAATGATGAAGATGATAATAATAATAATAATAATAATAATAATATAATAATAATAATGATAATAATAATAATAATAATAATAATAATAATAATGTCTTGGTATAAAAGATGGGCTACATGTCTTGGTATAAAAGATGGGCTAATGTCTTGGTATAAAAGATGGGCTACAGCAAATATTCTGCTCAATACCACAGATTTGCTTGTCAGTTGTTTGACCTTAACCAGTTGAGCATGTCCCTTAGTGGCTGACGATATGTGCATCTCTGATCACAAGCAGAAGTAGTGGGGGAGCATCATAGCCATGTGTTGAGAGGGAGTCTTTGGGGTTTGAATAATTCACCTCTGGAAACATGGGTGGTTCTTTCAACATCCTTAAACAACCCTTATTCAGGGACCTTTTGAGCGGGATGGGCTACTCAACCTGAAGAAAATTCTAACTGGGCCCCACCTGCAAGGTCATGTGCTGTTTATCTTGATATGAGATCACCATGTCGCGCACATATGGTTGTGATGCATGTGCCTGGTGTACCTTTATCAGACGGGTAGTCATGATGGGTATATTGGGCTTCGTATATTTTACCCCAGTGTCACTTTGATGGCATGCACTGCTCTCTCACTCAATAATAATAATAATAATAATAATAATAATAATAATGATGATAATAATAATAATAATGATAATGATAATAATAATAATAATAATAATAATAATAATGATAATAATAATAATAATAATAATAATAAATGCCCTGATGCAGTACCAGACAGTGGCTCTCATGGCTTCTGATCTTAACCGATTGGAAGTGTTATCATGTACATTGTTTTGTCTTGGTATAAAAGATGGACTACAGCAAATATTCTGCTCAATACCACAGATTTGTTTGTCAGTTGTTTGACCGTAACCAGTTGACCATGTCCCTATGTGGCTGATGCTATGTGCATCTCTGATCATGAGCAGAAGTAGTGAGGGAGCATCATAGCCGTGTGTTGAAAGGAATTCTTGGAGGTTTGGCTAATTCACCTTTGGAAACATGGGTCTTTCATTCAACATCCTTAAACAATCTTTATTCAGGGATCTTTTGAGTGGGATGGGCTACTCAACCAGAAGAAAATTCTAACTGGGCTCCACCTGCAAGGTCATGCGCTGTTTATCTTCATATGAGATCACCATGTCATGCACATATGGTTGTGATGCATGTGCCTAGTGTACCCTTATCAGACGGGTAGTCATGATGGGTATACTGGGCTTCGTATATTTTACCCCCTTGTCACTCAATAATAATAATAATAATAATAATAATAATGATATCAACAATAACAATAATAATAATGATGATGATGTTGATCATCATCATCATCATCATCATTTAGCATCCGCTTTCCATGCTAGCATGGGGTGGACAGTTCAACTGGAGTCCGGGAAGCCAGAAGGCTGCACTGGGCCCAGTCTGATCTGGCAATGTTTCTATGGCTGGATGCCCTTCCTAACGCCAACCACTCCATGAGTGTAGTGGGTGCTTTTTACGTGCCACCAGCACAGGTGCCAGATGGGGCTGGCAAACGGCCATGGTCAGATGGTGCTTTTTATGTGCCACCGGCACGGAAGCCAGGCGAGGCTGGAAACGGCCACGATCGGATGGTGCTTTTTACGTGCCACCGGCACGGATAATAATAATAATAATAATAATAATAATAATAATAATAATAACTATAACAATAACAATAATAATAATGATGAAGATGATGATGATGATGATGACAATAATAATAATAATAATAATAATAATAATAATAATAATGATAAAGAAAACAATGATGACAAACAAAAAAGCAACAACAATGATTGGCATTCGTTGAGCCCTTGTGTTAATAGTTCCATTTCCTTCTTGGTTCTCATTGCAACAGCAATTGAACTGAGAATATTTCAAAAGCATTTCTCATTTCCTGTCTCCAATCAACTCATTGATAACAGAACACTTGTTTAACAGTAATATATTTCCTTCATGGTGTTACTTTGTAATGGAATGATGTAGTTGTGACTATATAACAAGGGCAATTAATAATTTTCGCAGGATACACTATAAACATGCAATGCCATGAAATAGCTGAACCTAAACTAAGACTGTTAATTAATGATAATTTTCAGAAGAAATTGTATGAGGAAAATGCAAATACATGGTAATGTCAAAATCAATGGGATGTCCAGATCTGGAGAGACTATAGATTCAGTGTGAATTGTGTTTCATTACTCTTTTACTTGTTTCAGTGATTTGACTGCGGCCATGCTGGAGCACCGCCTTTAGTCGAGCAAATCGACCCCAGGACTTATTCTTTGTAAGCCTAGTACTTATTCTATCGGTCTTTTTTGCTGAACCGCTAAGTTATGGGGATGTAAACACACCAGCATCGGTTGTCAAGCGATGTTGGGGGGGCAAACACAGACACACAAACACCCACATATATATACATAAACATATATATGACAGGCTTCTTTCAGTTTCCGTCTACCAAATCTCACAAGGCTTTGGTCGGCCTGAGGCTATAGTAGAAGACATTTGCCCAAGGTACCACACAGTGGGACTGAACTCGGAACCATGTGGTTGGTAAGCAAGCTACTTACCACACAGCATTGTTTAATAAAACCAAATGAGATAGATTATAAGTCAGAGCAAAATTTTTAGATATTTCCAATTCTTAACATCTTATATTAATTAATTTATTCATTTATCTATTTATTCATCTAAAAAATTTGTAAGGAGCTAGAAACTGAAGATGGAAACATATTACCAGTATCAAAGCATAAAATGCATTCTAAACACTCTGAAATTATCAGAACACCTGAATTTATCCAGCAAGTTCAACAGACCATTGATTACAATCCCAGAAAATCCATGAGGTCAATTGCAAAATATCTCCATGTGTCAGAAGGAACAGTCAGAAATGTTGTCCACAAAGACATCAGATATAAGTGTTATATGATGAGGAAAGGTCAATTTGTCAGAAAAAGCAAAAGAAAATCACTACATCAGATCTAAAAGACTCTTAAACAAACTGAAAAATGCAGCAGAAGAAGATTTGATTTGGTTTTTCTCAAGCGAGAAAAACTTCAACCATGATCAAAAAGTTAACAGAAGAAATGACAGATGGTTATGTGCAGACCCTTCTAAAGTTCCAAGTGTTATGTATACAAAATTTCCTTCAACTGTCATGGTTTTAGGGGTTGTCAGTGATGAAGGACATGTGATGTCTCCTTAATTCTTTCCACAAGGCCTTAGAGTTAACTCTGCCGCCTACATTGAGGTCCTGGAAATAATTATTAAGTCCTGGATAGACAGTGTATGCAATGGAAGGCCATATATATTTCAGTAAGACTCTGCACTATCACACATGGCTCTAGTAACACAGGAATGGATGGCTGAAAATTTTCATGGTCACATAACCCCTAACATTTGGCCTCCTAATCTCCAGATCTCTATCCATTGGACTACTACATATGGTGTGTTGCTGAGAGAGAGAAAGAGAGGTCAAT
>NC_043003.1:17646601-17659101 GCF_006345805.1 Octopus sinensis
TGTGTGTATGTGAGGGTGCATAGCCTTAGTGGTTAGAGTGCTGCACTTCTAATCTTGCAATCGTGATTTCAATACCTAGGCTGGGTGGCGCATTATGTTCTTGAGCACTTCATCTGACATTACCCTACAATCACTCCAACACCTAACGCATCTGTTCAACATATTCCTCTCTCAAATCCACACACTTATTGCAGCGGTCCTTCAGTTTTTCTAAACCCTGTAAAAGAACTTGGAAGCTTGTGCCTCCAGTCACACCTATTACTTGAAGCCACAAACTTTCCAGCACCCTCTTGTGTGTGTGTGTGTGTGTGTGTGTGTGTGTGTGTGTGTGTGTGTGCATACACACACACATGTTAGGGTGCTGAAAAATTCTTGGCTTTGTGATTTAGTGTAAAATGAAATACAGGAGGTTCAGTTGATTACGATTTTATTCAACATATTCCCCTCTCTGATTCACACACTTATTGCAATGGTCCTTCAGTTTTTCTAACCCCTGTAAAAGAACTCAGAAGGTTGGACCTCCAACCAGGCCTATCGCGATACCCTTAAAACCAGGAACTTTTCAACATCTTCCCATATGTAAATATTTTCTTCAATGGTTTGTTTTTGTATATATATACACAGAGCCTATTTGAAAGCTGATAAAATGTGAGAGTCTTGTGGGAGACAATAATAATAATAATGATAATGACAAATAATAATAACAAACATAGATTTACTTTTTTATGGATACATTGTAATTGTTACAATATTATAAACCTACTGATAATATCCATTTTTGTGCCAATACTTTATACATCTTAACCAAATGAATGCTTATATTGATATTTTTAAAATCCTTCACATACAAGCTACAAAAATTAATTCTTTTAGATTGCAGAAGAATTTAAGTCTGGAAAACATATGTTCAGCAAAGTTTATCAGGTGTCAGACAAAACTATTTTAATTAATCCATGCACGCGTGAATGTGTGTGTGTGTGTGTGTGTGTGTGTGTGTGTGTGCATGTGTGCGTGTGTGTGTGCGTGCGTGTGTGAGAGAGAGAAGGAATGAGTATATATATTATATTACATTTCCAGAGCAAAATTTTGGATAACAAATTTTTTCAAACTTGCAACTTTTTCAAGTTTTCAATATTTAAATGAAAATATCAAATGTTGAGGCGAAAATTTCGAGTTGAAATTAATAACAACAACAACAGCAGCAGCAGTAACAACAACAGCAACAACCACAACAACAATAGGAATAATAATCCTTTCTATTATGGATACAAGGCCTGAAATTTTTGTGGTTGGTTCTACCAACAGAACTGAACCCCAGGGCTTGTCTGGCACTTATTTCAAAAGACCCCAAAAGGATAAGAGGCAAAGTTGACTTCAGCAGAATTTAAATTCAGAATGTAAAAATGGAAAACAAGTGCTGTTAAACATTTTGTCCAGCATGCTAATGATTCTAATAATAATAATAATAATAATAAAATAATGACAAATAATAATAACAAACATAGATTTACTTTTTTATGGATACATTGTAATTGTTACAATATTATAAACCTACTGATAATATCCATTTTTGTGCCAATACTTTATACATCTTAACCAATGAATGCTTATATTGATATTTTTAAAATCCTTCACATACAAGCTACAAAAATTAATTCTTTTAGATTGCAGAAGAATTTAAGTCTGGAAAACATATGTTCAGCAAAGTTTATCAGGTGTCAGACAAAACTATTTTAATTAATCCATGCACGCGTGAATGTGTGTGTGTGTGTGTGTGTGTGTGTGTGTGTGTGTGTGTTGTGTGTGTGTGTGTGTGTGTGTGTGTGCGTGTGTGTGTGCGTGTGTGTGTGCGTGCGTGTGTGAGAGAGAGAAGGAATGAGTATATATATTATATTACATTTCCAGAGCAAAATTTTGGATAACAAATTTTTTCAAACTTGCAACTTTTTCAAGTTTTCAATATTAAATGAAAATATCAAATGTTGAGGCGAAAATTTCGAGTTGAAATTAATAACAACAACAACAGCAGCAGCAGTAACAACAACAGCAACAACCACAACAACAATAGGAATAATAATCCTTTCTATTATGGATACAAGGCCTGAAATTTTTGTGGTTGGTTCTACCAACAGAACTGAACCCCAGGGCTTGTCTGGCACTTATTTCAAAAGACCCCAAAAGGATAAGAGGCAAAGTTGACTTCAGCAGAATTTGAATTCAGAATGTAAAAATGGAAAACAAGTGCTGTTAAACATTTTGTCCAGCATGCTAATGATTCTAATAATAATAATAATAATAATAATAATAATAATAATGATAGTAATAATCCTTTCTACTGTAGCCACAAGGCCTGAAATTTTGGGGAAGGCAGCAAGTCGATTATATCAACCACAGTGTTTCAGTGGTACTTAATTTATCGACCCCAAAAGGATGAAAGGCAAGTCAACCTCGGTGGAATTTGAACTCAGCATAATAATAATAACAACAAAAGCACTCAGAGAGCACAAAATTCTGCCAAGGCAACATCAACAACCTCTCAACGATTAGCCAAAGATGATTTTTAAAATGAGAACATCTGAAATAAACTCAACTGCTCTCACAAATGAGAATTCTAGAAATGAATCTGACCATTCTCAATAATTAAGTAAAAACAAAAAAAAAACGGAAAAATAATCTAGAATCCTTGTCCAGTACCGGGATCAATCACCAAATCTAATCAGTTCATGCTAGTCACGTGGCCAAACATCCCTGAAAATTTCATCCGAATCCATCCAGTGGTTCTTGAGATATCTTGTCCACGGACAAACAAACAAATAAACAAACACAACTGAAAACAATACCTCCGCCTTCGCTAAGGCAGAGGTATTGAGGAGGATGATGATGATGATGATGATGATTTCCTTTATTGGCCACAAGGGCCCAAGATATGGAGAAGACCATCAAAGGATGAGTTACAACACATAAAAAACAGGTGAGGGTTTACTTTGATGAAAGGGAAACACTACTACATCAAAGGTTATAACAAAGGATATATGAATAGAAATTAGAAAAACAAATCATTGATAAATAAATAGATTCCCCAAATGCCAATAACAGCAACAATAACAACAATAATCCTTAATACTATAGGCATAAGGGTTAAACAATTATATCAACCACTATGTTCAACTTCTTTATTTTACCAAAATAATAATGTCTTTCTAATTTTTGGAATAAGGCCAGCAAATTAAAGGGCAGTGGTTCAGTTGATTACATCAATCCCAATACTTGACTGGTATTTATTTTATTGAGCCCCCTCCCCCTGAAGAAATGAAAGGTGAAGTTGACTTTGGCAGTATTTGAACCCAGAAACATAAGTCTGAAAGAAATGTTGCTAAGCATTTTGTCCAGCATGCTAATGGTTCTGCCAGTTCACTGCTTTGTTGTTGTTGTTGATGATGATGATGATGATGATGATGATGATGATGATGATTAATTCTTTTATTAGCCATAAGGGCTCACATACAAAACATTAAAAGACACACAACATAAAAGACAAAAACAGGACAATACAATGGGTTTTTGCATGTACACAATATGAATAACAGTTAAAAATTAAACAAATTAAACTCCCAAAAGGGGAGGCGCTTTAAGGTTCTCGTGGAAAAAATCCACAAAAGCCACAGGTGCCTAAACAACAGGGCAAAAGCCCTTCTTTTTTTGCAGGTGCATGCCTAGAATTAGTCCTTTCACACGGGCCATTCTTCCAACATTCCCCCACCTTTCAACAAACTTGCTACAAGACATTTCCCTCTCCACCCTCAACTTCCTTTTCTAGTTGATGAAGGTTTGGCTAAAAAGGGAGTAACACCAGAATAATAATAATTAATAATAATAATAATAATAATGATAATAATAATAATATGGTTCTTATGGTTTCTTAAACATTCTCTAGAACAACACTATGTACAAAACCAAATATATAGCACCCTAGGCATAACACCAACATGAACTTCCAACTTGTTGTCTCTTGAGGTCTCTGGGTGACACTTGGTGCCAACTTGTACAAATGTAAAGCAAAAGTTATGCATAAAATAATAATAATAATAATAATAATAATAATAATAATAATAATAATAATAATAATAATACAAATACAAAGCAAAAGTCAAACATATAATAGTAATAATAAATGCCCTGATGCAGTATCAGGCAGTGGCTCTCATGGCTTCTTATCTTAACTGATTGGAAGTGTTATCATGTACATTGTTTTGTCTTGGTATAAAAGATGGGCTACAGCAAATATTCTGCTCAATACCACAGATTTGCTTGTCAGTTGTTTGACTGTAACCAGTTGACCATGTCCCTTAGTGGCTGATGATATGTGCATCTCTGATCATGAGCAGAAGTAGTGGGGGAGCATCATAGCCATGTGTTGAAGGGAATTCTTTGAGATTTGGATAATTCACTTCTGGAAACATGGGTATTTCGTTCACCATCCTTAACCAAGCCTTATTCAGGGACCTTTTGAGTGGGATGGGTTACTCGACCAGAAGAAAATTCTACCTGGGCCCCAAATGCAAGGTCATGTGCTGTTTATCTTGATATGACATCACCATGTCGTGCAGATATGGTTGTGATGCATGTGCCTTATGTACTCTTATCAGACGGGTAGTCATGATGGGTATATTGGGCTTTGTATATTTGTACTCCAGTGTCATTTTGATGGCATGTACTGCTCTCTCACTCATTAATAACAATAATGGCGGTTTCAAATTTTGGTACAGGACCAGCAAGTTTGGGGGTGGGAGTACTCAATTACATTGACCCCAGTCCCCAACAGGTGCTTATTTTAATGACCCCTGAAAGGATGAAAGGTAAAGTCTACCTCGGTGGAATGCCTGGCATGCTAACAATTCTGCCTTAATAATAATAATAATAATGATGATGATGATGATGATGATGATGATGATGATAATAATAATAAGAAGAAGAAGAATCTTTTCTACTAGAAACACAAGGCCTCAAATTTGTGGGGAGGGATTAAGTCGATCACATTGACCCCAGTGTGTAACTGGTACTAATTTAATCGACCCCGAAAGGATGAAAGACAAAGTCGACTGCGGCGGAATTTGAACTCAGTACATAGCAGCAGACAAATACCTATTTCTTTACTACCCACAAGGGGCTAAACACAGAGAGGACAAGCAAAGACAGACAAACGGATTAAGTCGATTACATCGACCCCAGTGTGTAACTGGTACTTAATTTATCGACTCCCGAAAGGATGAATGGCAAAGTCGACCTCGGCGGAATTTGAACTCAGAACGTAACAGCAGACGAAATACCCGCAAAGCATTTCGCCCGGCGTGTTAACGTCTCTGCCAGTTCGCCGCACAATAACAACAACAACAACAACAATATCAAGACATGTGAAATAAACATTTTGACAATAAAACTCATGTGTGATCAAATTAATTATAATTACTATTATTATTATTATTATTATTATTATTATTATTATTATTATTGGTTTTGTTTTAGAATACCCAAATTTACCAAAATAAAAATAATAATAATTTTTCTCAACACATTTATGGATTCAAAATAGTCACTGTTCCCCTCTTTACATCCATAGTTTGCCAAATATAATTTTTAAACAGATGCATTTTTAGATTTGGCTGTTATAAAAATAGCACTGTCATTTCTTCCCTCCGTTTTTCTTCACACTTTCCTAACCCCATCCCCCCACCTCATACACAGACACACACACACGCGCTACTAGTTTATCTTAGTTTGGATACTTGGTAACTGTTTATGTATATTCTCTACCAGCTGGTAAGAAGAAGAAGAAGAACGAGAAAGGAAAAAAAGGGATGCTAAGAGAAACAGAAACAAGTTAAATAAGATAATAACAAATTGTGATATTAACCTACCTCCGTTGCTTTTACTTTGCGAAAAAACAACTAATTTTTGCCTCTCACAGGAACATATTTACCAGCTAAATTCTCGTGGAGTCCTGTCGATATAAATGTTTATAGCTACAGAAAGAATACGTGAAAGTGTGTGAGTAAAAGTGTGTCTGCCTGTACCACATTTATATTATATTTGCACATTAGTACAGACAAAAAATAAAAGAAGAAAATAAAACTCATTTGAGTAGGGGGGGATGACGATGAGGTCCTTGTAATTTTCTAAGAGTACGTGTATAATTGTGTGTATGTTTGGGTGTGTTTGCGAACGTGCGTCTGTATTTTTTTTTTTATCTGTTAAGTGTGTATATTGTTTATCTGCATGTGTAATGTGTGAAATTACGAGTATATTGACTGTTAGCGATGTAGCAGGAATGCTTTTGCGATAACGTGCACGGATAGGTGCGACTGTAGATGAAGCGGACATCAGAATTATAACAACTTCCAGTTCGTGTGTTTGATGTAGGTACATCGAAGTATGAATACGACTGTCTGTCAATTTATTATGAATGGAGAGATGATGATAGGAGAGCCAAGAAGTTGTGTGTGTAATTATGTGTGCCTTTTTGTATGTGTGTATATGTGTGTGTGACATGTATGGATGGATGGATGGTTGGCTGTGTATATATGTATGTGTATATACACACACATACACATTTTATGTGTGAGTGAGGTGTGTATACACGTGCATATATGCACTTGTCTATGTTATGTGCATGATGACATACACGTAATATATATACATATATATATATATATATATATATAGAGAGAGAGAGAGAGAGATACATACTTACACATATCATCATCGTTTAACATGTTTTCCATGCTGGCATGGGTTGGCTGGCTTGACAGTAACTGGTAAACCCAGGGGCTGCACTAGGTTCAATAATCTGCTTTGACTTGGTTTCTACAGCTAGATGCCCTTCCTAACACCAACTCAGATTTGGTTGTCAGTTGTTTGACCTTAACCAGTTGACCATGTCCCTTAGTGGCTGATGATATGTGCATCTCTGATCATGAGCAGAAGTAGTGGGGGAGCATCATAGCCATGTGTTGAGAGGGATTCTTTGGGGTTTGAATGATTCACCTCTGGAAACATGTGTTGTTTCGTTTAACATCCTTAAACAACCCTTATTCAGGGACCTTTTGAGCGGGGTGGGCTACTCGACCAGAAGAAAATTCTAACTGGGCCCCACCTGCAAGGTCATATGCTGTTTATCTTGATATGAAATCACCATGTCACACACATATGGTTGTGATGCATGTGCCTTGTGTACCCTTATCAGACGAGTAGTCATGATGGGTATACTGGGCTTCGTATATTTTACCCCAGTGTCACTTTGATGGCATGCACTGCTCTCTCATTCAATAATAATAATAATAATAATCCTTTCTATTATAGGCACAAGGCATGAAATTTTGGGGTGGGGGCTAGTCATTTACATCAACCCCAATGCATAACTGGTACTTATTTTATTGACCCTGAAAGGATGAAAAGTCGACCTTGGCAGAAATTGAACTCAGAACATAAGGACAGATCAAAGCCACTAAGCTTTTTGCCCAGCATTGTAATGATTCTGCCAGCTCACCAATAGTACCAGCATTGAAAATTACTAATTCATCTGCTCCCATCTCCCCACACTGCTTGCGTATCCTTAAAGACTTTCCAAGACTGAAGGAAATTGTAGTTATAAATGAATCCATGCTGCAAAATATATCTGTACCTGCTTATACTAAGCCAAAGGACCCATGATCTTCAGGCAAGTGACCACTAAGATCTTCTTTCCAGATGCTGAAAACATCCCTCAATATCCTTCCCATGTCTCCCATGTTCACAAGCTCAGATTTCCACAATCAACATTGGCACAATGCAAGGTAGATATGGTGAGATTGCTGAAATGCTTGAGTGAAGGCGTATAGATGTGTGCTGTGTGCAAGAGACATGCTGGAGGGGAGTCTCAGCTAGACTGCACACAGGTAAAAGATATGGATTCTTTTGGGTGGGAGTAGCAATGAGTTAGGTGACATAGATATTCTTTTGAAAGAGAAACGGGTAGATGAGATGAGTGAGGTGGTCAGAATGTGTGATAGAATTGTTCAGATAAGATTAGTCCAGTTTAATGTGGTAATGAGCAGAATATTTGCTGTAGCCCATCTTTTTTGCCAAACTGCTAAGATATGAAGACATAAGCACACCGACATCGGTTGTCAAGTGATGTTGGGGGTGGGACAAACACAGATACACACATGAATATATACATATATATATATATTTTGACAGAAATGGTAAGACAACAAAAGAAAGAAAGAGACCTTGATATTATGTAAACAGAGGAATTTATCTGTAAATGTAATACGTGACAATTATTCGGTAGCCATGATAAAACTTCCACCCCGACATCCGAAACTCAGAGTTTTATCATGGCTACCGAATAATTGTCACATATTACATTTAAACACACACACTCACACACACACACATATATATATATAAATGGATGTGTGTATTTTTCCCTTGTTTACAATTAACATGGAAAAAATAAATAAATAGTTACCAGGGCAGCAAAAAATCACACAAGTAATAAGGACGTAACACTCTGTAAAGGTAGAAACTCTGGGTTGATGTGGTATATTTTGTATAATATATGTAAATAAATAAATGAAGTTAAACGCAGGTGTTATTCAAATTCCTTTACTTCCGACAGATGTTGGAAGTAAAGGAATTTGAATAACACCTGCATTTAACTCCATTTATTCATTTATATATCTCTATATATAAAACTGAGAATGTCTGTCTGTCTGTCTCTGTGTTTCCCTAAAACTTGAGAACTACACAACCAATATCATTCAAATTTTACACATGCTTTACTTAGGGTCCGGGGAGTGTCAGCGACAAAAAATTCTTTTAACTTTTTGCCTAGGGCGAGCCCACAGCAATATCATATCTTCTCCAATACGATTCCCTAAAACTTGAGAACTACACAACCAATTTCATTCAAATTTTACACATGCCTTACTTAGGGTTTCATGGGCAAAAAAATTTTCAACTTCTTGCCTAGAGCAAGTCCATAGCAATATCATATCTTCTCCACTATTTCAGTATTATGTGTTAAAAGTGAAACAAAAATATTTCTCTATTTTATGTCAGATGCTTTCACTTTAACAATAAAAATAATAATAACAATTGAATTATAAGTAGTAAGTAATAATTAAAATCAAACTAAAGTATGATATAATCGTAACATAACAAAAGTAAAAATAGCAATAGGTATAAAATTGCATCAATGACTTGAATTTGAATAAGTGGTTTCACATGAATGGGAATAAATTAAAAATAAAATTAGCGTGCAGAAATGGAATAGTCCAGATGGATAATAAAAAATTAAATTAAAGAAAAGACTATTGTCTATAAAGTATACAATGTAGAGAAAAAAGATTTGAACATCTGGAGGAAAGCACCATCAAAAAGTGTCTTGGTGCGACTATGAAAGATATCTAACCAGAGGCGGTAATTTCGCCACAATAGAAGCAAGGTTCGAGTCAACAGAGCGTGCAAGGAAGTACTCGACTCGAACTTGCAAAGTGGAAATATTTTATTTTTACCTTTATATCTGGGATGTAGGATGTCCTGGATAAAAATTAAAAGTGGCCCCCCCAGAAGTAGAAGTAGGCTGGATTGTAGCCACACTTCTATACAAGAGGGAAGACAAGATACAATTGATCAACATTGCAAGAGACAGGCTTACAATTCCAGTCTTTTATATATTTTGAGTATTGTTGTCATTAGCGATATCAAGATATAACTTAGTATTTTGTATTTTATGTGTAGATATATATATATATAGATGTACATGTAATATGTACACATATATATTCACATATATACATGCACTAGCACTATGACCCGGCAACGACGGGTCATAATGCTAGTATATATATATTTGTAGGCGCGGGTATGGCTGTGTGGTTAGGGAGCTTGCTTCTTAGCTACATGGTTTCAGGTTCAGTTCCACCACGAGGCACTTTGGGTAAGTGTCTTCTGCTATAGCAGACTGAAGCTTTGTTATTGAATTTGGTAGGCGTAAGTAAATACCGTGTGTGTATATGTGTGTGTAGGTGCTTGTGCCTCCGAGAGGAGGAGAGAGGGATATATATAAATATATATATGTGATGGGCTTCTTTCAGTTTCCATCTACCAAATCCACTCACAAGGCTTTGGTCGGCCCAAGGCTATAGTAGAAGACACTTGCCCAAGGTGCCATGCAGTGGGACTGAACCCAGAACCATGTGCTTGGGAAGCAAGCTTCTTACCACACAGCCACTTCTGCATCTATCTAAATATATAAAAACATTCTTAGCTTTTGAAAGAAACTTGAAATTATAACAGAGAGTAATAGCAGCATTCGTCATGCCATCTGATTCTGATTGCACTGCATAAGCACCGTCTCTCAGTACTTACAAAAAATTTGTATTCACATTCATGATCAGTCGCCTTTTCATGTATTTAGAACATTAAGCATAGTCTGGGCAGCTTAGTATGAGCTCATTTTCTTCCTCTCTGTTAGGAGAGACAAGCACTTAGTAGGCACAGGAATGGTTGCTTCCCAGCCACATTGTATTTATTTCTTTACTACCCACAAGGGGCTAAACATAGAGGGGACAAACAAGGACAGACAACGGGATTAAGTTGATTACATCAACCCCAGTGAGTAACTGGTACTTAATTTATTGAACCTGAAAGGATGAAAAGCAAAGTCGACCTTGGTGAAATTTGAACTCACAATGTAACGGCAGACGAAATACGGTTACGCATTTCGCCCGGCATGCTAACATTTCTGCCAGCTCACCGCCTTTATCCCAGCCACATTGTACTGAGTTCAGTCCCTCTCTGTGGCACCTTGAGCACATGTCTTCTGCTATAGCCTCAGGCCGACCAAAGCTTTGTGATTAAATTTGGTAGGCAGAAGTTTCCGTTGTGTGTGTAAATGGTAAGTGCTTGTGCCTCCTAAGACTGGGCTGCTTGGTAAATACAACACAGATGGAGCCAAGTTGATTCAAGAATTTACGGTGTTTTACTTATAAAAATATGGCTACAGGGAGCAAGAGATTAACCCTTTCATTACTGTATTTATTTTGAGATGCTCTATGTTTCTTTCAATTACTTTAAATATAACAAAGAATTTAATAAATAATTTAGTTATCATTAATCTAGTGTTAGAAACATAAATTGTGACTAAGGCTTGGTGGAAGATTTTAAATCAAAACTTATGAAAACGTGGCATTTGTAATCAAAGCCAGAGCCAGTTTCAGCCGGGTTGGTAACGAAAGGGTTAAGCCACAATGTTGGCTTCAAATTAAAGGAGACAGAGAATATGGAATAGCAGGGTATCAGAGCAACTGCAAGAGCTTTAAGCAACAACCTAACCACTTGGTGATGTGAAGGTACATGGCCCAGTGGTTCGAGCATGGCATTCACAATCACAACATTCTGGTTTCAGTTCCCAGTCAGCTGCACATTGAACTCTTCAGCAAAACACTTAATTTTATATTGCTTCACTTCACTCAGCTGCAAAGGGGTAAACTTGTAACGGATTAGAATGCGAGGGCGAGATGGTGACTCAGGAAAATTACCCAAACAGAGAACTCATGAGGTATGCTTTGCATTTAGCAATCAAAAGAATGAACAGTACAGCCTATACTGTGAATCCCAATTGGTTGTTTAACCATGTTGAAGATTGACTGATTGATCGATTGATTGATTGGTTGATTGATTGAAGCTAATGCCTATAGAAAATATGATTCATGCCTGGTGAAAGCAAGAGGATGAACTCAAAACTGTTAAAAAGGTGTAGTGTAATATTGGGTTGTCCGGAAAGTTCGTGCCGATTTTTAAAGGAAAGAAGAAGGTCAATTAATTCTTGCCATTACATTTCTAATTAACCAAATATGAAACATTTTGTTGCACAATGCGTCTCCATCTTTCCTTTAACTTGAAAATACCCTCTTCTCAGAATTGAGGTGGTTTCATGACAAAGAATTCATTGAAGTATCTTTTTACATCATCCAAGGAATTGAAATTTTTACCATTAAGACTATTCTGCAAAGACCTGAATAAGTGGAAATCCGAAGGAGCAATATCTAGTGAATATGGAAGGTGGGGTAACACATCCCAGCTGAGCTGCAGCAATTTTTGTCTGATTCTCAAAGCATCAAGTGTCGAAAATGAACTTTCTTATCTTCCATTTTAAAGGGTTACAGAATTAACACAGGTCATAGGAACATAAACCTTCCATGAAAAGATAGCTTAAACTGTGCTCTAGATGGAGGTGTAGTCAAATCCTATTTTATGGACTCAACCATATTCTAAAATAAGTCGAAATGTAAGCTGCTATAAATTGGCACAAATTTTCCAGACAACCCAATATAAAGGCAGTACAAGGTGTTGTACAGTAGCTGCGTGTATGTTATTACAAGGTTTCATACAGAAGTGAAAGAATAAATACAAAATCTATACATTTACTGTATAAAAATATATTTAATTCTTCT
>NC_043003.1:17664101-17686601 GCF_006345805.1 Octopus sinensis
TTCAGTCATACTGAGTTAAGAGGGAAAAAAACAAGGGAGAGATGAAGATAGTAAAAAAATGAGATTTGGTTTATAATTTCTCTGATCCTCTTTTCATCATGTGTAAGAACTTTTGCTTGTAATGGTGTGTTTTGGAATCTGGTGTGTTTATAATTTTCTTCTGTGACTGGATCTGATTTTTGATTCGTTAAAGTACTAGTGATGTCTTGTTTTTCTGTTGGTCAAGTTTGTTGTTCTACCTGGTTGGCTTCCATGTGGGGAATGGTCATCGGTCATTCCAGTTGGTTGGTTCTCTTAAAGTGTCATTTTGTTGAATTTACTGTTGTTCAATTTTGATTGGTCTAGAGTTAGGTAATGTCAGTAACTGGTATTTGTAAAATTTCATCGGTCTAGAGATAGATGTTGACAACTGGTGTTTGTATGGTGTTATTGTATGGCGATTTGGAGTTGCAGTTTTGAAACCCGGATGGAAGACTGATACTAAAGTTTTTAAAACTGTTTGTTGCTCCTGGGGTTTTTTTTTTTTGTGGAGAAATTGAGTCTTTTTTCCTTTTTCTCTTTAGTGTTTTTTCTTCTTTTTAAAGGATATTCAGCTGTGCTTTATATTTTTATTTTTCAATGAATATGCTCCCCTTATTTAAACGGAATTGTGTTGAAGTGTTTCAGGTGCATTGACAGAGAGGGAAGGTTGGGTATTTCAGCTTTATGTTTACAGAGCATTGGTCTAGGTGTTTGCTTACAGGAATTTTCCCAGTCGTGGGTTCCCAGATTTGTTACCTGTGCACCGTTAGTCTGTCCCTCAAGGTAAAACTAGTATATTGAGGCCCTGGGTCGTGTACCACACTGCCTAGATACCAATCCTGAGAAATTAGGCTTCTCAAAACTGGAAAAGAGAAACCTAATTTGAAGACAACAGATCCAATCCATCACTGGAACTGTAAAAATCTGTAAAACTTTCCAAAGTTTATCATTTAAATATATATATGCATGTCTAGATATGCAACAATATGCATGAGAAACTGTGTACAGTTGTGGAGATTAGCTACCCGGCAGATGTTAACATAAAGCTGAAAAACAGTGAAAAAGAGAATACCTATGCTGAACTATTGAGAATCCTGTAGTTACTCTATCCAGATTACACATTCAGATTTACACCTGTGATTATTGGGGCAGTGGGATATATAACACACTGTCTAAATACCAATTTTGAGAAATTAGGCTTCTCAGAACCAGAAAGGAGAAAGCTAATTCATAGACTATAGGTCCAGTCCATCACTGGAACTGTAAAAATCTGTGAAATTTTCCAGAAGTTTATCATTCAAATATATATAAACATGTCTAGATATGCAACTATATACATGAGAATAGATACAGCAAAACATACAAATCTGCACATATACATACATACATACATACATACATACATACATACATACATATATACATACAAAAATACCATGTTGTTGATGTTGAAATTCCAATGAAGGAACCTAGGATGTAGGTTACAAACCAGCTCTTTGTCTATTGGCAAGAAATCTTGAAATAAAACTGAACAATGACATACATACATACATACATACATACATACATACATACATACATACATACACACATACATACACACACACACATACATACATACACACATACATACATACATACATACAAACATAAATACATACTAGGGACATGCTGTCTAGGCAGGCAAGGTAGGCAGTGCCTACCTTGAAGAAAATAGATTGATAGCAACGTTTTTCTTTTATGGCAAATAAAATTCAATAAAATTATGAAGGTTACTCTGATTACTATGCATAAAATGCAAAATATACATTTTTTTGTTTAGATTAGGTAGGCATAATTCATCCCTGCTTTTCAATCTATGCATAATATTGCTCTAGTACATGTGCCACATACATTCCTGCAACAACGTTTTCTTTACATGCTATAAAAGCAGAAATAGATCTGCCTACAACTCAGTTGTGTGCCTGTGTTTCGCTTATTTTTGTACGTTTTACTACATAAAGGTTATCAACTGCCTACCCTGAGTAATTACTGATGGCACATGCCTGATGCAATTATATGCAAAAGGTATCTTTCACTTTCCATCTACCAGATCCACTCACAAGGTTTTGGTTGGTCCAGGGTTATAGTATAAGACACTTGCTCAAGGTGTCAAGCAGTGAAGCTGCATATATAACCATATGGTTGCTAAGAAAACTTGAGCCAACATGCTTGAGCCAATACGTAATATTATTTTCTACTCTAGGGAAAAGGCCCGAAATTTTGGAGGAGGGGACCAGTCGATTAGATCAACCCCAGTATGTAACTGATACTTAATTTATTGACCCCAAAAGGATGAAAGGTAAAGTCGACCTCGGTGGAATTTGAACTTAGAACGTAAAGACAGACGAAATACCACTAATCATTTCACCCGGCATGCTAATTATTCTGCCAACTTGCTGCCTTGCTATTATGTAATGTGTATTCCTTTATTGCTCACAGGGGGATAAACTTAGAGGGGACAAACAAGGACAGACAAAGGAATTAAGTCAATTACAGCAACCCCAGTGCATAACTGGTACTTATTTAAATGACCCTGAAAGAATGAAAGCAAAGTCAACCTTGGCAGAATTTGAACTCAGAACGTAAAGACAGATAAAATATCGTTATGCATTTCGCTCGGCATGCTAACTATTCTGGCAGCTCACCACCTTGCCAATACGTAATATTCTTTTCTACTCTAGGCACAAGGCCTGAAATTTGGGTGAAAGGGGCCCATTAATTAGATTGACACCAGTACACAACTGATACATAATTTATTGATCCTGAAAGGATGAAAGGCAAAGTCGACCTTGGTGGAATTTGAACTCAGAATGTAAAAACCAACGAAATACCACTAAGCATTTCACCCGGCATGCTAACTATTATTATTTTTTTATTGCCCACAAGGGCCTAAACATAGAAGGGACTAACAAAGACAGACAAAGGGATTAAGTTGATTACATTGACCCCAGTGCGGCACTGGTACTTAATTTATTGACCCCGAAAGGATGAAAGGCAAAGTTGACCTTAGCGGTTTTTGAACTCAGAACGTAATGGCAGATAAAATACTTATTTCTTTACTACCCACAAGGGGCTAAGCACAGAGGGGACAAACGAGGACAGACAAATGGATTAAGTCGATTACATAAACCCCAGTGTGTAACTGGTACTTAATTTATCAACCCAGAAAGGATGAAAGGCAAAGTCAACCTCAGTGAAATTTGAACTTAGAACATAACGGCAGACGAAATACCACTAAGTATTTCACCCAGCATGCTAACTATTCTGCCAGCTCGCTGCCTTGCCAATATGTAATATTAAAGAAACAGTACTTAAGTCTGAGACAATGGTCTGCCTTGGCAAATAAGAACAAAACAATGACAAATAATAAAAATGTGAAACGAATTCTGACAGTTTGGGGGCTATTCATTACCCTCCTCTCTACTAAATACCTGGTCATTCCATTTACCATTTTTATCCTCCTTCACTTCACTTTCTGCCTTCCAGCACACTTGACCTCATTTCTTCCAAAGAAAGGTTCTGCTGAAATTATCAGAACTTGCCACATTTTCTCACAGCTCAGGGAACTTATCTATTAGGAATGTTATTATTATCTGTAGTAACATTAGTCATTCTAGCAAGGAAATTTGCCCTAAAGTAATTAATATAAGTAGTCTATAAGAATTCACTTACCAAAGCTTCCGCTTGTGTCTTAGTTGCCAATATCGTAACAGACTTTAGTGATATTTCTGTGCTAGATAGGTACAGGCATGAGCGTGTGGTAAAAAAGCTTGCTTCCCAACCACATGATTCTGGGTTCAGTCCCCACTGTGTGACATCTTGGGCAAGTGTCTTCCACTATAGCCTTGGGTTGACCAAAGCCTTGTGAGTGGATTTGGTAGATAGAAACTGAAAAAAGCCTGTTGTATACATATGTGTGTGTGTGTGTGTGTGTGTGTGTGTTTGTGTGTAAACAATGATGATGATGATGATGATGATATATACACACACATATATTTATATATATGTATGTATGCATGTATGTTTATGTGTGTGCCTTTGTGTCTGTGTTTGCCTGTCTGTGACTGCTTGAGAAACGGTGTTGGTGCGTTTGTGTCCCTGTAACTTAGCAGTTCAGCAAAAGAGACTGATAGAATAAGTACCAGACTTTAAAAAAAATAAATTCTGAGGGTCGATTCATTCGACCAACAATATTTCAAGGTGGTGCTCCAGCATGGCCACAGTCTAATGACTAAAACAAGTAAGAGATAAAAGATAAAAGATTAAAGATTAAAGATAGGTAGGAGATATTTTTAACAAACAACTGAATAATGCTCTTTAAAATGGTAATTTATACAATAAACTTTTAGACATAAAGAATAACAGTAATTAGTCTTTCTAATTTTGGCACAAGGCCAGCAATTTTGGGTGAGGGAAGGTGAGTTGTTTACATAAACACTTATGCTTAACAGGTATTTATTTTATTGACCTGAAAGTTTGAAAAATAAACAGTGCCCGCTGCAGAATTTGGATTCAGCACATAACGAGCTAGAAGAAATACATAAAACACTTTTTATGACGTTCTAACGATTCTACCAGCTCTGTACCTAATATAATAATAACAGTAATAATAATAATAATAATAATAACAATAATAATAATAATGGTAATAATAATAATAATAATAATAATAATAATAATAATAAGACTAAAACAATACCTGTTGACATAGGTGCCCTGGGAATAATAGCGAAAGGGGCTGATTGCTACCTAGCTCAGATACCAGGAAACCCAAAAATGGCAGAAATCCAAAAGATAGTGCCCATGGGAACTGCTCATATCCTACGCAAAATACTTTCTATGTAATCTCAGGGTTGAAAACAAACATAATTTTGGTTTTTTTATTTAGACATTCACTAGTACAACACCAAAAAAAAAACAAAAACAAATATATGGCACGCTAGGCATAACAACAACATGAACTTCCAACCTGTTGTCTCTTGAGGTCTCTGGGTGACACTTGGAGCCAACTTGTACAAATATAAAGCAAAAGTCAAACATAGAATAATAATAATAATAATAATGATAATAATAATAATAACAATAATAATCATAATCATAATAATGATAGTAATAATAATAATAATGATAATAATAATCCTTTCTACTAAAGGCGCAAGGCCCTGAAATTTGGGGGAGGAGGATAGCTGATTACATTGATCCCAGCACACAACTGGTACTTAATTTATCAACCCCGAAAGGATGAAAGCAAAGTTGCCCTTGGTGGCATTTGAACTCAGAATGTAATGGCAGATAAAATACTGCTAAGCATTTCACCCGGCATGCTAACAATTTTGCCAGCTCACCACTTTAATAATAATAATAATAATAATAATAATAATAATAATAATAATAAAAATAATAATGATAATAATGATCTTTTCTACTCTAGACACAAGGCCTGAAGTTTTTGGGGAAGGGGCCAGTTGATTTGATCAACCCCAGTGTGCAACTGGTACTTAATTTATCGATCCTGAAAGGATGAAAGACGAAGTCAACTTCGGCAGAATTTGAACTCAGAACATAAGGACAGATGGAATACCGCTAAGCATTTCGCCTAGCATGCTAACGTTTCTGCCAGCTCACTGCCTTAATAATAATAATAATAATAATAATAATAATAATAATAATAATAATAATAATAATAATAATAATAATAGTACCAGGCAGTGGCTCTCATGGCTTCTGATCTTAACTGATTGGAAGTGTTATCATGTACATTGTTTTGTCTTGGTATAAAAGATGGGCTACAGCAAATTTTCTGCTCAATACCACAGATTTGCTTGTCAGTTGTTTGACCTTAACCAGTTGAGCATGTCCCTTAGTGGCTGACGATATGTGCATCTCTGATCACGAGCAGAAGTAGTGGGGGAGCATCATAGCCATGTGTTGAGAAGGATTCTTTGGGGTTTGAATAATTCACCTCTGGAAACATGGGTGTTTCGTTCAACGTCCTTAAACAACCCTTATTCAGGGACCTTTTGAGCGGGATGGGTTACTCGATCTGAAGAAAATTCTAACTGAGCTCCACCTGCAAGGTCATGTGCTGTTTATCTTGATATGAGATCACCATGTCGTGCACATATGGTTGTGATGCATGTGCCTGGTGTACCCTTATCAGACGGGTAGTCATGATGGGTATACTGGGCTTCGTATATTTTACCCCAGTGTCACTTTGATGGCATGCTCTGCTCGCTCACTCAATAATAATAATAATAATAATAATAATAATAAAAATAATAATAATAGTAATAATAATAATAATATTAATATTAATAATAATGATAATGAAGATGATAATAATAATAAAAATAGTTTCTTATTAACCATAAGTGTTTACATTAAGAAAAACATTATGGACTGCACAAGACAAATAAGAATGTGTGTGTGTATGTGTGTGAGTATGTGCTGTTGTGAGGCTTTTGCATGTAAACAAGACCAACAAAATTTAAAAACACTTTCAATACAGTAAAAATAAGAGCATCACAAAAAACCACAGCACATACCCAAGGCACACAGAGCTGCACTTGGTAGTTCGGTGAAAGCACAATATAAAAATAAGACTACAGAATAGTAATCATAATAGTTGAACAGATGGATTGAGCAAACAAGCATAAAAGCTAGTTTAGTGCAGTTCTAGAAAACAGTGTTATTAGGAACAGCTAGGATACTTAGGAAGGTTCTTGGCATCTAAGGTTACTTGTTATAGTCCGATGTTAGGAATTTTTCTTTTCCAATAGTTTAACCCTTTCGTTACCATCCCGGCTGAAACTGCCTCTGGCTCTGTAGTACAAATGTCTTGTTTTCATAAGTTTTGAATTAAAATCTTCCACCAGACCTTATGCTTCTAACAATAGCTGAATGATAACTATGTTATTTTATTAAATTCTTTGTTATTTTTAAAATTAAGTGAAAGAAACACAAAACATCTCAACAGAAATCTGGTAACAAAAGGGTTAAAATATATAATAGAGAAACAATTCTTAACCCTTTCGTTACCAACTCAGCTGAAACTGACTCTGGCTCTCAGTACAAATGCCTTGTTTTCATAAGTTTTGAATTAAAATCTTCCACCAAACCTTAGTCAAAATTTATGTTCCTAACACTACCTGAATGATAACTATGTTCTTTTTCTAAATTCTTTGTTATATTTAAAGTAATTGAAAGAGACACAGAGCATCTCAACAGAAATATAGTAACAAAAGGGTTAATCTGCTGGGCATATATGACATAATAATAATAATAATAATGGTTTCAAACTTTGGCCCACAGCCAGTAACTTTGGGGAAGGGATAAGCCGATTACATTGATCCCAATACTCAACTGGCACTCATTTTATCAACCCCCAAAGAACAAAAAGCAAAGTTGACCCCAGTGGAATTTGAACTCAGAATGTAAAGGTAAATGAAATAATAATAATAATAATTATTATTATTGTGTACAGTGCTCAGGTGCACTACAACTCATCTAAAGTGTATATATAATCAGGTGTTGTTTCGGCGGATTACGGAAAGCATGAGGGCCTTAAAGGATGCAGTGTCATGGCAGTCAACAACTGACGCAGGCAGTTTATTCCATGCTTCAGCAACTCTGAGCGTGAAAAAATGTTTCCGAATGTCATGGGAGCTGTGTTGTTTTCTGACTTTGTAGGCATGTCCACGTGTGTTAGACACATGGAGATCAAAAAGGTGTTCAGTGTTGTTGTTGGTGAGGTGGTTGATAACTTTGTGGGTGTTTACCAAGTCCGTCGCCAGACGCCGGAGCTTTAGTGAATCCATGCCCAGGGAAACAAGGCGCTCAGAATACGGTAGGTGTCTGATGGAGGGTATGCGTTTGGTTGCACGTCTCTGGACAGATTCCAGGAGGTCAATGTTCTGAGCAAGATAGGGGTTCCAAACTGATGATGCGAATTCCAAGTGTGGTAGTACCATAGCTGTATACAGTTTTAAATAGATGGCTGGAGAGCGGCTAACAAAAGTCTTGCTGAGTGATGCCAAGACACCCTCGGCCTTCTTGACAATTTTAGAGATATGCTTTGTCCAATGCAAATCACTGCTGACAGTGATGCCTAGGTCACGCTCGCAAGAGGATTTCTTGATATCAGTGTTGTGGAGGGAGTATGTGGACGCAGGGTTTTTTCTCCCAAAATGCATGGTGGTACACTTGCTGCTAAGCATTTCGTCCAGTGTGCTAACAATTCTGCCACCTCACTGCCCTAATAATGATGATGATGATGATAATGGTGGTGGTGGTGGTAATAGTAAAAATGCTTCAGAGGTACATGGAACAAATAGGGGCTACAATAAGTGTGGAGGACTTGCCGAAAACAGCACTGCTTGAAACCGCTCGAATACTTTGGATGGTGCTCGAAAAATAAGGGGTGTTACCTTAGTTCACTGGTAGTGAACAGCTGACACCGGAGTACCTTTCCAGCGTTAGAAGCTGTGCAAAGACAATAATAATAATAGTAATCCTTTCTGCTATAAGCGCAAGGCCTGAAATTTTGGGGGAAGGGATGAGTTGATTTCACCGACTCCAGTGTTTGACTGGTGCCTATTTTATTGACCCTGAAAGGATAAAAGGTAAAGCTGACATTGGTGGGATTTGAGCTTAGAACATAAACAGCCGGAAGAAATGCCACTAAGCATTTTCTCCAATGTGATAGTGATTCAGCCAGTACACCATCTTTGTCAGCTTGCCAATAATAGCAGTGGCAGCAGCAGCAGTGGCAGCAGCAGCAGTGGTGGTGGTGGTGGTGGTGGTAGTAGTAGTTATGTTGGTGGTGGTGGTTGTGGTGATGACAGTCGTGGAAGTAGTAGTAGTAGTAGTAGTAGTAGTAGTAGTAGTAGTAGCAGCAGCAGCAGCAGCAGCAGTAGTAGTAGTAGTAGTAGTAGTAGTAGTTATGTGGTAGTGATGGTGGTGAGAGTAGTAGTAGTAGTAGTAGTAGTAGTAGTAGTTATGGTGGTAGTGATTGTGGTGGTGACAGTAGTAGTAGTAGTAGTAGTAGTAGTAGTAGTTATGGTGGTGGTGACAGTAGTGGAAGTAGTAGTAGTAGTAGTAGTAGTAGTAGTAGTAGCAGCAACAGCAGCATATATCAGCGAACACTAGTAAACATTTAACTTTTTAGAATAATTTTGGCATTGATTGGAACAAGCTGAATCCAATAGTGTTGATAAAGGAAATTAAGTCCGTAGCTCAAATGACGGGATAAGTGGTCTGAAGTATATGGGTAGTTGAGATTTCATACCACTTATTGCATGATATATGACCTGTAGGTGTGGGCATGGCTGTGCGGTTAAGAAGCTTCCTTTGCAACCATGTAATTTCAAGTTCAATCCCTCTGTGCTCCACCTTGGATAAACGTCTTCTGCTATAGCTCCAGGTCAACCCGTGCCTATGTGAGGGAATTTGGTAGGCTGAAACTGCGTAGAAGCCTTCCGTATATGCATGTACTGAAAAGTTTCTAACTCAAAGGGTATCGCAAAAGGCCTGGTTGGAGGTTCAACATTCTGAGTCCTTTTACAGGGCTTAGAAGAACTGAAGGACCATAGCAATAAGTGTGTTAGTGTTGAATAAATCACAACTGATCCACCTGTACTTTCTTTTACTCAAAGCCAGGAACATTTCAGGCCCCACCACCACCACAACATCATGCAAATATGTGTGTGTATATATATATATATATATTATATATATATATATATACTCTTTTACTTGTTTCAGTCATTTGACTGTGGCCATGCTGGAGCACCGCCTTTAGTCGAGCAAATCGACCCAAACACTTATTCTTTGTAAACCTAGTACTTATTCTATAGGTGTCTTTTGCCGAACTGCTAAGTTACAGGGACATAAACACACCAACTTCGGTTGTCAAACGATGTTGGGGGGACAAACACAGACACACAAATATATACACACACGTACATATATATATATATACATATATACAACAGGCTTCTTTCAGTTTCTGTCTACCAAATCCACTCACAAGGCTTTGGTCGGCCCAAGGCTATAGTAGAAGATACTTGCCCAAGGTGCCACGCAGTGGGACTGAACCCTGAACCATGCGGTTCATAAGCAAGCTACTTACCACACAGCCATGAGCTACTGGAACATGGAATGACCATCAATGCAGATGTTTATTGCTAACAATTTGAGCATGTAAATGAAAAATTATATTGAATGTAGCCAACTTTGGTAAACAGGAAAGGTGTTATGCTCCAGTATAATTCATGGCCACATTCTTCAAAACTAACCCAAGAAAAAAATAAAAACAAATTAATTAGGATAGGAAGTTCTTCCACATCCTCTACACTCACCTGACTTAGCACCTACAGATTTCCATCTGTCTTGATCAGTACATCATCATCATCATCATCATCGTTTAATGTCCGCTTTCCATGCTAGCATGGGTTGGACGGTTCAACTGGGGTCTGGGAAGCCCGAAGGCTGCACCAGGCCAGTCAGATCTGGCAGTGTTTCTACAGCTGGATGCCCTTCCTAATGCCAACCACTCCATGAGTGTAGTGGGTGCTTTTTATGTGCCACCGACACAGGTGCCAGACGAGGCTGGCGAACGGCCACGCTCGGATGGTGCTTTTTACGTGCCACCGGCACGGAGGCCAAGCGAGGCTGGCGAACGTCCACGCTCGGATGGTGTTTTTTACATGCCACCAGCATGGAGGCCAGTCAACGCGGTATTGGCTACGGCCACGTTCGGATGGTTTTCTTATGTGCCACCGGCACTGGTACCACAAAACTACAAATTCTATTGATGTTGATCGATTTTGATTAAATTCTTTGATTTTTACTTGCCTCAACAGGTCTTCACAAGTAGAGTTATGTGTCCCAAGAAGGAAGGTATGGACAAGAAGGAAGGTATTTTATAATTGGCAAAACATTCAGAAACAAGAGAGGAAGTTGAAAACTGCCTTTCGTACTATTTTCTCAGGAGGAGAAATAGGTTTCTTTGGATGCGGCATAAAAATGTTGGCTGCAGTTGTTGAAAACGATGGTGATTACATTCTTGATTAAAACTATTCAAATAAACGCAGTTTGAAACTGGCATCTCATTACATGAAAACTATTGTCTTTTTCATTTTCTGTTGTGATGTAAAACCCATTTCTCATCACCTATAACAATACACTGCAGAAATGAGATAAGTTATTCCTTATTTCTTTATTGCCCACAAGGGGCAAAACATAGAGGGGACAAACAAGGACAGACAAAGGGCTTAAGTCGATGACATCGACCCCAGTGCATAACTGGCTCTTATTTAATTGACCCCGAATGGATGAAAGGCAAAGTCGACCTCGGCGGAATTTGAACTCCAGAACGTAACGGCAGACAAAATACGGCTACGCATTTCTCCCGGCATGCTAGCGATTCTGCCAGCTGGCCGCCAGATAAGTTATTCCTGGTTAGAAGACAGCTGCAGATGGTGGAATGTTGTGTTTGGATTTCAAGCACGAGCTCATGCAGAACCCAAATTCACTCTTTGGATGTTTTCCCAATTTGCTTGAGATATTTGTGGAGAGTTGAACATGACACATTAAATTTTGGGGCCAAATCTTTGGTGCTTTGATGTAGATCCTCTACGATAGGCACAGGAGTGGCTGTGTGGTAAGTAGCTTGCTTACCAACCACATAGTTCCGGGTTCAGTCCCACTGCATGGCACCTTGGACAAGTGTCTTCTGCTATAGCATCGGGCCTACCAAATCCTTGTGAGTGGATTTGGTAGACGGAAATTCTAAAAGAAGCCCGTCGTATATATGTATATGTATATGTATATGTGTGTGTGTTTGTGTATCTGTGTTTGTCCCCAAAACATCGCTTGACAACTGATGCTGGTGTGTTTACGTCCCAATAACTTAGCGGTTCTGCAAAAGAGACCGATAAAATAAGTACAAGGCTTACAAAGAATAAGTCCTGGGGTCGATTTGCTCGACTAAAGGCGGTGCTCCAGCATGGCCACAGTCAAATGACTGAAACAAGTAAAAGAGTAAAAGAATAATAGCATCATTCAAAAGGCTGACATTCAGAGTGGGTCAACTTCCAGAGCAAGGCTGGTTAGATAAGTCACAATCTCCATCTTTAAACTTTTTAATCCACAGCTAACATGTACAAGCTTTTACTATATCCGTTCTTCATTGCTTCTGTAGCGGTATTGTTTTTGGCGAAATTCATACAGTATGCAATGGTGAATATGTTGTTTCATAAATTTCTTTTCCTCCATAGGATTAATTACCAAAATAACAATGAACGACACATTGCTGGACAGAAGAGATGATATACCGTTTCTAGACAGTTCCCACCCATTCAACCTTGGCTAGCTCCAATGTATATATATATATACACACACACACACGTGCACACACACACACACACACACACACACACACACACACACACACACACACACACACACACACATATATATATATATATATATATATATATATATACACATAAGTATGTATGAATGTTAGATAGATAGATAGATTAAGAACAAAATGAAAACAAATGGCATCATTCAAAAAACTATTTAATTCAGATAAATAAATCATCATCATCATCATTATCATCATCATTATCATTATCAACATCATCATTTAACATCCACCTTCCATTCTGGCATATATGCTTAGCGGTATTTCGTCTGCCGTTACGTTCTGAGTTCAAATTCTGCCGAGGTCGACTTTGCCTTTCATCCTTTCAGGGCTCAATAAATTAAGTACCAGTTATGCACTTGGGTCGATGTAATCGACTTAATACCTTTGTCTGTCCTTGTTTGTCCCCTCTATGTTTAGCCCCTTGTGGATTATAAAGAAATATATATATATATATATATATATATAAAGACATAGGAGTGGCTGTGTAGTAAGTAGCTTGCTTACGAACCACATGGTTCTGGGTTCAGTTCCACTGCATGCACCTTGGGCAAGTGTCTTCTACTATAGCCTCAGGCCAAACAAAGCCTTGTAAATGGATTTTGTGAGTGGATTTGGTAGGCAGTGCTCCAGCATGGCCGCAGTCAAATGACTGAAACAAGTAAGTGAGTAAAAGAGTAAAAAGAGTCGTTGACACTCATTGCACCATATATATATATATATATATATTTATATATGTACACATACATGCATGCACACATACACACACACACACACTCTCATATTAGCATATGTTAATGGAATGTATCTTCTAAATTTTGTGCAATAGAAGAGATAACAATGATTGGGTAAATGGATCGTATGCTTAATGTGATGCCAAGAGGCTTGAGACATCCATCATTATAGGATGAATATCCTTGTGACTAATTTTCTGAAACTGCTTCCAACAGACCCCAAGTGGCATTACATTTTGTTGTCGTTTTTATTGAGAGTCAGGGTTTCTGCTTTGATGAACATTGTTTCCATTTTTATCTCCTGTTTGTTCGTCTCTTTGATCTTAAATTACTTTGATTGAGATTCGTGATTATCAGTTTGATTTAGTGCCGTGATTATTTTAGTGAGTAAATGTGATATCTTTTGATATCGGCATGGCTGCGAGGCAAGAAGCTTGCATCCTAACCACATGGTTC
This sequence comes from Octopus sinensis, assembly GCF_006345805.1. Taxonomy (NCBI): domain Eukaryota; kingdom Metazoa; phylum Mollusca; class Cephalopoda; order Octopoda; family Octopodidae; genus Octopus; species Octopus sinensis. The sequence goes on from NC_043003.1 coordinate 17,677,785, forward strand.
TGGGTTCAGCCCCACTGCATGGCAACTTGGGCAAGTGCCAACTGCTATAGCCACAGGTCGACCAAGGGCTTGTGAGAGTGGATTTGGTAAACGGAAAGTAGGCAAACACAGACATAAAGAGATATACACATATGTGTGTGTGTGTGTGTGTGTGTGTGTGTGTAGGTATATGATTGTCTTCTTTCAGTTTCCGTCTACCAAATCCACTCACAAGGTTTTGGCTGGCAGAAGACTATAGTAGAAGACACTTGCCGAAGGTGCCACACAGTGGGACTGAACCATGTGGTTCATATATATATATATATATATATCAAGCGATGTTGGAGGGATAAACACAGACACACAAACATACACACACACACATACATATATATATATATATATATATATACATACGATGGGCTTCTTTCAGTTTCCGTCTACCAAATCCACTCACAAGGCCTTGGTTGGCCTGAGGCTATAGTAGAAGACACTTGCTCAAGGTGCCACACAGTGAGACTGAACCCGGAACCATGTAGTTCGTAAGCAAGCTACTTACAACACAGCCACTTCTATGCCTTAAAAGCTTACCGCCTTAAAAAAGATTATCTTTTCTACTCTAGGCACAAGGCATGAAATGCTGGTGGGAGGGGGCTAGTTGATTAGATCGATCCTAGTATGCAACTGGTACTTAATTTATTTACCCCGAAAGGATGAAAGGCAAAGTTAGCCTCCATGGAATTTGAACCCAAGAACGTAAAGACAGACGAAATGTCGCTAAGCATTTTGCCTGGCATGTTAACAATTCTACCACCTTACCCCATTAATAATAAGTTTTAGTAATGCAAGTTTAACAAGTATATGTGAATCAAAACATTGAATGTGAAATGTCCTTGGAGATTTGATCTTTTCATCTGATAATAAACATGAGAAAGAATTATAAAATATAACCTCAGCTTTAGTACATTAACTAGACACATGACAATCTTTTTCATTCGTTACACAAATAATTCTATATCTATATCAGTTTGTCTAAATCAATAGTTCTCAGCCAGAATCCACGTGACCCTTGGGGAGGGAGGCCCATGTAAGAATTTGTCGCTAAAATTTTTTCTATATTCTTTTATTCTTTTACTTGTTTCTGTCATTTGACTGCGGCCATGGTGGAGCACTGCCTTTAGCCAAACTAATCGATCCCACCTCCCCAGGACTTATGTTTATATATATATATAGTAGAGTCCACTGTAATCCATAGGTAGGAGAGGTGCAGTCGGAGGGTAAAATGTCCAAAAGAGAATCCGTAAAGGGTAGAAAGGTAGAAAGTCCAGTGGAGAAGTTTGTGGATGATAAGAGGTGACAGGATCAACTGGTGCATATATATATATATATGTATATATGTATATCAGTGTGTGTGTGATTTTGTGTATGTGTTTGTCCCACACAACAGCTTGACAACCAGTGTTGGTTCGTTTATATCCCTGTAACTTAGCAGGTCAGCAAAAAGAGACTGACAGAAGAAGTACCAGGTTTTAAAAAAAAACATAAGTACTGAGATCAATTCACTGAACTAAAGAGTCTCCGAAGTGATGCTCCAGCATGGCCATAGTCTAATGACCGAAACAAGTCAAAATCTACAAAAAGAAAAAGAGGAAAGAATATTCAAGACTATAGAGCAGTTAGTCGTTAGAAGAATTTTAGAGATGTACGTTCTATTATGTGTTCCCATAAATAAAAAGTTGAGAGATGTGGTAGAGGCAGCGGTGGGGGGTGGGGGTTTGGCTAAAATATTTCACTCGTATTTTTAGTGTGGTGAGGTGTGGTAGCGGGGCGTGGGATGGAGATGGTGCCTGTCAGTTTGCGGAACTTCTGATAAAAAGGACAAACAGACATAGGGTCTAGTGTCATGGCGAATCTAAGAATATGTTCATCGAGCTTATAATTGTAACATTGTTTACAGTTTTAATACATATGCAGACACACACACACACACAAAGCATCATCATCATCATCATTTAGCAACTGTTTTCCATGCTGGCATGAATAGGGTCATATATATATAAGAATGAATGTTTTTATATATAATGAACGTGAAATACAGGAAGGGACGAACACGGAACACAGACAAATCATTCGAAGCCTTCAATCTTCAGTCAGACACCGAATCATCATAGCAAATTTCGGCTGTTCAATTCTGATATTTGCTCCAACTCGGCCAACCCCAAGAAAAAAAAAAACTAAGCTGTAAGCATTAGATTTCTTGGTAGAAGACAGGAATGTGAACGCACAAGACGGATGTAAATACAAGAGACGAAAACGAAATTGAAAACAGTAATGAATAAACAAAATATATATAACGGTGGTTGTCATACGACTTTAGACCAAATGAGACAAAAACAACAACAACATAGCTGGCGTAGAAATAATTACCGTTTCGGTAGCGGGGACACATGTTGGTCGAGATACGATGGCCAACAGAATGGTTTAAGAAGCAGCAGGTTGCAGGAGAGAGAGAGAAAGAGAGACAGAGAGAGAGGGAATCAAAGAGGGTGGAAGGCAGGGGACAGAATCAGTGACCAAGAGAAAAGGAAAAAGAAGGGATTAAGGAGGATGGGAGGAAGAGGGGAGGAGGATGGGAGGAAGAGAGGGGAAGAATCGGAGGGCGCCAAAAAGTTTGGTGAAGAAGCAATGGCGGGTAGGAAAGACAGTGTGTATAGAAGTCGTGCAGGTTTAAAATTGGACAAACAAACGGGGGGGGGGGTGCACGTAACGCCGCAATAATATAAGAATGAATGTTTTTATATATAATGAACGTGAAATACAGGAAGGGACGAACACGGAACACAGACAAATCATTCGAAATATATATATATATGCCGGAGTAAACACATAAATGTGAAACAAGGTGGAAAAAAGAGTACTCAAATACCAGTGGTAGAGTAATATGCTTTATTTAAAGCAGCAGAAAATTCAACAAAACCTGTTACTCTGAGTTTCCCGTTGCCGTTCATCGGACAGTTTTTGCTAGAATGGAACCGATATGTCAATTATCGGTTCCATTCTAGCAAAAACTGTCCGATCAACGGCAACCTCAGAGTAACAGGTTTTGTTGAATTTTCTGCTGCTTTAAATAAAGTATATATATATAATATATATATATATATCTATATATATATATATATATATATATACATATACATACACACACACACACACACATATATATATATATATGTGTGTGTGTGTGTGTGTGTGCGTGTGTGTATGTATATACATATATATTTATATATATGTATATACATACACTGGAGTGGCTGTGTAGTAAGTAGCTTACATACCAACCATATGGTTCCAGGTTCAGTCCCACTGCATGACACCTTGGGCAAGTGTCTTCTACTATAACCTTGGGCTGACTAAAATCTTGTGAGTTGATTTGGTAGTCAGAAACTGTAAAGAAGACTGTCCTGTGTGTGTGTGCATGCATGAATTTGTGCTCGTCCCCCCCCCACCATCGCTTGACAACCAATGTCGGTGTGTTTACATCCCTGTAACTTAGCAGTTCGGCAAAAGAGACCACTAAATAAGTACGAGGCTTACAAAGAATAAGCCCTGGGGTTGATTTGTTTGACTAAAGGTGGTGCTCCAGCATGGCCGCAGTGAAATGACTGAAACAAATGAAAGAATAAAAGAATATATATATATATATAATTGCAGCGTGGAAGGTGTTTGTAAGCCATTTAAGAAACACACAAAAGCCGTTCGATTCACTTCAACATTTAAGTTTAATTTGTTGCAGCACGGATTTTTGTCAGTGAACAGGTCGCAGATTTTAGCACCGAAAATATTTTGACAAATTAAACTTAAATGTTGAAGTGAATCGAACGGCTTTTGTGTGTTTCTTAAATGGCTTACAAACACCTTCCACGCTGCAATTGTTTTCGTTCCAGCACACGATCTCAGATCAAATCACTTGCTATGCAAATACATCTCCGTAAATATATATATATATATGTAATATAATCTTGATACAATTTATGAGAAAAAATAATTCACGAAAAATTAATTTGTGAAGTTGTCATTAATTCTATTATTATCCAATATAATGATTTTAAATATATATATATATAATTCTATTATTATCCAATATAATGATTTTAAATACATATAAATATATATGTATATATATATATATAATATATATATATTATCACTATTCATAATCTTACATGGCATGAAGTAACCTATAAAACAACGCTTTATCCACATATCAATGAGACTCCACAAGATTTTTATATGAATAACCTAGATTAACATTTAAACATAGTAGCATTCGAGTCTGAGAACTCTTCATCGTTTTAAACAGCTTTTTTCATTTTCTTGTCATTAAACTTTCCATTACTAGCAAAAAATTCTCATAAAATTTGTGATTTGGAGCAAATGAGTGAAAAAGACGGTAATAAGTAGGATAGAGTACCTTCTTTAATGGTATTATTGCATTTCTCTCTGTGTATGGATCAGATAAGAAAAAAGCACCTGATAATCTACAGCTAACGACTTAGAATTTCTGTTTGGGATGATTCCATTTTCGTTAGGTTCATATGATATAGGTTCAGGTATACAACCACACAGTTTAGGGTTCTGTTCCACTGTGCAGCTCTTGGGTTGTCTTTTATTGTAGCACCCACTACACTCTCGGAGTGGTTGGCGTTAGGAAGTTGTATCAAGCTGTAGAAACTCTGCCAGTTCAAGATTGGAGCCTGGTGCAGCCATCTGACTTGCCAGTCCTCAGTCAAGCTGTCCAACCCATGCCAGCATGGAAAGCAGACGTTAAACGATGATGATGATGATGATATATATATATACATAACGGGCTTCTTTCAGTTTCTGTCTATCAATTCCACCCACAAGGCTTTGACCAGCCTGAGGCTATAGTAGAAGATACTTGCTCAAGGTGCCACACAGTGAGATTGAACCAGGAACCATGTGGTTGGTAAGCAAGTTTCTTACCACACAGTACGCCTGCACCTATATAGTTTTGTATGTTATTATTATTATTTTTTGCTTTGTTTTAAGCCTGGCACTTACTCTATCAGTCTCTTTTGCTGAACTGTTACGTTACAGGGATGAGTCGGTTTCTTCATGTGTAAGTATATATGTATATGTGTGTCTGTGTGATTGTTTTTGTCCTCCACTATTGCTTGACAACTGGTGTTGGTTTGTTTACATCCCTGTAATCTAGCAGTTCAGCAAAAGAGACTGATAGAGTAAGTACCAGGCTTAAAACAAAGCAAAAAAAAAAAATTATATGTACTGTGGTTGATTTGCGTGACCAAAATGCCCACTGCCCAGGCAGTGCTCCAGCATGGTCATGGTCCAATGACTGAAACTAGTAAAAAATAATAGCTATAAGGCGTAGGTGTGGTAAGTAGCTTTCTTATGAGCCACACGGTTTCGGGTTAAGTCCCACTGTGTGGTTCCTTGGGCAATTGTCTTCAACTATAGCCTCAGGCCAACCAAAGCTTTGTCAGTGGATTTGGTAGACAGAAACTGAAAGAAGTCCGTCGTATATATGAATATATATATGTGTGTGTGTCTGTGTTTGTCCCCCCAGCATCACTTGACAACCGATGCTGGTGTATTTATGTCCCCGTAACTTAGCGGTTTGGTAAAAGAATAAATACTAGGCTTACAAAGAATAAGTCCTGGGGTCGATTTGCTCGACTAAAGGTGGTGCTCCAGCATGGCCACAGTCAAATGACTGAAACTAGTAAAAGAAAGAAAAGAAAGAAAGACTTAGGAAAGGCCTGAACATTACAACTCCCCCCTTATCTGTCCCTTTATACCCTAAAAGTACATTCCTGTTGCAAATTTGGAAATGGCTGATAAGTAGCAGACAAATAAAGAGAGTTGATGAGAGAGGAAAAGAGAAAGAAAAAGAGAGAGAGGGAGAGAAAGGGGAGGGAGAAAAGAGAATGTATGTAATAGGTTGAATTTCCCTTTTGTAAGTTGTGTGAAAACTGTGTACTCAGAGATGTTCTATTAACCTAATTACTATTATTTATTAATCAAATATATAAGCATGTCTTTTTCCTTTAAAAAAAATTAAAAAGATATTGCGAATGGATTTGTTAGACTGGAAACTGTAAGACGCCTGTTATAAATATGTGTGTAAATAATAAGCGTATGAGTGGCTGTGTGGTAAGTAGCTTGCTTACCAACCACATGGTTCCAGGTTCAGTCCCACTGTGTGGCACCTTGGGCTAGTGTCTTGTACTATAGCCTGGGGCCGACCAAAGCCTTTTGTGTGAATTTGGTAGATGGAAACTGAAAGAAGCCCGTCGTATATATGTGTATATATATATATATATATGTATACATGTATATATATATATGTATGTATGTGTGTGTAAGTTTGTGTGTCTGTGTTTGTCCCCCCCAACATTGCTTGACAACCGATGCTGGTGTGTTTACATCCCCGTAACTTAGCAGTTCGGCAAAAGAGACCGATAGAATAAGTGCTAGGCTTACAAATAATAAGTCCTGGGGCCGATTGGCTTGATGAAAGGTGGTGCTGTAGCATGGTCACAGTCAAATGACTGAAACAAGTAAAAGAGTAAAGAGTATATAAAGCGGTGACCTGGCAGAATCGTTAGCACACTGGACGAAATGCTTAGCGGTATTTTGTCTGCCACTACATTCTGAGTTCAAATTCCACCAAGGTCGACTTTGCCTTTCATCCTTTTGGGGTCAATTAAATAAGTACCAGTTACGCACTGGGGTCAATATAATCGACTTAATCCATTTGTCTGTCCTTGTTTGTCCTCTCTGTGTTTAGTCCCTTGTGGGTAGGAAAGAAATAAGTATTTCGTCTGTCTCTATGTTCTGAGTTCAAATTCCGCCGAGGTTAACTTTGCTGTTCATTCGTTCTGGGTCGATAAATTAGGTACCAGTTGCATACTGAGGTCGATCTAATCAACTGGGCCCCCTGCTCCAAAATTTTGGGCCTTGTGCCTCAAGAAGAAAAGAATTGTTAGCACGCAGCCCGAAATGCTTAGTGGTATTTCACTCATCACTACAATATTAACACATGTTATAAGAACATAAACCTTCTTCCACGAAAAGATAGCTTAAACTGTGCTCAAAATGGAGGTGTAGTCAAATCCTATTTCATGGACTCAACCATGTTCTAAAATAAGTTGAAAGGTAAGCTACTATAAATCGGCATGAACTTTCCGGACAACCCAATATATTCCAGGCATCTGTTTAATAAACCTTTCTATTATAGATCAAGGCCTGAAATTTTGGTGGGAGGGTGCTTGTTGATTACATTGGGCCCGGTGCTTAACTGGTTTGTTATTTTACAGACCCTAAATGGATGAAAGGCAAAGCCAGCCTCAGCAGAATTTGAACTGAGAGCATTAAAACAGACAAAATGCCACAAAACATTTTAGTCCATTATGCTAATAGTTCTGCTACCAACAATGTTATTTTACTAAATTCCTCATTATTTATTAAATTAACTGAAGCAAAAACTGTGTGTTTCAACAGAAGGAATAAAGTAACAAAAGAGTTATTCAGTCGAATAGATAAGTGGAGGTTTTCAGTAACTATAACAACAGAGTGATTGTGGAGATGAATAAGTTCAGGGAACTGGTAACAAAAGGATTCTTTGTTTCTCCAAAGGGCACAGTGTATGGTGTTTGTTTATGAAGTGAAATATTATATAGTTGTGAGACTAACAGTGGAGGGAACCTGTGGATGAGGTAGACCCAGGAAGACCTGGGATGAGGCAGTGAAGCATGACCTTCGAATGTTGGGCCTCACAGAGGCAATGACAAACGACAAAGACCTATGGAGAGATGCTGTGCTTGAGAAGACCCAGGAAACCAAGTGGGATCATAGCTGTGGCTGATGCCAGTGTTGCATAACCGGCCCATTTAAAAGTGCCCTTCAATCATTAGGCAATGAACTGTACTTGAGAAGACCTGTTGAGTCAAGTGAGATCGCTGTCATCACCAATGCCAGTGCTGCCTAACTGGCACCCATGCTGGTGGCACATAAAAAGCACCATTTGAGTGTGGCTGATGCCAATGCCATTAGACTGGCTTCTGTGATGGTGGCATGTAAAAAGCATCCACTACACTCTCGAGGTGGTTGGTGTTAGGAAGAAACATTGCCATGTGGAAAGCTGGCAGAAACGTTAGCAAAGGCAGCAAGCTAGCAGAAACATTAGCATGCCAGGTGAAATGCTTAGCGGTATTTCATCTGTCGCTATGTTCTGAGTTCAAATTTCGCCAAGGTCGACTTTGCCTTTCATCCTTTCGGGGTCGATTAAATAAGTACCATTGGGTTGATATAATAGACTTAATCTGTTTGTCTGTCCTTGTTTGTCCTCTCTGTGTGTAGCCCCTTGTGGGCAGTAAAAAAATAAAAAACATTGCCAGATCAGATTGGAGCCTTGTGTGGCCTCCTGGCTTGCCACTCCTCAGTCAAACCGTCCAACCAATGCCAGCATGGAAAGTGGACGTTAAACAGTGATGATGATGATGATGATGATGATAGTGATGCTGCTGTTGTTGTTGTTGTTGTTAAGCTATAAGATGGGTAAGGGTGATTAGGTGATGGTCTAGCGCTTAGGGGCAGGTGACCCCAGACCTTGGAAAAAGAAAAACTTTGGTCGTCTTGCTGTAGTCAAGGGCTCTTCGTTGATGCCTGACACCACTGAGAGGTGGCCCTCGAAGTCGCTGGAAATGGAGATCTGATGATGATGATGAGACATGGTTACTAATGCAGAGGACGTGTAAATGCTGGAAGGATATGAGGCAAGCATGGTTCACAAGA
>NC_043003.1:17691601-17729101 GCF_006345805.1 Octopus sinensis
CAGCCTTCTTCTAAAATGCTAAGGTGTGATTTGGGGCAAATTTGACTGTCATTTTCTTGACTCAGGTGATATTTATACCTGAGGTTAGAAATATCGGCCAAATTTCCATCATAAGAAGTGAGTCATAAGTCATTCATTCAGTCAGTTTAATTTCTTTTGTGATGATTCTAAACAAAATTAAGAGGAAATATTTCAGAAACAAAAGACTCTTAGGTGTATGAGTTACCCCATATTTTTATTTTTATCCATGTGCAGTCATGGCCATGTGGTTAAGGAAGCTAGCTTTGCGGCCACGTGTTCTCATGTTCAGTCCCACTGGACAGCATCTTGGGTTAGTGTCTTCTAAAGTCCTGGACTGACCAATGCCTTGAGAGAGAATTTGGTAGAAGAGAATGTGGGGATGCCAATCATGTTTGTGTGTGTGCGTGTGTGTTTGACCCACCACTGCTTAGTGATCAAGGTCTGTTTATACTCCCATAACTTAGTGGTTTGATAAATGAGACTGGTAGAATAAATACCAGACTTAAAAACATACACACATATATAAAACATACCTTTACACAAACATATATGCATGCATACATACATAGATATGTACATACTTATTCATATTCATACATGCATACATACATGCATACATGTATACTCTCTTTTACTCTTTTTCTTGTTTCAGTCATTTGACTGTGGCCATGCTGGATCACCACCTTTAGTCGAGCAAATTGACCCTTCGTTATCGAATATGGCCATTGCACGAAGCTTAACTATTATTGGTGCTTGTGGTAGAATGTAACTTTTTAGCCCAGCTAAAGATCTACAATGTCTTGTACAGAATTGGCAGCTAAAACCTTTACCGGCAATAGCCGGCTATAGTTGTAACTGGGCTTCATGTACCTCTGCATGTCGTTTAAGTCCTCCTGCCGAATTACACTCTCTTCCACATGCCTGGCAGATATGATTAGTATGGTGTGTTACACCACCACCAGTGGCCAGGTTGTCACTCATCTGTCTCACTTTATGACTACAAAGATGACTCTTGAGTCCAGCTTTACATGCATACATGCATACATACATACATACATACATACGTACGTATGTACGTACGTACGTACATACATACATACATACATACATACATACATACATACATACATACATACATACATACATACATACATACATACATACATACATACATACATACATATATACAAACGAAAATATCCTGTTGATGTTGAAATTCCAATGAAGCAGCCTTGAATTAGGTTAGAAATCAACTCTTTCTCTATTGGCAAGAAATCTCGTAATAAAACTGAACAAGGACATACATATATACACACATCTCTCTCTCCCTTTGCTGCTTTCTCGTATGCAAGCAAAGCCATTGCTAGAAATAACCACTGAAATGAGGCATTGTTGATGCAATGTGAAGGCCTTGCATGACTCTAGAGTTCGGTGAAAGCATTGCACATTCTGTTGCATAATGCACAGCTGTTGCTGGCTGGCAGAAGAAGCAGGTGCCACAGTATGAACTCTTTTGACATGGATTTTCAATCCTCCAACTGAGAAGCACACCTTTCCATATGTTGCACAGGTTTTGCTGTGAACAATAGCCATATCACAGTTTACCATGGGTCGATAGATGCATACACACACATGCACGCACACGCACATACACATACACACATACATGCATACATACAAACATACACAAACACACACATGCACACATACATACATACATTTAGACCCCCTTCGGTCATGACTGACTGTGGGATTGCACATAGAAAGTCACCCTGTCAGGCACAAGTCTGGGCAAGGTTGTTTACGGAAGACCAACAATCATCCATGCATACCAGCCTCTCCTCTCCACACCACCAGTGTTATCCAAGGGAAAAGCAAAGGCTGATACAGCTTGGCACCCGTGACATCGCAACTCATTTCTACAGCTGAGTGAACTGGAGCAATGTGAAATAAAGTGTCTTGCTCAAGAATACAACACACAGCCTGGTCTGGGATTCGTACTCATAACCTCACGATTGTAATCTCAAGGCTCTAACCACTGAGCCATGCACCTTCACATACATACATACATACATACATACATACACACATAGGCACACATACATACATATATATATGCATACATACACACACACATGCACACATACATAATACATACATACATACATACACACATAGGCACACATACATACATATATATGCATACATACACACACACATGCACACATACATATATACATACAATGGACTTTCAGGCAGTTTCCATCTACTAAATGCATTCATCAGTAGTAAACACTTGCCCAATGTGGGACTGAACCTGGAACCGTGTGGTTGTAAAACTAGTTTCTTAAACACAGCCAAGCCAGAACACATGTATTTTTTATCTTACGAAATGTAAGAAAGTTTACAGTAGACTTGTTGCTTAAGTGAAAACTTCATATGTTTGTAAAATTAAAGTGGTTCTTTTGAGGTGCAGGAATGGCTGTGTGATAAGTAGCTTGCTAACCAACCACATGGTTCTGGGTTCAGTTTCACTGCATGGTACCTTGGGCAAGTGTCTTCTACTATAGCCTCGGGCTGACCAAAGCCTTGTGAGTGGATTTGGTAGACAGAAAGTGGAAAAAGCCTGACATATATATATTTTATTGCCCACAAGGGGCTAAACATAGAAGGGACAAACAAGGGCAGACAAAAGCATTAAGTCAATCACATCAACCCCAGTGCATAACTGGTAATTATTTAATCGACCCCGGAAGGATGAAAGGCAAAGTCGACCTTGGCAGAATTTGAACGCAGAATGTAACAGCAGACAAAATAGCACTAAGCATTTTGCCTGGCATGCTAACATTTCTGTCTGCTCACTGCGTTTATGTCAGGAAGAAGCTTGACATATGTGTGTGTGTGTATGTATATATATATATGTGTGTGTGTGTGTGTGTGTGTGTGTGTGTGTGGTGTGTGTGTGTGTGTTTGTTCCCCCCCCCCCATCATTGCTTGACAACTGATGCTGCTGTGTCTACGTCCCCGTAACTTAGCAGTTTGACAAATGAGACCGATAGAATAAGTAACTAGGCTTACAAAGAATAAGTCCTGAGGTCGATTTGTTCGACTAAAGGCAGTGCTCCAACATGGCCACAGTCAAATGACTGAAACAAATAGAAGTATAAAAGAATAACAGGATTAAGGAATTTAATTTAGAAATAAAAAGGGCTGATTCATAAAAGTACACAAATTGTAGCTACTTCAATGTAGGAAACGGTTTGCATGCCACATTTATTTTATAGAACCAGAAAGATTCCATTCCCTTCTCCTTCACCTCCTCTTCGCCTTCCCTCCTTTTACCCACTCCCCCTTATCCTCTCCCCCTCCTTCCCTTTTTTCTTCTGCCTGCCCTTCGCCTCTCCTGTCCCTTTCTCCCCTCTCCACCCTCCCATTCTTCTCTTTCCCTCTTCTTTCTTCTCGTTCTCCTCACTCCCCCTCCTCCTCCTCTCTCACATACATATGTCCTCGTCCTCCCCTTGTTCTCATCTACCCCCCCTCTTCTCTTCATCCTTCTCTCCTTTCCCTGTAGTTCCTTCCCTTCTGCATCTGCTTGCTTTGAGATTGTTTAAAGTTGGTGACAAAAGAGGCACCCAGCCACAGAAAACCAACTTCACTAAATCCATTTGTGACCCATGGCAGCATGGGAAAGTGGACATTAAAGCAATGTATAAGATGATAATGTTGATGATGATGATGATGATGATGATGATGACAGATTTATTTCATTTCCAAAAAGCTTTGGTTAACATGTGGCTATAGTAGAAGGCGCTTTCCCATGGTACCACACAGTGGGACTTGCCTCGGTGCCACACTCTTGTGAAGCAATCTTCTTAACCCTTTTGTTAACAACCTGGCTGAAACCGCCTCTGGCTTTGTAGTACAAATGTCTTGTTTTCAAAAGTTTTGAATTAAAATCTTCCACCAAACCTTAATCACAAGTTATGTTCCTAACACTAACTCAATGATAACTAAGTTATTTTACTAAATTCTTGGTTATATTTTAAATTAATTGAAAGAAACACAGAGCATCGCAACAGAAATATGGTAACAAAAGGATTAAAATATATAATAGAGAAACAATTCTTAACCCTTTTGATACCAACCTGGCTGAAACTGCCTCTGTATGCATACATGCATACATACACACATGCATGCATACTTGCATGCATACATACATACATAAAAACGATAAACGTCACCCTTTTCAAGCCTAGCCAGGCTCACGGGCCCAGTTTCTCGATTTCTGTGGCGTATGTGTTCCCCCCAGCTGGACGAGACGCCAGTCCATCGCAGTGTTACTCAAGAAACAGGAAGAGAGAGAGTGAGAGAAAGTTGTGGCAAAAGAATACAACAGGGGTCGTCACCACCCCATGCCAGAGCCTTGTGGAGCTTTTTTAGGTGTTTTCGCTCAATAAACACACATAACGCCCGGTCTGGGAATCGAAACTGCGATCCTCTAACCACGAGTCCGCTGCCCTAACCACTGGGCCATTGCACCTCCACACATACATACATACATACATACATACATACATACATACACATACATACATACATACATACATACTTACATACATGCAAAACATCTCAAAATAAATACAGCAACAAAAGGGTTAAGCTCACAGCCATACTTAAACAGAAATTACAAGGATGTAAAATTAAAAAAAAAAAACAAATAGACTCCTTGCTCCATGAATTCCATGTTTATGCAATACTTATAAATTAGATGTAATATTTGAACCTTCATGGTTACTGAAAACATTGAATATTTACATAAAACCAATTAATTTCATAATTAAGATTATGATGTAATTTTTCAAAATATTAACAATCAGAAAATATTACAGTTAGAAAATTTGTAATTCTAGGAACAATTTATCACAATTCAGGAATTTAAGCTCATGACGCCAAAAGGGTTCAATTTTCATTCAGTTATTTCCTGCTGCTTTTAGTTTTATTTCCCACTCTCTTTTACTCTTTTACTCGTTTTAGTCATTTGACTGGGGCCATGCTGGAGCACCGCCTTTTAGTCGAGCAAATCGATCCCAGGACTTATTCTTTGGAAGCCTAGTACTTATTCTATTGGTGTCTTTTGCTGAACCGCTAAGTTACGGGAACGTAAACACACCAGCAGTGGTTGTCAAGTGATGTTAGAGGGACAAACACAGACACACAAACATACACACACACACACACACACCACACACACACACATATATATATATATATATATATATATACATATATACGATGGGCTTCTTTCAGTTTCCGTCTACAAAATCCACTCACAAGGCTTTGGTCGGCCCGAGGCTATAGTAGAAGAGACTTGCCCAAGGTACCATGCAGTGGGAATGAACCCAGAACCATAAGGTTCGTAAGCAAGCTACTTACCACACAGCCACTTTAAATTCTTTAATTTTCTTCTAAACCTCATTAGTTCAGTATATATATATATATATAATGAACTTCTCATAGTAGTGCTCAGGTGCATTATAGCTCATGAGAAAAAGCAACCAAAACTGCATAAAATGTACAAAGAATATGCACAGGAAATGATCAATGAATAGGTCACTAAAAAACAAAAAAAAAAAACGGAGGTGAGCGTGCATCAAGTGTACTGTTGGCGAATTTCAGGAAGCAGGGAAGTTTTGAAGAATACAGTGTCCCCAACACTAGATAAATAAATTTTTTTAAATGCGCCCCTTTTAAAGCCTAACCAGGCTCATGGGCCCGGTTTCCCCGTTTCAATGACATATATGTCTCCCAGCTGGACGGGACGCCAGTCCATTGCAGCGTTACTCATTTTTGCCAGCTGAGTGGACTGGAGCAACATGAAATGAAGTGTTTTGCTCAAGAACACAACGCGTCGCCCGGTCCAAGAATCGAAACAACAATCTTACGATCATGATGCTGACATCTTAACCACTAAGCCACGTGCCTCCACCACACTAGATAAAACTTGCAAGTAAAATATTTAGTCACAATAAAGAGTAGAATTTATATAGTTTCAAGCGTTTTTGTGTGGGTTATGTAACAAGGGAGATAATTCTAGAAGCTAATTGTTTTTTTAGTTAAGTCATCATTTCGTATGCAAGTTTCTAAGATTTGTCTCTTGTAAATGCGTTTGAGAAACGAAACTATTGACTGAGATTATATACCGTGAAGGTACTAGTGTATTAAATCGATTAAATGGCAATTCAATTGGCATTCGTATCGATAAATGGACTGACAATTCAATATTAAATATTGTAACTTTAAAAATCTATGCACCTTTTTACGAGTCAGACTGGGATATTCCCCATGGTTACTCGACCTGCCAGAAATAGCAGCCAAATTTCAGCAATAGCGTACATCATCATCATTTAACACCCACTTTCTATGCTGGCATGGGTCAGACGGTTTAACTGGAACTGGTGAGCCAGAGAGCTGCACCAGGTTCCTATCTGACTTGGCATTGTTTCTACAACTGAATGCCCTTCCTAAAGCTAACCACTCCAAGAGTGTAATTGGTGCTTTTTATGTGCCGCTGGCATGGGTGCCATTTCCATGGCACTAGTAGCAACCATGACTACAGTTTCATTTGGCTTGATGAGTCTTCTCAAGTACAGCACATCGCCAAAGTCTTATTTTATTTTTTTATTTTTATTTTATCTAGTTTCAGCTCACGAGCTGTGGCCATGCTGGGGCACTGCCATTCTTGGTCATTTGTCATCGCTTGTATTTTAAAAACTGAATGACATAAAAAATATAAAATATATAAAAAAATGAAATAATGAACTTTTTGTATACAGCCATACTGCCCAATGTCCGGCCCATGAAGCCTTAGAATCCGGCCTGTAAGTTGGTCTTCAGCTTATTCCTTAATATTAATACAGAAGCTTACACTGTTATTTTTCTTTGATTAATAAATGATTACCGTAAATCCTCGAGTGTAGTCCGCCCTTGACTATAATACGCAGGGAATTTTTAGGGGGCTGTACCTCTGAAAAAACTAAACCTTGTATATAATACGCACCCCTTCTCTAACTTGAGTCAAGGCGGTCTATATAACGTCTGTGGTTTATAAAAATGTATATGGTAATGTCCTTTATTATTATTGTATATATAACAAAATGCAAACGTGTAGCTTTTTTATACATTTTGTTTGCAGAAAATAAAGAAATAATACTAATGACGTTTAATAAATGCTGCTAACTGCAAGTTATGGATGATTCTTTTATGACTTCATTGCTTTCAGGCTTAGCTTAAGGTATTTTTGCACCCGACATCACAAAAATTTCAGGTTTTGTTTGTCCGTGTCACTGGAGGCCCCTCACTTTCAAAAATGCTACCTCTCCCCTAGTGGAGGGCAGTATGGCATGTGTATTTTTTCTGTCTCTGCCCCCAATAGAGGTGTATACTATACAGTGCTCTGGTGCATTCACCAGAAAAAAAAGTAGTGAAAAGCACATGGAACAATGCACAAGAAGAGAATAATAAATGAGTTGTGAATTAAAAAGGTGGGGGAATTAGGTGTAGTGTTGGCAAATTTCAGGAAGCATGGAAGGTTTGAAAGATGTAGTGTCCCAAAAGCTAACAACTGATGCAGGTAATTTATTCCTTGCTTCAGCAATTCTGGGTGTGAAAAAATGTTTCTGAAAGTCAAGGGTGTTGTGTTGTTTTTTTTTAATTTTGTAAGCATGTCCACAAGTGTTTGTCATGTGGAATTCAAAAAGGTGGCCAATGTTGTTGTTGGAGAAGATGGTGGATAATCATGTGGTGTAGCAATGTAGTCCTAGAAATTGCCCAAAAGTTGCGATTGTCACTGTTAGAATGCATTTCGACAGAATTCTACACATTCAAGGTTGACATGGGCTTAGACAACAACTATTCACACACATATGTATATACACCACCAACACCACCACAACCACCACCGCCACCACAGCACACCATCATCATCATCATAATCATCTTGAACATACACATCACCACCACCACCATTACTACCACTACCACTACTGCCACTGACACCACCACCACCACAGCACACAATCATCATCATCATCTTAAACATACGCATCCCCACCACCACCACCACCACCATCACCACCGCCACCACCACTACCACCACCACCACCACCACCACCACCACCACCACCACCATCACCATCATCATCATCATCATCATCATCGTCTTGAACATACACATTTACATACTTGCATGTGCTAGATGGAATTTGGATAGTTTTGTATGGCCAGCTATCCTTCTTGTCACCAACACCAACATGTTTTCAAACATGACCGAACATGTTTTCTTAGTAAACTAAAAAAAGGAGGGATGCTTTTGTATAACTACTGTGTAACACCAAAATAAAGAAACACACATGTGCACACCACATACACACACACGCACACACACCACACCACACATGCACATCACATACACACATATACACTCATGTATGCACACA
The DNA here is from genome assembly GCF_006345805.1 of Octopus sinensis. Lineage (NCBI taxonomy): Eukaryota > Metazoa > Mollusca > Cephalopoda > Octopoda > Octopodidae > Octopus > Octopus sinensis. The sequence goes on from NC_043003.1 coordinate 17,700,118, forward strand.
CATACACAGGCATGTATGCATATGCACAAGCTTCTTTCAGTTCCTGTCTATCAGATCCACACACAACACTTTGGTCAGCCCAGGGTTATAGTAGAAGGCATTTGTCCAGAGTATCACACAATGGGACTGACCCCAAGACCATGTGCTTTGCAAGCAAATTTCTCAACCACATAGTCATATACACACACACACACACACATACACACACATATATATATATAGGGAAAGTTTACGAAAAAAACAAAAGACGAAGGCAGGTGGTGTACAAAACAGATGTATTAGTATAGCGCTCAGGAATAGAAAAAGTCTTTTACGTTTCGAGCCTATGCTCTTCTACAGAAAGGTACACAGAAAAACAAGGAGAGAAAAAAATGTGTGTAGTGGCTAACGATCTATCATGGCGATCTCTCTCTCTCTCTCTCTCTTCTCCTCCTCCTTTGTTCCTTGTTCCCCTTCTTTCTCTCTTCATCTGTCCCTCTTTTTCTCTCTCTTTCCCTCACGTGACTAGCCACCGATTGCTGGCCTTTCGTGTCCAGCAGCCGTTGTGGCAAGACACACTTTTTTGTCTCTCTGTAGCCCTAAGGCTTTCTTCTAACGCCAGCTCAAAATTTTACTCGTCCTGTCGAAAAGACGCTTGTCTGTGACGTCCTGTTTTAGTTGTTATTATTATTATCATTATTGTTTTTACGTATTTTTGTATTTTCATTCGTGTAACATCGTCCGTTTTTCCGTCCTTGTTTTGTATACATTCGAGGCTTTCTTCCAAGGAATCTAATGTGCTTGGCTTAGATTTTCCTTTGGGGCTGGCCAGATCGGAGCAATCTCAAGATTAATCAGCCGAAATTGCGAAGATGATCCGGTTCTTGACTGAAGATTGAAGGCTTCGAATGTCCCGTCCGTGTTTTTTGTATCGCCTTCTAAATGTTTCACGTTCTTGTCCCAGTTTGTATTTTTTTACATTTACATATATATATATATATATTATATATTCTTTATTCTTTTCTTTCACTCACTGGACAGTGGCCATGCTGGGGCACTGACTTGAAGGGTTTATTCAAGTCAATAAAACTAGTCCCTTTTTTTCTTTTAAGCATGGTACGTATTTTCTCAATATCTTTTGCTGAATTGCTAAGTTAAGGGAGATAAAGGAACCAATTTCAGTCATCAGTCAAGCAATGGGGCAGGGCGGACACATACACAAAGAAACTCACAGATATCTAAACAACATAGCACACAACAAATATATTATATATATATTATATATATATATATATATAATATATATATATATATATATATATGCATAAACACAAATACACACACACACACACACACTCATATATATCATCATCATCATCATTTAACGTCCACCTTCCATGCTGACATGGGTGGGATGGTTTGATAGAACCCTGCACCAGACTTCTGCAACTGTTTTGGCGGTATTTTTACAGTTTGATACCCTTCTGAACACCAACCACTCAGCAGAGAGGACTTAGTGCTTTTTACATGACACAAGCACAGGCAAGGTTTTTACAGCTTGATGCCCTTCCAAATGCCAACCACTTTACAGTGTGGACTGGATGCTTTTTAAGTGGTACCTTCACTGACAGGGTCACCAAGTAACTTGCAAGACAAAACTCTTCTTAGAGGGGCGGGGGAAATGGAGGAGGTGATCTTGTGTCAGAGAGGCAGAAACAGGTTTCTTGCTGTAGAGGAGGTATCAAGGTTACCCAGCCAGAGAGAGAGAGAGATAAGGAAGGAAAAGAGAAACAGGTGTGCTGCCACAAAGGAAGTACATGGTTACCCATAGCAATGATACAGAGGAACAGGGCCGTACAAACAGTATTGGGGAGCGATAATAAATACAAACATACATCGACACACCCACACACACACACACACATACATGCACATACATACATACATATATTATATATAAATATATATATATATATATAATATATATATATTATATATATAATTATATATATATATATATATAATATATATATAAGTATATATATATATATATATATATCTTTATATGAGTCACTATCAGAACTGGAGGAGAAGTTCCAGGTGTGGAAGGAGGGTTTAGAATCGAGGGGCCTTAGAGTCAACCTAGCTAAAACCAAAGTACTAATAAGTAGAAAGGAGAAAACCCACAATATCATCAGGAAGATGGCCCTGTTCGATCTGTAGAAAAGGGTTGGTAGGTAGAAACTCTATAAGATGTACCCAGTGTAAGCTATGACACATAAGAGGTGCAGCAATGTCAAAGGTAGGCTAACTGGGAAGATAGTTTTTGTATGTGGCAGGTGCTCTGGAGCACTGACCTCCGAAAATCTGCAGAAAACAACTTCTGTCACTTTTCCGGGGGGAAAAAACTAGAAGTAGTTGATAGTTCCGCTATCTAGGTGACCAAGTCAGTTAGTGGGGGGTGGGTGCTGAAAGCTGCTAGAAATGGAAAAGAATAAGAAGCCTGGGCAAAGTTTAGGAGCTCTATCTTACCTCTGCTGGTGACTAAAGGCCTCTCGCTCAGAGTAAAAGGCAGACTGTATGATGCAGTGTACGAACAGCTATGCTACATGGCAGTGAACATGGGCCGTGACTGCTGAGGACATGCGTAAGCTCGTGAGGAACGAAGCCAGTATGCTCCGATGGATGTGTAATGTCAGTGTACTTACTCGACAGAGCGTTAGTACCTTGAGAGAAATGTTGTAACCTAAGAAGCATCAGTTGTTTGTGCAAGAGGACGATTGCGCTGGTATGGTCCATGTGGCGAGAATGGATGAAGAGAGGTGTGTGAGAAAGTGCCAATCCCTAGCAGTTGAGGGAACCCGTGGAAGAGGTAGACCCAGGAAAACCTGGGACGAGGTGGTGAAGCACGACCTTCGGACGTTAGGTCTCACCATGGAAGACTAGAGACCGAGACCTATGGAAGTATGCTGTGCGTGAGAAGACCCGGCAAACTAGTGAAGCCATAATCCATGGCCCCTACCTGGGACGTAGTCAGTCCACCTGTGCATACCTTCCTTCTTGTGACACTTGTGAAGACCTGTTGAGGCAAGTGAGAATCGAATCGAATCGTATCAAATCAAATCGAACCAAATCAAAATAGATGAACATCAATGGAATTTGTATCCTTGTGGTACCATGCCGGTGGCACATAAGAAAACATCCGAACGTGACCGTAGCCATACGCAATGACTGGCCTCCGTGCTGAGGGCACGTAACAAACACCATCCGAGCGTGGCCGTCCGCCAGCCTCGTCTAGCACCTGTGTCGGTGACACATAAGAAAACACCATCCGAGCGTGGCCGTCTGCCAGCCTCGTCTGGCACCTGTGCGGTGGCACATAAAAACACCATCCGAGCGTGGCCGTCTGCCAGCCTCGTCTGGCACCTGTGTCGGTGGCACATAAAAAAACACCATCCGAGCGTGGCCGTCCTCCAGCTCGTCTGGCACCTGTGTCGGTGGCACATAAAAAACCCATCCGAGCGTGGCCGTTGCCAGCCTCGTCTGGCACCTGTGTCGGTGGCACATAAAATCACCCACTACACTCTCAGAGTGGTTGGCGTAGGAAGGGCAATCCAGCTGTAGAAACACTGCCACATCTGAAGGCCTGGTGCAGCCTTCGGGCTTCCCAGACCCCAGTTGAACCGTCCAACCCATGCTAGCATGGAAAGCGGACGTTTAAAAACGATGATGATGATGATGATGATATGAGGTCATCAGACAGAAGTCCAGCATGAGGGATGTCATCATAGAATATACACGCAGCAAGTTTAGATGGGCTGGACATGTCACCCGGCTCACCAATAATCAGTGGACCCATGCAGTTGTCGAGTGGTACCTGCACAAACGGAAATGACCGCTCGGCAGGTCCCCACAACGGTGGAGTTATGATTTTAGGAGGGTGATTGGGATCATGTGGATGAGAAATGCGCGATCCAGAGAGGAGTGGACAGCATGCTGTGACCAGCAGTGTCAAATGGATGCCTGACAGACTGGTTGGTCAAGGTGATCAAGGTAATATATATATGATGAGCTTCTTTCAGTTTCTGTCTGCCAAATCCACTAGTAAGACATTAATTGGCCTGGGGCTATAGCCAAAGACACTCATCCAAGGTGCCACTCAGAGGGACTGAACCATGGACCATGTGATTGTGAAGCAAGCGTCTTACCTCACAGTTCTACCTATAATTACTATGTATAAAATACACATATCACTACCAAAACATTACAATTATGATTAAAGTTATAAAATAACTGAAGCAAGTAAAAGAATACAAGAATAGGAATAAAAGAATAAAAATAAGGAATAAAAGAATGAGAATGTAGCAGAATCGGAGTCTGCAAGACACAGGAAACGCAAGCTGACTGGAAGAAAAGAAATTCTGTTTAGAAACCAATACAGGAAAGATATTATTTAGTTCTGCCACAGAGAACTGCCTTTGCACCAGGGAAACATTAAAACGAACTTGCTTTATGTTGTAAAGTAAATGACAATATGAAGAGCATCCATCTGTGAGAGAAAAAAAAAATAACATAAAAATCATAACAATAACCATACACAACAATAGACATACACAACAATACAGTGGATTTCCTCGCTTATATAATGGATAATTTGTCTCCAAATGCAACCTGCCAGGAGACAGCATAAAATAGTAAAAAATATTTGATTTCTTTACTGAGACTTACAAGATTTCAAACATGGAATTAATTCTGGTTATAGATATGCTACTGAGACCTTTTATGTACAGATGTAAAACATTCTAGCAGAAGCTAGACGCCTACTGAATTACACAACAAATCTATTTGATATTTTATATATTATTTTATGGTCTATTCCTCACCATCTGTTGCGATGATTTATTTTGTTATGTTCTTTACATTTATTTCTATTGAAAAATATCATCTCTTGGCTCTCTTAGTTTGTATGCAGTTATTTGCTGTGACAAATATTTTTCATGTGATTTTAGTTGTATATTTTTTAACTTATCAAATTATTTCATTTCCATATATTTTCCTTTTTACATGTTCGGCCTTTAATTAAGATATGCTTGAAATTAATGTGTGCAATTATTTGTGTATACGTTTTTAATTTTTTCTCCTCATGCTTCTGCCTTTCTTATATTTACAATTTTTGTCTGAAATAATACGCTAATATAACATTGCACAGATCTTTGTATTACCAAGAAAAAACAAAAAAAGAAAAACAATCAGATTTTGATTTGGAAGAGAACTAAATTATTTTTGTAACTGCTTATGTAATTTGTTTAGAATATCTTTGGAGCCAGGCTATGCCAGGTACTGTTACTAACACATATACATACATGCATAGACACACACACACACACACATATATGTAGATTCAAGGTTATGTATCTATAGATTTACATAAAGGCTTAGGAAAAGCAGTGTATCTACAGATTTCCACAAAAGCCTTGAAATACTAAGCTTTGCAAAAAAAGAGTGAAAGAAATTGATATGGATTCTCCAAATTCAGTCTAATAGCAGCACAATGAAAATTTGAAAGACGTTTCAAAGATACTCCTCAACCAACACGCCAACTAAACAACATATTTACAAGCACCTGTAACTCTCTCAACTTAAAAAATCTTGTTGCTTTGTTAGCGACCACCTTGAACTCTGTTAAGAACTTAAACTTGTGGGGACAAGTTGAACCGGAAGTACAAGGTCAGTGATGTCAACTGTTGAGGGGCCTGACTGAAAGACAAGGGGCAAGTATTGTCATGTGAGCAAGAGCAGGACCAGCCTGGATCTCTTCTGCTTCGGGGCAGTCATGCTGTGCAGATGTCTGTGGACATATAGATTACAGAAAATTTGCTGTTATGTTTTGGCCAGAGGTTAGGTCATTAGAGCACCCATAGATATAACCCAGCTGGAAAGTCAATGCTGCAAGAGAACCGTACAAGTAGGTGAATTGCTCTTCATTCATCAAACTGCAGTTTTTATCTAAGTAACATCAACATATATGTGGTGTCCTGCATTTCTACTTGACCATAGAAAAGTGCTTGGTCATTGGAAAATATCCCCTTGCTTGGAAAATAATGAAGGTTGAAAGAAGGGCATCCAACCCTAGGAAATCTGCGTCAATAAATTCCATCTGGATTCCAAACAGAGAAATGTGGATGTTAAAATGATTTTTCTATTCTGTGTAAGCCAGACCTTTTTATATGTAAACAAATGTACATTTTTTTTGTATTAAATGTGTTTAATATTTTTTTTCTTTCTATTCGAGGCACAAGGCGTAAAATGTTTGGGCTGAGGGCCAGTTGATTAGATCAACAACAGTATGCAACTGGTACTTAATTTATCGACGCCAAAAGGATGAAAGACAAAGTTGACCTTACCTAACTTGCTTAAACTTACACTTACTGCTCTACCTGCTCAAGTTTAAATCTCTTGGGCACTACAATGTGTATTCTTTACAGAGAATAACTGTCTCTAATCAATATACTAGATATATATACATACACATGCATATATATATATGTATGTATGTATATATATATCATCATCATCATCATCATCATCTTTAACGTCCGTTTTCCATGCTAGCATGGGTTGGACGGTTCAACTGGGGTCTGGGAAGCCAGAAGGCTGCGCCAGGCCCAGTCTTATCTGGCAGTGTTTCTACAGCTGGATGCCCTTCCTAACGCCAACCACTCCATGAGTGTAGTGGGTGCTTTTTACGTGCCACCTGCACAGGTGCCAGACGAGGCTGGCAAACAGCCACGATCGGATGGTGCTTTTTACGTGCCACCAGCACGGAGGCCAGTCGGGGCGGCACTAGCAACGGCCATGTTCGGATGGTTCTCTTATGTGCCATCGGCACAGGTATCACAGCTACAATTTCCATTGATGTTGATCGATTTCGATTTTGATTTTCATTTTCACTTGCCTTAACAGGTCTACAAATAAGAAAATGGGGAAACAATTTAGTTGGTTTATCAGCTTTAGGATATTAGAATGTTGACTAATTTATTTAACAAAACGAGAACCATAATAACATACATATATATAGTATAAAATTCAATACATTTAAGATAAGAATACAATTAAAAAAACCTTATTAAGGTTATTTTTATTGTATTCTTATCTCATATGTATTGAATTTTAATGTATATATGTATGTTATTATGGTTCTCATTTTGTTAAATAAATTAGTCAACATTCTAATATACTAAAGCTGATAAACCAACTAAATTGTTTCCCCATTTTCTTATTTGTATTATAAATTGATGGTAAAATATTTCTTTACTTTCACCCATTTAATACAATAAGTAAGTTTATTGCATTGCAATTAAAATCTCATGTGTATTAATAATTTGGATATTATACCAACAGTATATTGGACAAGTATTATCCCTTAGTGGGTTGGATCCATAACCCCTAACTTACTTGGTATATATATATGTATGTAGACACACACGCACACACACATATATATACATATATATATATATAATATATATATATATATATATATATATATATATATATATGCACATATATATGTGTGTGTATATATATATATATATCCATATATAAATTAAATTAGAGATAAAACCACTATTACGCAAATCAAACAGTGAAAAAATAAACCATATATAATATATATATATATATGTATCATGTAATCATTTGGTCAACCAGGTTATCAGGTGTTATTATACACTGCTAGTCACAATGCGCTTTGCATCATTTTAGCTTTTGAATGATGCCAATCTGCATGCTAGTTGAGCAGCCCAACATTCGCCCTGATCAGAGTGGACTAGAGCAATGTGAAAATGAAGTGTTTTGCTCAAGAACACAACATACAGGCAGTCTGAGAATTGGACCCACAATCTCATGATCATAAGTGCAACACACCTGACCACTTGACCTCCCACCTTCACGTGTATATATATATATATATATATATAGGTAGATAGATAGATACATACATACATACATAAATAGATAGATAGATAGATAGATAGATAGATAGATAGATAGATAGATAGATAGATAGATAGATAGAGACATACATACATATATACATACAGTATATATATATATCCCATGCTTATTTTGGGGTTTGTGTGTATGTGTGCATGTGTGTGTGTGTGTGTGTGTGTATGTACTCACAGCAACAAGTCCCTGGTGTGGCCTGGCTTTGTAAATAACTTAACCCAAATTACAGCAGTATTTAAATCTTTAGACAAAGATTTATGAGCTAACTACTAATACTTCTTTCCCTTAGCTTTCCTATTTTGAGAGAAGGGTGTGATTGATTGGACCGAGACCCAGTCGCAAACAGAAATAAAGTTCACAGCAAGTAAGTTTTAAGAGGTTAATGAAATTTTATATTATAAGGTGCAGGAGTGGCTGTGTGGTAAGTAGCTTGCTTACCAACCACATGGTTCCGGGTTCAGTCCCACTGTGCGGCACCTTGGGCAAGTGTCTTCTACTATAGCCTCAGGCCAACCAAAGTCTTGTGGGTGAATTTGGTAGACGGATACGGAAAGAAGCCTGTCATATATATATATATATATGTATGTATATATATGTGTGTGTTTGTGTGTCTGTGTTTGTCCTGCCCCCCCAAATCGCTTGACAACCGCTGGTGGTGTGTTTACGCCCCCTAAACTTAGTGTTTCAGCAAAAGAGACCAATAGAATAAGTTCTAGGCTTACAAAGAATAAGTCCTGGGGTTGATTTGCTCAAATAATGGCAGTGGCCACACTCAATGACTGAAACAAGTAAAAGAATAAAAAAGTGAAAAAAAACTTCTATTACTTGTTTCAGTCATTTGACTGTGGCCATGCTGGAGCACCGCCTTTAATCGAGCAAAAAAACTTCTTGGCTTCAGGCACATTCTCTCAGATCAACTCACTTGCCAAGTAGGTTTAGGATATATACATCATTACATATACTGAATAATGGAACAAGGACAGTAATTTCAGGGGGAGGGAAAAAGTCGATTAGATTGACTGCCAGTACTCAGCTGGTACTAACATTTCTGTCAGCTCGCCAGCTTTGATGATGATGATGATGATAATATTATTATTATTATTATTATTATTATTATTATTATTATTATTAGTAGTAGTAGTAGTAGTAGTAGTAGTAGTAGTAGTATTAATAATAGTGAAGGCGCATGGCTCAGTGGTTTGAGCGTCGAGCTTATGATCGTGAGGTTGTGAGTTCGAATCCCGGACCGGGCTGCGTGTTGTGTTCTTGAGCAAGACACTTTATTTCATGTTGCTCCAATTCACTCAGCTGTAGAAATGAGTTGCAACGTCACTGGTGCCAAACTGTATTGGCCTTTGCCTTTCCCTTGGATAACATCGGTGGCATGGAAAGAGGAGGCTGGTATGCATGGGTGACTGCGGGTCTTCCATAAACAACCTTGCCCGGACTTGTGCCTGGGAGGGTAACTTTCTTGGTGCAATCCCATGGTCAATCATGACCGAAGGAGGTCTCAGCAGCAGCTCAGTATTAATAATGATAACGATAACAACAACAGCAGCAATAACAACAATGATGACAATGACGACGACGATGACAATGATGATGATGATGATGATGATGATCCTTTCTATTATAACTAAAGGGCCTGAAATTTGGAACAAGGAGTATAGTCAATTACATCAACCATAATGCACAACTGGTAGCTAGTACTTAGTTTATCAATCCTGATTTGTTGAAAGGCAAAGTCAACCTCGGTGGAATTTTTAACTCAGAATGTAAAGACAGGTAAGATGGCACTGACCATTTTGCCTGGCATACTAATGATTCTGCCAGCTCACCACCTAGCATATACTTAATAATAATTATGGAACAAAGAAATTAACGATATTTCTTGAGTGTGTAACTTCATAATCTTAATCCTGAACCTGATCATCACCATTTTAATGTTCACTTTCCATGCTTGCGTGGGTCTGATGGCATTCACTGAGGCAAAGTTTCTACCACTGGATGCCCTTCCTGTTGCCAACCTTCATCTGTTTCCTAGTAAGCTAATATTTCCCCCCTATGCCTGAACATGTTACCACAGAAGATCGGAAATGAGCAACCCCACTTAAATGTTGGTGACACACATTTACAACTGTTGCTTAATGTTACAACAAGAAGATGCAGACATATCCATGCACACACACACACATAAACATACATGATGGGATTCTATAAAGTTTCCATTTACCAAAAGGTTTGATAGGCCTTGAGGATATAAGTTACCTTGCAGTGGGTCTGACCTCGAAATCATGTGCTTAAGAAGCAGACTTCATAACTACACAGCCATGCCTGCACCTATCTCTGATTCTCCCTCTGCACACATGCATGCGTGTGTGTATTTGTGTGTGTGTGTGTTTATTGAAATTGAAAGTTTCATGCCATTGTAATCATCAAGCAAGAACTATTACAATTCAGTATTAGTGGTACATTTATATCCTTTAGTGTGTGTATGTGTGTTTATTGAAATTGGATGTTTCATGCCATTGTAATCACCATGCAAGAACTGTTCCAATTCAGTGTTAGTGGTACATTTATATCTTTTAGTGTGTATGTGTGTGTGTGTGTGTGCGCGTGTGTGTGTTTATTGAAATTGAAAGTTTCATGCCATTGTAATCATCAGGCAAGAACTGTTACAATTCAGTGTTAGTGGTACATTTATATCCATTAGTGTGTGTGTATGTGTGTATGTGTGTCTGTGTGTGTATGTCTGTGTGTGTGTGTCTGTGTATGTGTGTGTGTAGTTTTAGTGAAATTGAAAGTTTCATGTGTGTGTGTGGTCCAGTGCTTCTGTTGATTCAATGGTTAACATTTTGTGCTCATTGAATATTGTTTTGCTTTTTTTTTGTTGTGATGTAGGGTTTGTGTTTCTTGTAATCATTGATGAGAAGGTATGTTATTAATTTGTCTATGATTTGTTGGTGAATTGGTGATGAGGCATGTTAATATTTTTTCTTTTTTCAGGTAGGTATGTGTAGGTATGAAAGGTGGTATGTGTTCTGAGAAAGATTGATTATGAATGAGATTAGCTGTAAAACTAATTAAGGACATATCTTTTGTGAGTAGCTACCAATATATCCCTAATTAACGTCTGAGTGATTTGGGTGTATTGTGCTTTAAAAGATTTATTTTGAAGTGTGCGGTGGGTAATAAAACATGTCTTTTTATGGCTTTTGCTAACAATGGAGTTTTATTTCTTTGTTTTAGAAAAATCGTGTGTGTGTGTGAGAGAGTGTGATGTGTCTATGTAAGTGTGTGTATATCTACATGTATGTATATGTATATTCAAACATTGAAAATCTATGAGAGCAATAATGACAAATAAAGATGGAGATAGATAGAGAAGGTAGAGGCAATAGTAGAGAGTAATATTAAGAGACGATATCTGGGAAGTTACTAAAGAAATCTATAATTGGAAAATACTGTAGATATAGGTCGGTTGAAGCTTGAATTGTTTTACGCTCCGTGCATGTTTCTGTGTGATATTAACATATAATTTTCTGTGCTGAGTTTTACATTACATGTGATGAATTTTCTATCTCTTAATCATATCAGTGCCATAAGAAGCATTTCTAGTTTAATAAATGGATATATATTTCGTGTATTTCTGATTGAATAGTAAATCCAGTAAGAATTTACAATACTCATTTCCAAATATTAGATTCTAGTCAAGAGAATTGGGGCTGTCCTTTAGCTAACAAGCATATTAATGTGGAGTGTGATTTTTAAGGGATTTCCCTTGAGCTAAATGCACATTTTTGCAATACTATCCATATGCGCTATAATTGATATATACAATATTGCCTTTGTGGCACATGCTCTATTCCAATTACCAGAATGTAATTACAGCTTCATTACATCCTGCTTAATGTCTAATGCATCATAAAGATACTTATATTCAGAGGAATAGCAATTTCTGTTAACGATACTGGAAAAACTATATCGGTCAAATTCATTTATTCTTTTATTCTGTTATTTGTTTCAGTCATTTGACTGCAGCAGTGGCCATGCTGGAGTACCGCCTTTAATCAAAGAAATCGACCCTGGGACTTATTCTTTGTAAGCCCAGTACTTATTTTATCGGTCTCTTTTGCCAAACCGCTAAGTTACAGGGACATGAACACACCAAGATCAGTTGTCAAGTAATGGTGGGGAGACAAACACAGACACACAAACACACACACACACATATATATGTATGTATATATATATATATATACACAACAGGCTTCTTTCAGTTTCCGTCTACCAAATCCACTCACAAGGCTTTGGTCGGCCCAAGGCTATAGTAGAAGACACTTGCCCAAGGTGCCATGCAGTGGAACTGAACCCGGAACCACGTGGTTGGTAAGCAAGCTACTTACCACACATCCACTCCTGCGCCTATGTAGAACATATTCAAGATCAGGCATGTGGTTTAATGGTTAGGGTGTTGGACTCATGATTGTAGAATTGTGGTTTCGATTCCTGGATCAGGTGACACATAGTATTCCTTAGCAAAACACATCATTTTGCATCACTCCAGTCCACTCACCTGGCAAAAATGAGTAATCCTGTGACAGACTGGTGTCCCATCCAGGTGAGGAATATATATGCCTTGGAAATCAAAAAACTGGCCTTAATGAGTCAGTACAACTCAAGAAGAAAACTTTACCTTTTCTTTTACACACATAACCCATGTTCTTTTAGCACCAAAGATAAAATAAATTCCCCTCCCTATTTATAATTACCTGCAAATTGAAAGAGTAAAATCGGCCACATTTCTATAAGCTGGAGCATTGTTGAAATTACAGCCCCATATCCCAATGGCACTCTAGGATGCAATTCATGTCCAGCCGAGTAATTTGGTATCTTGATACAAATATTTGTATTTAGCTAAAACATTTTGAAATTCTGTCCCTGTGTAGACATATCATGTTAGAAAGCATAAATAGAATATATTTTTTTCAACTGAAATCATTATTCCAACAACAAACCACTTTCTCCTGTATAGAAATTTATCAAAAAAATATCCTGCAATATCAAATTAATGCATAACCACTTCAAAAACAAACACAACAGCCTATATTTCATCCACTACAAACACACACATAAATCCAAATAGTAGAAAACAAAAACAAAATGTGATCTGGTTCACTCCACTGATCAGCAGGAATTCTATTACCCATGTGCTAAAACAGTTTGTCATCATAATCAACAAACACTCCAATAAAGACAACATATTTCATAACTTATGTCAAAATACGTCACCAATGTAATAATTGGTTCAAACAGATCAAGATTAAAAACCAATGCAAATACATCCAATTTACCATTGTGGATTTTTACCCATCAATCACCTTTTATATAAAGACAGCATTAGATAAGCTCAAAACTTTATTACATTCTAGATGATAGCTTTTATTTAACACAAAGGAATGATACGTAAAAGCCATGGTGAAGTGTTTGACATTTCTATATGAAGTTATAATAATGAGGGCATATGGCCTAGTTGTTAGAGCATTGTACTTACAATCACCAGGTCATAAGTTTGGTTTTTGCACAGGGTGGTGTGTTGTATTTTTTAACAAATCACTTCATTTTCCAGTACTCTTGTGCTGTGTGGGGACCTGTACATCAAAGAATAGACCCAACATTTCCCCTGCATGTTGTAAAAGGCAACTGAAAGTGGTTGAGGTAGGATTTGCACTCTGACTGCACAAAACCTTTACCAGCAACAGCAAGTGGAGGCGCAATGCCCCAGTGGTTAGGGCAGCGGACTCACGGTCGGAAGATCCCGGTTTCAATTCCCAGACCAGGCGTTGTGTGTGTTTATTGAGCGAAAACACCTAAAGCTCCACAAGGCTCCGGCGGGGGGGGGGGGCGACCCCTGTTGTACTCTTTCGCTCCAACCTTCTCTCACTCTTTCTTCCTGTTTTTTGTCCCCGACTTCCTACGCAACCGCTGAGCCTGGATGCATATTCATCCATCCGTTGATGCTCTCGGTGTCGGGGGTTGACCTGCTTTCTCTTCTGTGGGTCTTACGAATAGCAAAGGACCACGTTTCGGACTTCTCTCACTACAGACAATCCTGAGGCACGATCTTGCAAGCTCTGGGACAAAGATCGCTTTGCTCAACAAACAAACAAACAAACCAGCAACAGTAACCCAAATAGATCCATGGATTGGAGGGTTATCACTTGAGTGGTGCAAAGGTATCATCGACTTGGAGAAGTAAGGAATCACCAGCAAATGGTGGATGCAGTGATGTGCTACTACAGCCCATGCACTCTTACGACTACTACTACTACTACTACTACTACTACCACTACTACTACTACTACTACTGCTGCTGCTGCTGCTGCTGCTGCTGCTACTACTGCTACTACTACTACTACTACTACTACAAAAGTGATGAGGTATGTAGATTCATACACCTACCTCTTTTGAGTGATCTACCAAGAGATACATAACAATACTAGTATAAGACTGTATAGTGATGATGAAATAATAGTTTCAAATACTCAGATAGGATTCACAACTAATAATCACATCTAAAAAAGAGTCCTTGTTACCTTGAAAAGTTCTATCTGAGATTAACCCTAGAAATAAAGCAACTACCTACCAATCACACAGAGTTGAAACGCTGTTTGACTTTTTCTTTTCAGCAATGAATGTTCACCATCCCACTGCCCTTGCACACCAACAAACAAACAAACATTCATATACCTCCCTTTTACATACATACACATATACTCACACAGATTCAAAATGCTCCCACTACCATTTTGCCATCAGCCCTTCCTTCCTTATTCATCTATCACCCCTTCCCTTCTCATTCTTATGTTGTGACAGAGAAAAACACAGGAATATTTTCATAGTAGATGGCTTCCATACTTCTCATCTAAACTGAAACTGGACGACTTACATCGTATCTGCTTCATTCATAATTTTTATATTTATATCTATAAGTAGAACGTAACAACTAACCTCTTTATAGATGCACTTTAAATCAAGTTATCCACCTGATGCTATTAACTATATGATTAATATCTCATTCAATGAAATATGTCTTTACAAGGCTAAAGAGTTAAGTACAACTGGTCAATCATACATGTACGCTTCAAAAATACAATCACATAAAGCATGTCTACGATAGATAACAGACATTCTTGAATCAGAGAGAGGAATATGATCTGCTTCAATCCATTGTTCAGCAAAGGGTCTATTTTACTTGTTTCAGTCATTTGACTGTGGCCATGCTGGAGCATCGCCATTAGTCGAGCAAATCGACCCCAGGACTTATTCTTTGGAAGCCTAGTACTTATTCTATTGGCCTCTTTTGCTGAACTGCTAAGTTACGGGGACGTAAACACACCACCATCGGTTGTCAAGCGATGTTGGGGGGACAAATACAGATGCACAAACATATACACACACATATATACATACATATATACATATATATGACAGGCTTCTTTCAGTTTCCGTCTACCAAATCCACTCACAAGGTTTTGGTCGGCCCGAATCTATAGTAGAAGACACTCGCCCAAAGTGTCACATAGTGGGACTGACCCTGGAAACATGTGGTTCATAAGCAAGCTACTTACCACACAGCCACTCCTATGCCTACGTGTCTTATTATGTTTGTGACAAAACAATTTCTCTTCTTAATCTAAAACCACTTCCACAGAGATCATTTATTGCATAAACTATTCAGCAGAAACAATATAAAATCCAGTTATCCAACAGTTCCTTCTATATGTAAAGGATTTGCACAGAATCTTTCCATGAAATACAAATCAAAGAGAATGTAACTGTAATTTTCTAAACAATGTGTCATATCCCTTGCAAAACAAGTACATATAAAGTGTAAAATGGCAGTATTAGAGGAAAATTCATTTAGACATGGTTATACTGAACTCATTTAAACATCGTCAGGAAGAAAGCATTGTACATTTAGAAAAAGAAAGTTATAGGTGAAATAACCAATATCATGTGAGCAATACAGGGTAGAACAATCTAGCAATGATAATTCAAAATTGTTTGACTGAAAAATATATCATAAACCGCCTTACATCAATAATAAACAGAAAGATAGAGCTGACATCAACTTGTAGATTCAATTTGAAATTTTCACCCCTTCTGTACATTCCCAGCGGTCTTTTGCTTAAATAAGTATGACAGCAATTAGCTTCAATAACTCTGAAAAATGTGTCTAAATTCCTGGTTACAAGCAACGAACTCTGATACAATTACCAAGTGTATCTCTATTGACATATTTATATGTTCTTATTTCTCACTTTCTAAGAGATTCATATTGCCACAGTATTATAGAAAAGAGACCAGTTCAACAAACAGGCATTCAATTCTTAACAATTTAAGGATTGAGTTTCACAATATGATTTAACGAGTTGGCCCCATGCCATTAAAAATGACAGCTAATTGTAGTATTTCATATATAAATACGGATGGTAAATCAAATTAATACATTTGTCAATGTTATCTAGAGATTGTCTTTTGGGATATGACATCGATCTTCGTTTATTACTGAAAGAAGGCTAGTTCAAGCATACAAACATTCACATACTTCCCTTGTACATACACACACAGAGTTGAAACGCTGTTTGACTTTTTCTTTTTAGCGTTGAATGTTCCCCATCCCACTGCCATTGCACACACACACACACACACACACACACACACACACACACACACACACACACACACACACACACACACACACACACACACACACACACACACACACACACACACACACACATACACACACACTCAAACACTCACACACATTCACATACTTCCCATTACATACACACAGAGTCGAAACGCTCCCACTACCATTTTGCCATCACCCCTTCCTTCCTTATTCATCTATCACCCCTTCCTTTCTCATTCATATGTTGTGACAGAGAAAAACACAAGAATATTATCATAGTAGATGGCTTCCATACTTCTCATCTAAACTGAAACTGGAGGACTTACTTCGTATCTGCTTCATTCATAATTTTGATATTTATATATTTTTTTCATTTGTTTAATGTATGTCAGATTATTTCTGTGATGTAATGATCGGAACTTCATTCTAAGATGTACATGAATGCATACGCACATATATAAACAGCAAAAATAGAAACATAGACACACTCCCATATAAATACAGTGAGAAAAATGGAGGAAATCAAGGTAAATATGTATATGTATATATATATATATATATATATATATATAAACATGCTTTGTGTGTGTGTGAACATATATGTGTATGTGCATGTATCCATTTATATACATACAATTATGCAAGCATACATATGTATGTTTGTATGTATGTATGTGTATGTATATATATATATACATACATATATAACGCATACATATATATATATATAATATCAGCAGGTGATATATGTATGTATGCATGCATGTACATATGTATGTATGTATATATGTATGTATGCATGTATGCATGTATGTATGAATATATGTGTGTGTGTGTGTGTGTGTGTGTATGTGTGTGTGTGTGTGTGTGTGTATTCAGTTAGATTATTAAAGTTGGTTATTGTTCCATTGTAGGCATTAGTTAGAATTTTGCACACCTGGTGGTTTTCAGATGGAATGAAGGAAACATTTATATATATATATATATCATCATCATCATCGTTTAACGTCCGCTTTCCATGCTAGCATGGGTTGGACTATATATATATATATATATATATATATATAAAATCCTTTCTGTCTGTCAGTGTGCCTTCTAGGATCTCAGGCATCCTCCATCCAATTGCGCTCAAATTTGATATGTAGACACCAACAGTATCAGGGCATGTATAATCTTGCAAAAATGACAAAAATCGATTTCAGGAGAGAATGCAATCGATAAAGCCATGGGAATGTGCATTTGTAAAATCGTTTTTCTTGGAATAGAAAAAAGTCTATCTTTATTTCTTCTTTTGATGGTGTCTGAAATTTAGGTTAAATCAGTGTTTCTCAAACAGGAGGCCTATGGGACGGTCGGACAAGTTGTTTTGAGAAAATTTGGTTTAAATGTTTGACAATTCAGCACCGTCCATTAGAGGTGGGGGGAGCGGCGTTTTGCTCATATGTATATATATATATATATATATATATATATACATACATACATACATACATACATACATACATACATACATACATACATATATATATATACATTTATATACATACATACATAACATATATATAGACAGATGATACAAAAAAAACAAGGATGGGTCATTCAGTGTTTTCTTTCTTCAGTCAAGTTCCGGATTACTTTTGCAATTTCTGCTGGTCATACTCAAGATTTCTCCAATCTGGCCAGTCCAAAGGAAAAACTAATCTAAGAGCACACTAGATTCCTTGGAAGAAAGCAGCAAATATATGCGAAAACAAGGACACAAAAAAAATGGAGAAATAGTACACAAATACAAATGCAAGTAAAAAACCATATATATATATAAGGATACACAAAAAATACAGTAGGGAGCATAAATAATATTAAATGTCAATAAACCTTCGGATATTGTGCTGTGTTTTTGTTACTGGCTTGAGAGAAAAATGTTTAAAAAATTAGTTTAATGCATGATAAGATATAATATAATATAATGAAAGCAACATATCAATCCACCATTCACAACATGAAATAACTTAAAATGTATTTACAGGACTGGTTCATATGCACAACTCTTTGTTTTACTCTTGAGATTAAATTAACGATTAAAAACGAACTGCGGCATGTTTGGCATGAATTGATATTTAATTTAATAGTAATGTTTGTAGTCCCTAGAGTATTTTGGTATGCTTGTTATTGCATGTATCTTGCATTACATTATACATAGATACATACATATGTATGAGTGTATGTGTGTGTGTATGTATGTATGTGTATATGTATTTATATATATATATATACACACACACATATATATATATACATATATGTAAGTATATATATGTATGTATATATATATATATGTATGTATGTATGTATGTATGTTTGTGTGTATGTATGTGTGTGTGTATGTATGTATGTGTATATGTATTTATATATATATATATATATGTATGTAAGTATGTATGTATGTATGTGTATGTATGTCTGTATTAGTGCATGTATATGCATATGTGATTGAATGTGCGCACACACACACACGTTCACACATACACACACACCCATATTACACACACACACACACACACACACATATATATTGCTGCCATTTTATATTTTTAATTTCGTGCCTGTGCATTGTTTGTTCTTGATTTTGTTGACTACATAGTATAGTAGGGCAAGCTGGGCACCGTCTCTGAGAAAAACAGCACCATGATGTAAATCACTCAGCCAGAAATTTGGAAACAACATACTGTACTGCTTGGCATTCACAATGGTAGCTCCAGTATGAGCAGATGGTTAACACACAGAACAACTGTTGGCTTGCCATGTCCCCAAATGATGTACCAACAATGATAAAATTCAAACATCCAGACAACATCATAGTGTTTGGAGTAATCACTAGTGATGGTGATTTCCCTTGATTTCCCTTCGCAAATACTAATCGGACGCAGACAGTGTGTCATTAGCCAGCTGAAGGAGATGTCTTCCTGGGGCTATAAACAACAGTAGCATTGTCTCCTATGGGTCTGTCACATTTAGGTGGCAAATATACTTCACAATTCTGTTCTGCTACTGGTTAATGCTCGCTCAGACATTTATTATTGCTTGTTTCTCCTTTCATGAGATCAGTGAAGTTTGTCACTGGAAAAAGTATACAGTATTTAGCATTTGGAATGGGTTTTCATCACTAGCTGATAATTGTCACATGCTGATGATGGGTGACTACCCAGAAACCCAGGTCTGTGTGTATCACATAAGGCTAGAGATGGGAACAATGATTTCTCTTCGCAGATATTAATTGGACACAGACAGTGTGTCATTAGCCAGCTGGAGGAGATGTCTTCCTGGGGCTATAAACAACAGTAGCATCATCCCCTATGGGTCCGCCACATTTAGGTGGTAAATATACTTCACGATTCCATGCTGCTACTGGTTATGTCTCACTCAGAGATTTATTATTGCTATATATATATATATATATTATATATATACATACATACTCATATATACTCACACAGACTTAGATTTATGTTCATATATACATACACACACACACATATATATATATACTTGTACACACACACACCCATAATATATACATATAGACATTTATACATACAAACACACACAATTACAATGATGTAAGCATATATTTTTGTATATAGTTTTTAAAGTTGGAATTTTATTGATTTCATAATTTTATTCATTTATATATGTGTGTGTGTGTGTGTGTGTCTTTCTTTTTCTCAGTAATATAGCCAGGTGTCTTTGACCAAGTGATGTGCTAGTTATCTCCATAAAGGACACCTCACCAACATGTGTTTATAAGTACATTCGCATATGGTACACATTCACAAACATATATGTATGTTTATATATTTATAAACATCTACATATGCATCTATACATATCCATATGCTTATATATATATATATATATATATATATATATATTCAAATGTTTATATATATGTATATACACACATACACATATATGTATACATATTTGAGATTTCTGATGACCTAAATGGACATGGAACAGCTGATTTTATCATGAAAACCGTAAAGATTTAGCTATTCTTAATTTATCCATATATTGATTTCTTTACATTATTAAAAATCTGAAGAAAACACACCTTTCTATGTAGCATGAATTGACATTTTACCTAATTTCAAACTGTCACTCTTGGAATAAAATGTCTCGGCGAAACAATATAAAATGTAAAATATAAGTAATGGTTCTATATTTTCTTTTTTTTTTTTTCCTGAAAATATACAACTTTCAATATACCATATTTAGTCACATTCAAGGGTGTGCTGAAAGTCCCTGGCTTTGTGTAAAAGAAAATACAGGAGGATCATTTTATTATGGTTTTATTGAACATATTCCCATCTCAGATCCATACACTATTGCAGCAGTCTTTCAGTTTTCTAAGCCCCGTAAAAGGACTTTTGTGATACCCTTAAAGCCAGGAACTTTTCAGCACACCCTCATATAAGCAGCATCACTAATTTAGTGTTAAATCTTGGTACAAAAGTTTTTCCCTTGTAGTTTTAGCTCTGCCCCATTTATAAGTTCCATCCAAATTTTTTCGGTTAAAATCACTATATATATATCTCTATTTACTTGTTTCAGTCACGGGGACATAAACACACCAGCATCGGTTGTCAAGCGATGTTGGGGTACAAACACAGACACACACTCACATGCATGCATACATACATACATACATACATACATATATATATTTATATATATTATATATATATATTATATATATATATATACATACATATATATATATATATATATATATACAACGGGCTTCTTCAGTTTCCGTCTACCAAATCCACTCACATGGCTTTGGTCGGCCCGAGGTTATAGTAGAAGACACTTGCCCAAGATGCCATGCAGTGGGACTGAACTCGGAACCATGTGGTTTGTAAGCAAGCTTCTTACCACACAGCCACTTCTACACCTATATATGAGTAGACAGAATAATTTTAATATTGCAACTTTCATTCTGTTAGTGTGACTAAGAAGTAACCATTCCATGAATTCTTGAGATTTTCTTTGAATATATATATAATTTTTTTTTAAATTAACATCCCCTAGATAATATTGTCTCAAGTCCTAGAACTCATAGGGGTCAGTTACCTAATTTCCATGGTATATAAGGGGCTGAGATGAACAACATTAATCCCTAGTAGGTCACCAGTTTGACACAGAATTATATATTTACAGTTAGGTGAACTGGAGCAATGTGAAATAGAATGTTTTACTAAAGAACACAATGCACCGCCCTTTTCAGGAATTGAAACCACAATCTTGCGAGCATGAGTAAAACACCCTAACAACTGGGTTACATACCTTCACTAAAAATAGAGCCAGCAAGTTAATTATTTAAGTATGTGAAATGAGTTATTCCTAATAAAATTAGAGATTTTGGCATGCTATAAAACAAATCATTGGCAATAAGCATTACTTTTTAATTTTATTTACATCAACATTATGTTTCATTTATTTTCATCAGATGTCTAGTTCATAGATGTTTACATAGTGTCAGAATCTATGCATTAAATATTTAACATCAATGTTATGATTCAATGTTTCAGTTTGATGGAATTCCGTGTTGGTGCATAAAATATTGAAAACGAAAGTTTCATCTCTAAAGCTGAGGTCAATAGTTTATGTCTCATGAATCTATTTCATTACCTGTCTTCTTCCCATACACATAATTTCAGTTTTCTCCCGGGGTTTTCCAGCCTCGTGTATGCTGGTCGAAGAGCTTGTAGGAAATATCTGAAAACTTTATTACACTTTCTGAAACATGAGATGGCATTTCTGTGGATGTTGCAAAGAAAAGGTATTTACAGTATTTTAAAGTATAAAAGATGTACAGCTACTGTAAATCCTCGAGTATATAATCTGCATTTTTTCCCAAAACTTAAAGGTCAAAATACCTAGTGCATACTATATACGAGGTTAAAAATGAAAAATATTTTCTAAGCAATGTCCGAGTCCCTATTTGCTGTCCGGCAATGTTTATTCAGATGCATTTTGTGATGTCGGGTGCAAAAATACCTTAAGCTAAGCCAGAAAGCAATGATATCATAAAAGAATCATTCATAACTTAGAGTAAGCAATATTTATTAAAATAAAAGTATTCAGAACACAGAATAACATGTAAAAAATCAATTTGCAAACATATCTACATTCCCATATAACAGTTAAGAACATCATCATTATTGTATTACGCATGCGCAGAAGTGTTTGTTCGAATACTCAAAGATTTATGGTATATTAGCTGCACCTCAGGTTTAGCAGCGCATATTCTGGAATAAAATTTAAATGTATTAACAAATTTAATATTGGATTCACATTTTGGTCCAATGCCAGTAAATTCGAGGAAAGGGTAAGTTGATTACATTGACCCAGTGTTCAACTGGTTCTTAATTTATTAACTATGAGCAAAACGCCCCCCTCCCACCTCCAATGGGCGGTGCTGAGTTGTCAAACATTTAAGCCAAATTTTCTCAAAACAACTTGTCCGACCTTCCCATAGGTCTCCCCTTTGAGAAACACTAATTTAACTTAAATTTGGGACACCAGCAAAAGAAGAAATAAAGATAGACTTTTTTTCTATTCGAAAGAAAAACGATTTTGTTCACACAAATATGCAACCGAAGAGTGTAAAGTACCAGTAATGATTAAGGCTGTTGACTGGGAGAACACAAACATGGTTTAACAGTAAGCTTGGCAGGAAAGAAACGTGCCTTTAAGCAGTACAAAAACAACAAAAAATGCAAGGTGCAGTTATGTACAGATTGACGGAAGAAAAGCTGAGCAAAAACGGCTTTATCGATCACATTCTCACCTGGAATCAATTTTTATAATTTTTTCAAGACTTATACATGCCCTGATACTGTCGGTATCTATGTATCAAATTTGAACGCAATCGGATGGAGGATCCCCGAGATCCTAGAAGACATACACACACACAGACAAAATGGATTTTATATAAGAGATAACCCAAAATGGTAAAAGGCAAAGTCGACCTCAGCAGAATTTGAACTCAGAACATAAAAACAGATGAAATGCTCCTAAGTATTTTGCCTGAAAGGTTAATGATTCTGCCCTAAGACTGTTTTTAATATTACACTTTTTTCTTTATTACTCTAGGCACAAGGCCTGAAACTTTTGGGGAGGGGGTCAGTTGATCAGATCAACCCCAGTAAGTAACTGGTACTTAATTTATCAAGCCCGAAAGGATGAAAGGCAAAGTCAACCTCTGTGGAATTTGAACTCAGAACATAAAGACAGATGAAATACAGCTAAGCATTTTGCCTGGTGTGCTAATATTTCTACCAGCTTGCCACCTTTAAAATTACACTCTTTTAAGATGGTGAGCAGGCAGAATCATTAACACGCAGGGGAAAATGCTTGGTGGTCTTTCATCTGTCTTTATGTCCCGAGTTAAAATTCCACCAGAGTTGACTCTGCCTTTCATCCTCTCAGGGTCAATGAAATAATTTCCAGTTGAACTCTAGGATCAATGTAATTGACTGGCCCCCACTCTCCTGAATTGTGGAGGCTTCTGGCTTAGTGGTTAGAGTGTTAGGCTCATGATCATAAGATTGTAAGTTTCGATTCCTGGATTTGACGTGCTGTGTTGTGTAAAAACATTTCATTTCATTTCATGTTGCTCTAGTCCACTCAGCTGACAAGAATGAGTATTCCTGTGATGGACTGGTGTCCCATCCAGGTGGTGAATATATACCGCATGGAAACTGGGAAAATGGTCCTTATGAATCAGCATGACTCAAAAAGGTAACTGTTACACCCTGAATTTGCTGGACTTGTGCCAAAATTTGAGACTAATATCAAAAGCAATTTAACAGTACATTACAAGACATTACAAAAATATCTTAGGTATAGCAGAAAACATTACTCACTTTTACACTTTTACCTGTTTCAGTCATTTTGACTGTGGCCATGCTGGAGCACTACTTTTTAGTTGAAGAAATCTCCCCCTGGACTTATTCTTTGTAAGTTTTGGTACTTATTTGTAAGTTTTGGTACACACACATATTTATAATATATATATATATCATATATATATATATATATACAGAGAGAGAGAGAGAGAGAGAGAGAGAGAGAGGGTATGAGAGGTAATGCTGTAAATAAGACCCAAAGGTGTCAGGTAATGCTGAGTAAGTGCTATGGATAGACCATACTTAAGCTCCAGGTTCGGTGATTATGCGAATAAGGAGCCCAACGTAGGTCATGATATCAGCATGTGTATATATAAAATTTTTTTTCAGAATGAGATAAAAAATCAAGGCTGTGAAGATTATGTTCTAAAATCTTCACAGCCTTGGTTTTTTAACCCATTCTGAAAAAAATTTTTTTATGGCGTAGTGGTTAATGGCGTGGGCTACTAACCCAATGATTTCGAGTTCGATTCCAGACAGTGACCTTAATAATAATGATAACATAGAAAACATACTTTAGGAATGAGAACCCAGGTTTGAAATTTTCCCAAGACACCGTAGGTGCAGGAGTGGCTATGTGGTAAGTAGCTTGCTTACCAACCACATGGTGCTGGGTTCAGTCGCATTGCATGGCACCTTGGGCAAGTGTCTTCTACTATAGCCTCGGGCCAACCAAAGCCTTGTGAGTGGATTTGGTAGATGGAAACTGGAAGAAGCCCGTCATATATGTATTTATATATGTATATGTGTGTATAATTCGTGTGTCTGTGTTTGCCGCCCCAACACTGCTTGACAACTGATGCTGGGATGTTTACATCCCTGTAACTTAGCGGTTCGGCAAAAGAGACCGATAGAATAAGTACTAGGCTTATAAAGAATATGCTCTGGGGTCAATTTGCTCGACTATAAAGGCAGTGCTCCAGCATGGCTGCAGTCAAATAACTGAAACAAGTAAAGATATATATATATATATGACAGGCTTCTTTCAGTTTCCGTCTACCAAATCCACTCACAAGTCTTTGGTTGGCCCGAGGCTATAGTAGAAGACACTTGCTCAATGTGCCATGGAGTGGAACTGAACCTGGAACTATGTGGTTAAAGAAGCACACACAAACACATACACAAACACACACATACAACACATACACAAACACACACATACAAACACATACACAAACACATATACACAAACACATATACACAAACATACACAAACACACACAAGCAGTCAAATGACTGAAACAAGTAAAAGGATAGGCGATGCCAACTTGTAAGTAATAGATTGCAAACATACTTTTAACCAATGTAGTATTCTGTCATATGGAAATTATTATGGTTTTCTTCCACAGTATTAAATAAGAACTAAAACAACTTTGGGTAAAATAATATATAAAAAAAGCGTATCAAGCAAACATATTACAATATATCAGACAAATATATTAAATATACATCAGTTTTACAATTGAGAGTTAGATGCTAAAAAATGCTTGAGTAAGTAATTCAGTTTAAACTGCATAACTCAAAGATGATAAAGCTATGAATGATAGTAAGTAAATTTTGAGTTCAGAACACCCAAAGGGGTTCTTGATCCAATATTTATATGCTGTTATTTATAGCTTTAACTACTTCAATTCTATGATTAAAAAATAATTATTTCATGTTCTCTCTATGTTTCTAGAAAATTCTTGATGTATAAACTTAAATATTCATTTTAGAAAAAAATATAAGAAAAAACACAGCAAAATTACTACCTTAGGATTAACATTTTTACTAAAATTCAACCAAATCTCTCTATATATAAAGCTGAAGTTGTCTGTGTATGGCAGATTTAGTAGCCTTCAACTAACACTATCTCCTCCAAGACCCTGCGGTGCAAATTGACCAAAATTGAGAGTATGATAGAAGAAGGCTTGCTCTTCATTCCGTAGAAGAAAAAATTCAAATTGGCCCATGTTAAGACTAAAAATTATTTATATCAAAAAGGTGCATTTTTTTCTATGAAAATCCCTATTTTTTTATGATTTTTTTACTGCTGTGTCGCCATTTTTCGGTGTATTTCAACCAGAAAATGTTCACTTAAAGAGAATAACAAGGTACATAATGCAAAATTTTTACTTTTCAAAAATTCTAATTCTAAAGGGTCGAAACAAACCGGAGCAATGCCGGGCGATATTGCTAGTAATGTTATATACATAAATTAATTCATATGGAAAACGAAAAGAACACTAACCTTCTGCTTGCTTTCAAGAACTGAGCTATTAGGTAGACTTGTCAGGAAGCAAAGTAATATCCATTGTGAATAAAGTGACCATTTGCTTTGTCGATTGCGGGGGTGTTGGGGTGAGGGGGTGGGGAATAAACTTTAATTGTATGCTGCTGTGTGAGTTTTATCTAAATTATATATTGCGAGGAAACACTCAACGCAGAAATCAATCTTTGCCATTTCTCCGGAAAGCAATTTCCTGATACATATTCATCTGTTATCTTTGTTAATAAGATAGCATCATTAAAGAGAAAGTTCTGTCAGTGAGTAGTGCCATTGCTTTAAAAGTTGACAAGCTTTCTTTCCATAGACTTGTCTCATTAATTTCGACTGTGTACAGCTTACAGAAGTTAATGAGGTCGATATTGAATTCCTTCTATGGATTTGTTTAAAATAAAAGAACCACAAGACTTCTACAGTAATAAATAAAAGTTTATCTCTGCAAAACTACTGATGCTGCTATTACTGATGCTGTTTGTCTGGATATCAAATACACGGAATGGCTCTCTTTCTCTCTTTAACTCTTTTACTCTTTTACTCGTTTCAGTCATTTGACTGTGGCCATGCTGGAGCACCACCTTTAATCGAGCAAATCAAACCCAGGACTTATTCTTTGTAAGCCTAGTATTTATTCTATTGGTCTCTTTTGCTGAACCACTAAGTGACAGGGATGTAAACACACCACCATCGGTTGTCAAGCAATGCTGGGGGAATAAACACAGAGACACAAACATACATACACACATACATACATACATACATACATACATACATACATACATGCATGCATGCATACATACATACATACATACATACATACATACATACATATATATATATATATATATATATATATATGGCTCAGTGGTTAGAGCGTTGAGCTTACGATCGTGAGGTTGTGAGCTCGAATCCCGGACCGGGCTGCGTGTTGTGTTCTCGAGCAAGGCACTTTATTTCACGTTGCTCCAGTTCACTCAGCTGTAGAAATGAGTTGCGACGTCACAGGTGCCAAGCTGTATCGACCTTTGTCTTTCCCTTGGATAACACTGGTGGCGTGGAGAGGGGAGGCTGGTATGCATGGGCGACTGGGCCTTCCATAAACAACCTTGCCGGACTTGTATCTAGGAAGGTAACTTTCTAGGTGCAATCCCATGGTCATTCATGACCGAAGGGGGTCTTTACCCTTTATATACACACACACATATATACGATGAGCTTCTTTCAGTTTCCATTTACCAAACCCACTCACACGGCTTTGGTCAGCCCAAGGCTATAGTAGAAGACACTTGCCGAAGGTGCCACGCAGTGGGACTGAACCCGAAACCATGTGGTTCGTAAGCAAACTACTTACCACACAGCCACTCCTACGCCTATAGTTACTTACCACACAGCTGCCTCTTGCGACTAGTGACAAAAAGACTGACTCTTTTCCATTACTACTACTGCTAATCATTGAATATATTAATACTTTAGCAACCATTTTTGTTATTGTTATGTGTGTTGCTGTTGTTGTTAACGTTGTTGTTGTCATTCCTTTTATGCTCTTCTTGAAGTTGAAGTTTTAACATCTTCATTTCAATTACACTCTACTGCTTTAGGGAAGAACTTCAATATAAAAAGTTACATTCCATTTCTCCCATTATAAACATCTCAGACATTTCGGTTCTTTGTAATTATTTAATTTTATTTAATTCATCCAAATTAATTAAAATCAATTGGGTTAATAGCTAGCAAGATCAACAAAATATAACACTGTATATATATATATATATATATATATCATAATCATCATCACCATCATCCTCATCATCGTTTAGTGTCAGTTTTCTATGCTAGCATGGGTTGGACGGTTTGACCAGGGTCTGGGAAGTCAGGAAGCTGCACCAGGCTCCAGTCTGATCTGGCAGTGTTTCTACAGCTGGATGCCCTTCCTAATGCCAACCACTCCATGAGTGTAGTGGGTGCTTTTTACGTGCCACTGGCACAGACACCAGTCTATATATATAATGTATATGTATGTGTATATATATATATATTATATATATATATATGTACGTA
>NC_043003.1:17734101-17736601 GCF_006345805.1 Octopus sinensis
TCATTTAACATGTGTTGTGTATGCTAGCATGGGTTGGACAGTTTGACCAGGGTTAGTGAGCTGAGGGGCTGCATCAAACTCCAGTCTGACTTGGCATGGTTTTTCTATGGCTGGATGTCCTTCCTAACACCAACCACTCCAAGTGTGTAATATGTGCTTTTTGTGTGCCACTTGCGTGAGTGTCAGTCACGTCACGCCTGTGTCTTCCACAACTAAGACAGTATTTAACTATTAATTCATCATCATCATCATTTAACATCCACTTTCCATGCTGGCATGGGTTGGACGGTTTGACTGGGGACTGGTGAGCCAGATGGCTGCACCAGTCTCCAATCTGATCTGGCAGAGTTTCTACAGCTGGGTGCCCTTCCTAACACCAACCACTCTGAGAGTGTTGTGGGTGCTTTTATGTACCACCTGCACGAGGGCCAGTCTGGCAGTACTGGCAACGGCCATGCTCAAATGGTGATTTTTATGTCACCTGCACAGTAGCCAGTCCAGCAGCACTGGCAATGCCCTCTCTCGAATGTTGTTTTTCACGTTCCACCAGCACAAGTGCCAGTAAGGCAACGCTGGTAACAATCACGGTCAAATGGTGCTTTTTATGTACCACCGGCATGGGGGCCAGTCAACGCCCTGGCAACGATCACGCTCGACTCTTTTATTCTTTTACTTGTTTCAATGTTTTAAAAACTTCACAAACAATAATTTATGTGAAACTTAGAGAAACAGTTTGTGACAGATTTTTCATCTTCAATAAAACACACATACACATAAACACATGTGCATGCACACACACACACACACAGAGTTCTGGGTGTGTTGGCTGAGGACTGCACGCTAGTTACAGATAGAATATTTCTTGTATAATAATTCTGCTTTTGTTGTATCATGATATAATCTGATCATAATTTGTTTTCAAATCTAATAACGTAAATTCAGAAACACAGATTAAATCAGATTGAAGTCGTATTATGTATAGAAATAACCTGAAGTTTAAATGTATTATTATCGGCATAATCATCATTGTCATCATCATCATCATTGTCATTGTCCTGGTTGTCATCATTGTCGTCATCATCATCATCATCCTCATTATCATTATCATCATCATCATCATTTTAATGTTCATTTTCCCATGCTAGTATTGGTCAGATAGAATTTGCTAAGGGTAGATGTTTTTATGACCAGATGCCCTCCCTGTCAATAACCCTCGCCTGTTTCCTAGCAAGGTGATATTTTCCCATAGCCTGATACGTTTTTACAGAATATTGGCAACAAAGGACATTGTGTGCACAGCGGTGACACTCATTTATAAAGAGACAGTATAATACACACACATGCGCACACATGCATGTGCATACACACATACGCATGCACACAAACACACACATGCATGTATGTGCACACACATATGCACACACAGATACATACAGATACACACACATGCACACAGACACACACATGCATGTATGTGCACACACATATGCACACACAGATACATACAGATACACACACATGCACACAGACACACACATGCAAGTATGTGCACACACATATGCACACACAGATACATACAGATACACACACATGCACACAGACACACACATGCAAGTATGTGCACACACATATGCACACACAGATACATACAGATACACACACATGCACACAGACACACACATGCAAGTATGTGCACACACATATGCACACACAGATACATA
This sequence comes from Octopus sinensis, assembly GCF_006345805.1. Taxonomy (NCBI): domain Eukaryota; kingdom Metazoa; phylum Mollusca; class Cephalopoda; order Octopoda; family Octopodidae; genus Octopus; species Octopus sinensis. The sequence goes on from NC_043003.1 coordinate 17,735,823, forward strand.
CAGATACACACACATGCACACAGACACACACAACAGGCTTCTTTCAGTTTCTATTTACCAAATCCACTTACAAGGCTTTGGTTGACCAAAGGCTATAGTAAAAGACACTTGCTCAAGGTGTCTCACAGTGGGATTGAACTTCTTATCACACAGCCTGTGCCTGTAATGATTAACTGTGCTTATAATGACACCAGAGTAGAAGGTTCGTTATGGCAACCCCCTGAAATGCCAGAACAAGGTTCCTTTGAAAAATTTGAAAGATTAAAAGTTGAATTATGACATTTGAAGGAAGTGATTATTTAAGGGAGATTTTTGAAGATTTTTGAAGATTTTTTATTTAAGGGAAATTTTTCAAGACTATTGAAAAAGTTGCAAGGAGCAACGAAAATTTTAGAAAAATAAAAATAAGGAAGATTTGATAATATCCTTTTAAGGTATGTGAACTAAGAAGACCTGTGATAATCTTGTGTTGGTCAAATAGGGGGTGATGAGGTATGCATTGTTCAAGTGCATCACTGCATTCACCATTTGTCATTATTTGCTGGTGGAAGCATGTGGCCTAGTGGTTTGGGTATTGGAGACATGACTGTAAGGTTGCGGTTTCGTTTCTTGGACCAGGCGACACGTTGTGTTCTTGAGCAAAACACTTGATTACACATTGCTCCAGTCGACTCAGTGTGGCTTAGTGGTTAGGGAGTTGGACTCATGAACCTAAGATTGTGGTTTCGATTCCTGGACCGGGTGGTACCTTGTGTTCTTGAGCAAAACACTTCATTTCA
>NC_043003.1:17741601-17816601 GCF_006345805.1 Octopus sinensis
ACTTGATATGGAAACCTTTTCTATTATTTTTTTAGCATTGGTCAATGATCAAATGAATGAAGTGAGCTGGCAGAACTGTTAGCACATTTGACAAAATGTTAAGTAATGTTAGTGGTGTTTCTTTCAGATCTTTACTTTCAAAGTTCAAATCCCACCAAGGTCAACTTTTCCTTTTATCTCTTTGAGGTTGATAAAAAATAAAGTACCTGTCAACTACTGGAATCGATGTAATCAGCTTGACCCCTTTCCTCAAAATTGAACCCTGCAATAAACCAACATTCAGTTCGAGGGGAATCTTGAGATCTCAGTCACTTGCACCACGTGTAATCAGTTTTATGAGTCCTAGTTGAATGAGAGTGGAGCTCCTTCAGGCTGACTGTGTACTTGAGATAGATTACATGGTGAGAAATTTAAGAAGTGACCCAATGGGCTTTGACAATCTCCTGCAGAATTTCATCACCTAAATCTTAAAACCCACTTAATCAAATGAGTTAGCATTATCAAATACCTATCATCCATGATGCCCTCGTTTAAACTGACATCCAGGTGTTTGTGCATGGGAAGTTGTGGGGCAACTAAAGCATAGATGCAATGATCAACTCACTCATAAATTAAAGATATATTCTTTTCTACCCTAGGCACAAGGCCTGAAATTTTGTGGGGAGATCAATCGAGTACACAACTGGTACTTAATTTATGGACCCCGAAAGGATGAAAGGCAAAGTTGACCTCAACGGAATTTGAGCTCAGAATGTAAAGACAAGCATTTCACTTGGCGTGCTAATGTTTCTGCCAGCTCGTCGCCTTTAAATATTCTTTTCTACTCTAGGCACAAGGCTTGAAATTTTGGTGGGAGGAGGCCAGTCGATTAGATCAACTCCAGTATACAGCTGATACTTAATTTATTGACTCTGAAAGGATGAAAGGCAAAGTCAACCTCAGCGGAATTTGAACTCAGAATGTAAAGACAAATGAAATACTGCTAAGCATTTTTCCTGGCATGCTAACGTTTCTGCCAGTTTGCTACCTTTAAATATTCTTTTCTATTCTAGGTACAAGGCCTGAAATTTTGGGGGAAGGGGGCCAGTTGATTAGATAGACCCCAGTACGCAACTAGTACTTAATTTATCGACCCTGAAAGGATGAAAGGCATAGTCGACCTGAGCATAATTTGAACTCAGTACATAAAGACAAGCATTTCGCCTGGCATACTAATGTTTCTGCCAGCTCACCACCTTTATTTATATTGACACCACTTTGAGCTTTTTGCCATTCTAGTGTAATGTAAACACTGTTTTGTGGCTAGCAACAGCAACACCAGCAGCAGTAGTGGCAACAGCATCAGCAGCATGAGCATCAGTGGCAGTAACAGCAGCAATGGCATGGAGGTGCAATGGCCCAGTGGTTAGGGCAGCAGACTTGCTGTCGTAAGAACGTGGTTTCAATTCCCAGACCAAGCATTATGAGTGTTTATTGAGCAAAAACACCTAAGCTCCATGAGGCTCCAGTGGGGGGTGGGGGGTGGGAACCCCCCTGTACTCTTTCACTACAACTTTCTCTCACTCTTTTTTCCTACTTCTGCCACAAAGCAGAGGAACCATGGTGTAACCCACTATGGTGTGGTAAAACTTTCAGATGCTAGTCTAGATCACAAATCCCCTGTACCCCAGGATGGTTCAGCTCTTCACCCGTTAAAAGTTTATGGAATGAGGATAACGTAGCTTTCGCACCCGTGCAACCGCCAGTCTATTGCGTGTGGTGGGCAAATCTTCAAGTTGCCGCATGCATTCTTAGTAGCTTAGAGAAGGCTCGAATTAAAGATTATTCTTTGTGGCTAATGGCGTGAGTCTTGGTGGGAAGAAGAAAAAGAAGAAGAAGAAGAAGAAGAAGAAGAAGAAGAAGAAGGAGAAGGAGAAGGAGGAGGAGGAGGAGACGATGACAACAATTACAACAATTACAACAATATATGCCAGGATTCCACATGATTCCTGTGTACCATATTTACTCACAAGGCATTGGCTGGCCCATATTATAGCAGAAGACACTTTGGGCATAGTGATGTGAGATGGGACTGAACCTGAATATGCTATTATTATCTTGTCATTTGAATCAGACAATTGATCAAACAACATTTCCAGTGAATTTGCTCTGATTATTCCTTATTACAAACCAATAGGTATCACTTCAAGGAAAACAGATAGTCAATGTATCAGTGTTGATGATAATAACAGTTATTTGTCTTTTTTTCCCTTTTATTTATTTTTTTTGCTTCTCAAAGTAAAATACGAAAATCGTATTTTCCAAGAATTACACAATCTGTTATATGGCTTGAAGCTGACATTTTGACATCCAGCCATAAACTTTCACAGGATATTAAACAAAGAACCTAACAGACTTTGAAATAGAAATACTAAGTAGTTTAGACTGACAGCTACTTTAAAATATTATTGCCTGTCATTCTCTGTATCATCTTGCTTTCTTCCATTTGGTTTCTCTACGGGTTTCTATAAAGTAGGAACGTAAACAATGAAACTGGACTAACTGTATTTACTTGTGTATAAGCAGCACTTTTGTATAAGCTGCACCCTCAATTTCGTGCTAAATTTCAGTACAAATTTTTTTCTTATAAGTGTGGGAACAAAATTTGTTTAGAGGGGTAGAAAACTACGTCCAATCCAAGATGTTCAAAGCATCTTTATTATTGTCCCACCAAAATTTTTAAGGAATGTGTTCGACAAGTCTATAGATTTTAAGGGTTTTCTAAAGAGCTTCTATAATTTTGGTATTGAGACTTTTGTTTTTTATATCCCATGAATAATAGTTAGATAAATGATAAGCTTCTGTCATTCATTCAAGTTTACCACACCATAGTGGGTTATACCATGGTTCCTCTGCTTTGTGGCAGAAGTAGGAAGAAAGAGTGAGAGAAAGTTGTGGTGAAAGAGTACAGCAGGGTTCACCATTATGCCCTGCTGGAGCCTCGTGGAGCTTAGGTGTTTTTGCTCAATAAACACTCACAGTCTGGGAATTGAAACCACGTTCTTATGACAGAGAGTCCACTGCCCTAACCACTGGACCATTGTTCCCCCACTATCGTTGTCATGGTCATCATCATCGTCGTGATCAGCATCAGCATCAGTGTCACCAATATTGTCATCATCGTCATTTTCGTCATTGTCATGTAACACCAATTTTTACGGCTGGATGCTCTTCCTGTTGTCAGTTGTTACCTATTTCCAGGCAAGGTAATATTTCCCCACAGCTAGACATGTTTTCACGAGAGACTGGAAATGAACAAGAAACCAATAGACTAAGTGGCACCAGTACCTGCCAGGAGAAGCCTGTTTGTGTGGAAGACAGCGATTTCACTTAGCTTGATGTGTCTTATCAAGTACAGCAAATTGCTACTTCTTCTGGTCCCTTCTCATCTCCTTAGTGAGGCCAAGTATCCAAAGATCCTTTCTCACCACATTGTCCCACATCTTCCTGGGTTTACCCTTTCCACTGGAACCCTCCACAATTAGAGCTCAGCACTTCTTTATACAGCTGTCCTACACATATATCTCTACAGATTATAGAATTTAGAACCAGCACTGAAAGTTACAATGTTTTGTACATGGATGTGTCTGTGTATACAATGCATATAAAGCAAAAAAAAAAAAGATAATGAGTGTATATACGCATTTCAAGAGTTATCGTTCCTTCTTCAGTATCACATCCAACCCAACAACTATCCCTGAATACATTACTTAAATAGTTACTAAATTTAACAGTGTAACACTATTGGCTTGACCAGCTTATATATTAAGCACATTCCTGGCAACTGATATGTACTTATCAATTGCTGGAAGGGACACCATAGGGACACTAAGTATATTCAGCGTTTATAAGTCAATACTGGGTCTGAATTCTAAAGTAAATCTGTAGAGATACTTGTACAAGTGAAAGTGAGACACTGCTAACATAAAGTGGGAAACTATTGACTTACAAACCTTTAATATACTTGGTAGTATGTTACGGTTTCAAAATGAAATATAGTGTCCCTATATATATATACATATACATATATACATACATACATTACATACATACATGCATATGTTATATATATATATATATATAATATATATATTAATGTATGTATGTATATATATATATATATATATATATATATATATACAAATATTACATATATATATATATATATATATATATATATATATATATGTATATATTTGTATATATATATGTATATATTGTATATATATATTTATATATACATATACATATATACATACATACATTACATACATACATGCATATGTATATATATATATATATATATATATATATATATGTATGTATGTATATATATATATATATATATAGATATTATACAAATATATACATATAATATATATATAATATATATATATATAATATATGTATAATTGTTAGATATATGTATATTGTATATATATATTTATATATTACATATACATATATACATACATACATTACATACATAATGCATATGTATATATATATATATATATATGTATGTATGTATGTATAATTATATATATATATAATATATATATATATATAATATATATATATATATATATATACAAATATATATACATATATATATATATATATATATATATATATAATATACATACATATATATATATATATATATATAACGGGAAGCTTTATGAAAATAAACACAAAGACGAAGGCAGGTGGAAAAACACGAACAATTGTATTAGTATGGCGCTCAGGAAATATAAATAAAACAAGTCTTTAACGTTTCGAGCCTACGCTCTTCAACAGAAAGATACACAGAGAGAGAAAAACACAGAAAGAAGGAGAGAAAAAAAATGCGTGCAGTAGCTAACGAATCAACATGGCGATCTGATTTCGGCCAGAGGTCAAAGATCAAACATGAGACGCGAGAGCGAAATAAGGGGAGATAATAGGGTTGATAAATGGGTTGAGGGACCAGCTAAAAGTGCGTGGGAGGGGTCTGGATGTGTGTATGTATAGGGTTGGTGTATGTATTAGTATGTATAAGGGTGTGTGTGTGTGTGTGTGTGTGTGTATGAGAGAGTATTAGTGCGTAAGATTGGTCTGGACGTGCGTATGTATGGGGTTGGTGTATGTATTAGTATGTTATTAGTATGTATTAGTACGTATTGGTATGTATAGGTGTGTGTGTGTGTGGTGAGAGAGTATAAGTGCGTATGCGGGGTCTGGACGTGTGTATGTATAGGGTTGGTGTAAGTTATTAGTATGTACTAGTATGTATTAGTCGTATTAGTATGTATTAGTTGGTGTGTGTATTAGTATGGCACATCATATGTGATGTGATGTGTAAAGTCATGTGGTGTAGTGAGGAGAAGAGGGGGACGGGGAAGAAGGGGGGAGGGGGAGAAGAGGGGGGGAGAAGGGGAGGGGAATAAGAGGGGAGGAGAGGATGGGGGAGAAGGAAGGGGATGAGGGGGAGAGAGAAGAAGGGAGAGAGGGAGTGAGGGAGCAGAGGGAAGGGGAAGAGGGAGGGAGAAAGAGGGAAGAAGGGAAGGGGAGTAGGGGTGAAAGGATGAAGGACTGAAGAAGTAGGGGTCGGGGGGAGAAAGGATAGGTGAGGAGGGGGGTGAGGTTAGATGAGTAGGGGGGGAGAGTTGAGACCAAATGGCGTATAAGAGCGAAGAGAGAAGATTAATTCCTGTTCACGGCGCAAACGGGAATCCGGATGGCCTCTGTGTAAGGACAAACCGAACACAGATAGGTGTTGCAAGGAGTGACCGGTGGAGCGGAAATGGCGTGAGACCGGTGTGTCGTTCGCAAGGTGGATGTCACGAAGGTGTTCCGCGAACGGTCAGCCAAGCGGCGTCCCGTTGTCCGATGTACAAGGAATTGCAGAGAGAGCAAGAGATGCAATAGATATATTGCTGGAGGTGCAGGTGAAGGAGTGGATGATGGGATAGGGTCGATGGTGGGTGCTAGTGAGGCGGGTGGTGTTGGAGAGGTAAGGGCAAGTGTGGCAACGGGGCGGGAGCAGGGGAACGAGCCGGGTTGGGAGGTAGGGTCAGGGAAGGAGCTATGGACCAAAAGGTCTCGAAGGTTGTGGGCTCGTTTGAAAGAGGGGAGGGGTCGGTTAGGGAAGAGGTGTGAAGTGGACGGGTCGGACTGGAGATGACGGAAAGCTCGAAGATGGTGCGTTGGAGACGTAGGGTCGTGGGGTGGTAAGTGAGGGGAAAAGGGAGGCGGGAGACTACAGGGCGGGTCGGGGAGAGAGAGGCAGATACACGGTCCACGGACCGTGCTGGCAAGGGCGGTGTGGATAGTGGTGAGGGGGTATCCACGTAGGGTGAAGTGGTGAGCCATACGTGAGACTGAGTCTCAAAGTCATGGTCGTCACTACAGAGCCTAATATATATATTATATGTATAAATAATAATATTAGGGAATAAATCCAAATTTACAGGGAAAAAAAATCAGATTTAGGATTAAATCCAATTTTATAGTAAAATATTATAAAATATTATTAGAGACAAAACACTATTTTGCAAAACAAACAAGGACAGACTTAATCAATACATAAAATTTTATTAAAATTTTATGTATTGATTAAGTCTTTCCTTGTTTGTTTTGCAAAATAGTGGTTTTGTCTCTAATAATATTTTAATATATGTATATATATATATATGTGTGTGTGTGTGTGTGTGCATGTATAAAATTTAGATTCAGATGAATATGGTACCTATGTTGAGGCACCAGAATTTAGTACGGTATTATCCATACAATTTCAAAATTAGGTGATCAAAATCAAAATAAGCAACAAGGATATCCAGAGGTAATGCAGTATGATTAGTATACTAATGTGTCCTTCTAATTTAATTAAATTCTATGTTTTTGCGCAGCTGAAGATTGCTCTACATTTTAAATTGATGTAATGAAATGATTGCATTATTCAATTAAATGGAGTTGCATGAAACGATCATACTGCATTATCTCTGGATATCGTTGTTGCTTATTTTGATATATATATGTATTGTTGTATTTTGTGATGATCATTTTTGAGGGTTTTTCTTTTAAAAGAAACCAGATTCAAACAGTGAAATATGCATACAGTAGACAAATATGCACATACCTATGATAAATATAAGAAGTAGAGATAGATAAAAAAGAAAAGCGAACCCATAGACACATACAAACAAGCATACAGTAACTTCATAGATGGCTGCAACAATATCAACAACACAACCAACAATGACAACAGCAACAGCGGTAATAACAATGGCAACAACAACAACAACAATTACCATGATGGCAGCAGTGTGGGTGAACACACAAACACCGAGACATACAGGAACAGTACCAAAAGTCAGGTTCGAGGGCAACAGCAGTGGCAATAGGAGAAGTGACAGGGATGAAGGGAGGGTCATAGTGCTACTAAGAACAATAACACACACACACACACAGTACACATACACACACCCACAAACACACAGATGCAAACATATGTACACATAAGGATACATGTCATAGAAGAACAGAATAGAATAAGCAGAACAAGAGCACACACAAAGATGGAAAGCCTCACTAGTGAAGAACGAATATATAGTGCATGTGTTTATTAAGTATAAAAAAAAAGCAAAAAACAATTATCCCAAAATACGACAATATCTAGTTCAAGCCATGATTTTACATCAGGAATCTTGCAACACAAATTCATAAACGTATATATATATATATATATTCATATATCCACATACACAAATACATATATGAATACATACAAAATGTAAGAGATTGTTTGTAAGTTATTTAGTTACACACTTTTTACATGCGTTTCATTAACAAGCTGGTGTAACTAAATATCTTATAAACAATCTCTTGAGCGTTCTTGTTTTCTGCTTACATCCTGTGTACCAGGACACCATAATGAAGTATACAATTACAGCACACAAATTGAAATGCACATGGAGTTCTTTTCTTTTTTTATTTTTCGCTCTTTTCAAGCCTAGCCAGGCTTATGGGCCCAGCTTCCCAGTTTCTGTGGTGTATGTCACCCCCTCCCCTGCTGGACGAGACGCCAGTCCATCGCAGCATTACTCAAGAAACAGGAAGGGAGAGTGAGAGAAAGCTGTGGCGAAAGAGTACAACAGGGGTCGACACCACCACCTGCCAGAGCCTCGTGGAGCTATAGGTGTTTTCACCCAATAAACACACACAACGCCCGGTCTGGGAATTGAAACGGCGATCCTCCAACCACGAGTCCACTGCCCTAACCACTGGGCCATTGTGTCTCCACAAACATGGAGTTCTAACTGATGGTTATTTGTAATGCAGAGTATAGTTTTAAACTGCACTGGAAAAATACCTATATCGTTATCATCATCATTTAACATCCGTTGTCCATGCTGGCATGGGTTGGATGGTTTCACCAGAGCTGGCAAGCTGGGGAGCTGCACCAGACTCCAGTCTGATTTAGCAGGGTTTCTACAGCAGGATGCCCTTCCAAACGCCAACCACTCTCCAGAGTGTGCTAGTTTTTTCATGTGGCACCACATGGGCGCTTTTACGTGGAACTGCACAGGTGCTTTTACATGGTGCTTTTATGTGGCACCATCATGAGTGCTTTGCACCACCAGCAAGATTGGTGTTAACACTTCTGCAGCGGGATATGAGTCTTCTTGAGTATGCACAGTTGCATCTCAGTCCTTTGTCATCTCATCTGAAAGGTTCAGCGTCCTGAGGTCATTCTTCAGTACTTCATCCCATGTCTTCCTGGGTCTTCCTCTTCCACGTGTTTCATCCACATTGAGAGGTCGGCACTTCTTTATGGAGCTGTTGGCATCCTTCCACATCACATGACCAAACCAGCGCAGTCTACTCTCATGGTTGCACTGAATCATAAAATTGCACGGGATCTTTGCATTTCTATTTCTATTTCTATTTTATTATTATTATTATTATTATATTATTATTATTATTATTATTATTATTATTATTATTAAAATTATTATTATTATTATTATTTTTATTACTTTTTATGTTTGACTTTTGCTTTACATTTGTACAAGTTGGCTCTAAGTCTCACCCAGAAACCTCAAGAGACAACAAGCTGGAAGTTCATGTTGTTGTTGTTATTATTATTATTATTATTAATTATTAATATTATTATTACTATTATTATTATCATCATTATTATCAATATTATTATAGCATGTAGCCTTGTGTCAATCTAAAACAAATATTCATACTAAAAGCAGTAGAAACGATCATAACTGAAAGCAGATAAAAAACTGAATGCTTTATGTTTATTTACTATCTCTTACTGGCCTGCTTTCTAGTTACACAGTTTAATCCCATTCCAGGTGTGACCAATGTAATTGTCTATATCTTGCTCTTATATAAAACTGGTGTTATTCATCTATAATGGCTATTGAATAAGAAATGTACAGATGTTATTTATAAGACATTGTTGATTTACTGTTTAGCTCCAAGAAGGTATTAGTCCAGCAGACCTATGATTCAACACATTCCAGGCATGGCTGTCCTGTCTTATAGTCAGATAATGTATTCAGGAACGCTGGATATTATTCAGTTAAATTCATGTTAATATATGACTGGTTCTTTTTTCTTTTATGATCCAGTTTTGTCCAGTTTCAGCTAATCTATATTTACATATATAAATAATAAGTAATAAGTATAATGTTTCAGGCGTAGGAATGGCTGTGTGGTAAGTAGCTTGCTTACCAACCACATGGTTCTGGGTTCAGTCCCACTGCATGTGACCTTGGGCAAGTGTCTTCTGCTATAGCCTTGGGCCTACAAAGGTCTTGTGAGTGGATTTGGTAGATGGAAACTGAAAGAAGCCTGTCGTATATATGTGTATATATATATATATATGTGTGTGTGTGTGTGTGTGTTTCTGTGTCTGTGTTTGTCCCCCTAACATTGCTTGACTACCAATGCTGGTGTGTTTACGTCCCAGTAACTTAGTGGTTTGGTAAAAGAGACCACTAGAATAAGTACTAGGCTTGCAAAGAATAAGTCCTGGGATTGATGTGCTCGACTAAAAGTGGTGCTCCAGCATGGCCACAGTCAAATGACTGAAACAAGTAAAAGAGTAAAAAAGAGAGTAACTCTTGGTCAGATCACACTTATAATCAGGTTGCTCTTGGTGCTGTTAGTAACATGCGACCCAAAACAGCCAGTTACATTGTTGGGTCATTGGAACTAAGCTGGCAATCCTAATTAGCCTACACGGTAAGAAGGGTAGATTTTGTTGCAAACCCTCCTGGAACAAAAACAGTAACAATAAAAGCAGACCCGGATAGCTGAAAGCTGTCAATCACAAACTCATGCACTAAGCAGCTCAATGTATGTAATTGTTATATGGCCTGTGAGCAGCCCTGTTGGTATAATAAGCCACAAAGAGTAGAGCTGCTAATCTGGTTATCTTCAGAGACATATAAGACGAATGAAGAAGACTATTTCTCTCTTATTCATATGATATGTAATAAAGCTCAATTTATTCATTAAGAGATGAATCATATAATGAGTAAAGTGTGAAAATTAACTGAATTAGAATTTAATGAACAGAATGACACCAGCAAAAAATGAGGTTTCTTCAGATGAAAATAGCCAAATGTTTATAAGGTCTTACCTATATAATACAGGTATAGTATGGATTTTCTTATTTCTTTATTGCCCACAAGGGGCTAAACACAAGAGGACAAACAAGGACAGACAAAGGGATTAAATCGATTATATCAACCCCAGTGCGTAACTGGTACTTATTTAATCAACCCCAAAAGGATGAAATGCAAAGTCGACCTCAGCGGAATTTGAACTCAGAATGTAGCAGCAGACGAAATATCTATTTATTTACTACCCACAAGGGGCTAAACACAGCGGGAACAAACAAGGACTGACAAATGGATTAAGGCGATTATATCGACCCCAGTGCATAACTGGTACTTATTTAATCGACCCCAAAAGGATGAATGGCAAAGTCGACCTCGGTGGAATTTGAACTCAGAATGTAGCAGCAAACGAAATACCGCTAAGCATTTCACCTGGCGTGCTAACAACTCTGCCAGCTCACCGCCTTATAGTATGGATTTTCTGGTTTTCCAGAAAGTAAGTAGTGTACCTGTATCACAACGGTGGCCAAAGTGTTGCTTATGAGAGATACGAAGCTTTCAAATCAACTATTTGCAGCTCTTGAGATAATATTAGGCTTCAGGGCAGTTTTACCTAAAATGGCTCTAACATCCTACCAGCTGGATTTTAAAGTATTAACTCAACAGAAACCTTCAATGAGCAGATATTTGCTCAAGGTGAAATGCTGTGGGACTGAACCTGAAACCACATGGTTTCTTATCACACAGCCACAGCTGCACTAATATTTTCTTATTAATGAATATAATTTATAAAAGGAATAAGTGTGCCCCAGCATGGTCACAGCATCAGGGCTGAAACATATAAAGAATAAGAGAATGTTGCAGTTCTTGAATATGAACATTGGAGTCTTCTTTACCAAACACCTTTGCCTTCCTTGTAATATAGGAAGTTGAAAAACTTTGGTTAAAAGTAATCATTCATACAACAAAGAGACAAGAACATCTGATAGTGTTTGTAATCTAGAAACAACAAACAAGGGAGATAAGTTCAATAAAATCAACCATCTGAAATTTTTGGAAAATACAGACAATAGGAGCAAATTATATAGTGGCTGTGTAGTAAGTAGCTTACTTACCAACCACATGGTTCTGGGTTCATTCCCACTGCATGGCACCTAGGGCAAGTGTCTTCTACTATAGCCTCGGGCTTTGAATACTCTGCAAATATTCTTTTAAAAAACTTTTTTTTAAAATTTTTCCAAAATTTAATTGTTTTCCATACTTACAGTTGAAAAAGTCTCAATGACTGAAACCGGTACTGAAATGTCTTTTATAAAATTTTATCAACTAGTGTGTTCCTTTTCAACCTTCTTCTACATATATATATATATATATATATATATATATATATATACATATATATATATATATATATATATATACATGATGAGCTTTTTACAGTTTCTGTCTATTAAACCCCCTCACAAGGCTCTAATCAGTTGAGGTGCTATCCAGTGGGACTGAACCCAAGACCACGTGATTGGGAAGCAAGCTTCTTAACCACATGACCATGCTTTTACCTATAACCATCTCTTTAAGTCACTGCTTCTCAAACAATGCACCTCAGCTGTTTTTTTTTTCAAGGGTTATTTGGTACATTGCTGGTTTTTGCTGGTGGCATGTAAGAAGCACCATCCGAACGTGGCTGATGCCAGCACCGCCTTGACTGACTTCCGTGCTGGTAGCACATAAAAGGCACCAACTGATCGTGGCTTTTGCCAGCCTCCCCTGGCCCCTGTGCTGGTTGCACGTAAAAAGCACCCACTACACTCACGGAGTGGTTGGCATTAGGAAGGGCATCAGGCTGTAGAAACACTGCCAGATCAGACTGGAGCCTGGTGCAGCCTCCTGGCTTCCCAGACCCCGGTCGAACCATCCAACCCATGCTAGCATTGGAAAACGGACGTTAAACGATGATGATGATGATGATGATGAATTTAACCATTTAGAATTTAAACCAGCTATATCTGGCCCAAATGTTCTACCAGTTCTATGTTGAAACTGGCCAGATCTAACCTCTCGTGCCTTACCTATAATGTTATTCTAGAAATCAATAATCACATTATCGTAACCATTGAATTAATGCATGATTAACTCAAAATAATATGAATCAACAAGCATTACATTTGACAGAATAATTTGAATGTTAAAGGGTTATGGCTTTAGGAGATCCATGCAAATGTTTGAACATCTTGAATAAAAATTATTATTAATTTTGTCAAATGGAAATCACCATCACCACCACCACTACCACCACCACCACCATCATCATCATCATCATCATCATCATCATCATCATCATCATCATCATCATCATCATCATCATCATCATCATCATCATCATCATCATCATCATCATCATCATCGTTGTCATCATTGTCGTCATCATCGTTGTCGTGATTGTCATCATCATCATTGTTTAGCGTCTGCTTTCCATGCTGGCATGGGTTGGACAGTTTGACTGGTGCTGGCCAGGCAGATGACTGCACCATACTTCTGTGTCTGTTTTGGCATGGTTTTTTTTTTTTTTTACAGCTGGATGCCCTTCCAAACACCAACCACCCCACAGAATGGGTTGAGTGTTGTCTACCAGTGTTGTATTGGCTGTGCTGCCACATACATCCAGTGCCACCAAATTTCAAGTAGGAATATAACAAAAGATTTCCATTAAGATTTGTGATTAAACTAATGAGTAAGGTCAATATTTATAATGAATTTGCCATTTTCAGTGTATGTGCAACACACACCTAGCACACCTGTAATATATGCCCCTGCTTTTAATTTGGTACGAGTACAGGCAAGATCAGTTTTGGGATAGTTTTTACAGCTGGATGCCTTTCCAAATGCCAACCACTTCACAGTGTGGACTGGATGCTTTTTTACGTGACACCAGAGCTGATTAATAAAACAAGGTGAGCAAAATGTTTCAATATTTTGCCTAAATTTTCAACTTTGAAGTTTTTCAGCTTCTCAAGTTGAGTGCACCAGTAATTTTGCCTTACCATTTGAAGTGCACCAGTAAACTATTTTTGATTTCCAATGTTAACCTTCTATGCATCACAAAATCAAAAGGACTGTAAAACCACTGTTTTAAATACGTGTACATATTGTTGTATCACAGCTGGTTTTTGCTAATGTATAAATTATATCCAACAAATGTAATAAAAATGAATTGATTTAATAAATGCTATGAAATCCTGCATTTTCTATTTATTAGTCACTGTCAACACAGTGCACGTAATCATTTTAGAATGTTCTAGACTAAGTGATAGCTGAGATAGTTTGGTTACAATTTGTCTGGAGTTGTTGTAGGTTTACAGTTGGAGAAACAACGACAAGGGAACTGCTGAACAGGAGATGTAATAACAGAGAAAAGAATGGGTTGTTTTTGTTTAACCAGTTTCAAATGTGGAGGTGGGGACAGTTTGTCCCAGATGATGCTTTGATGGGAACATCACTTTTGGGTTACCATAATAGCCTGTATTGGACTGGGGCCTGTGGAGAGGGAGATGGAAAACTTAAGAGATGCCTTGGGTGGCACACACACTAGCTACAACATTGTTTTTAACCCTAGGCTGATCCTGATTAAACAGACCTATCATCAAAGGATCACACCTGTGACCAGTTGCCCTATTTTAGAGGTAAGGCTAGAGTATGCAATTTGAGGAAAGGCAGGTGCATAGACTGAAACACTTTACTTTTTATCTTTTTGTCAGTATAGAAGGGCAGTGTCTATGAAGGGCTTATGAGACTGATAAGAGCAGGAGAGGAAAGTATCCTCAAACAGGGAGACCTGCCCTAGATGCTAGCACTAAAGGTACTTAAGGACCAGGTGACAGTGTTAAACCAGGTGATGAATTAAATCTGGCACTCCATTGGTTTGGAGGCGCAATGGCCCAGTGGTTAAGGCAGCAGACTTGTGGTCATAGGATCACGGTCTCGATTCCCAGACCGGGCGTTGTGTGTGTTTATTAAGCAAAAACACCTAAAGCTCCATGAAGCTCCGGCAGGGGGTGGTGGCGACCCCTGTTGTACTCTTTTGCCCCAACTTTCTTTCACTCTTTCTTCCTGTTTCTTGAGTAATGCTGCGATGGACTGGCATCTCGTCCAGCTGGGGGAACACATGCGCTACAGAAACTGGGAAACCGGGCCCATGAGCCTGGCTAGGCTTGAAAAGGGCACATAAATAAATAAACTCCATTGGTTATAATGATAAAGGTTCCAGTTGATCCAGTCAATGGAACAGCCTGCAGGTGAAATTAATGTGTATGTGGCTGAGCACTCCACAGACACGTGTACCCCTAACGTAGTTCTCAGGGTGACTCAGGGTGACACAGAATGTAACAAAGCCAACCCTTAGAAATACAGGTGCAACTCATTTTTGCCAGCTGAAGAGACTAGAGCAACATGAAATAAAGTGTCTTGCTCAAGGATATAACAAGTCATAGGGAATTGAACTCATGACCTTACAATCATGTGTCTGAAAGAAAGAAATTGGACAGTCATGGCTGGATCGCCTGGGATCAAAGGAGTCTAAATAAGTAGGACTGACTCTAGGTTAAACAACACTGACACAACACTGATAAAAATATTTAGAAATCTGCTTTGTATTGTGTGTCTGACCCAAAATTGTTATAAATATGGCCTTAGTTAATAATAGCTTCGTTTTGTTTCAGTAAATAGCTTTTAGTTTGCTTTTATAGAAAAAAAAAAAAGAAATAACAAACAAACAAGAAACAAATAAAGTGTTTTGTGTATTATTTGCTAACCTCACTAATAAACTGTGCTGCCATTAATCGTGACAAGGAGTTGATGTGAGTTGACATGTTTCTTTGTATTATACAATAAAATGGGGAATGTGAAGAGTTGTTAAAGAAAATCAAACAGTAACACGGATCCTCTTTAATTATCCTTTTTTTTCTGTTAATATTGAATTATAAAACTCAGTAAGGGTTTTGACAGGCTTTTTTTAATCTTTAACTTGTTTCAGTTATTGGACTGTAGCCATGCTGGGGCAACACCTTGAATGGTTTTGTTCCATGGTTCCCAACCTATTTCTTTACTACCCACAAGGGGTTAAACACAGAGAGGACAAACAAGGACAGGCAAATGAATTAAGTCGATTATATCGACCCCAGTGTGTAACTGGTACTTATTTAATCGACCCCGAAAAGATGAAAGGCAAAGTCGACCTCGGCGGAATTTGAACTCAGAACGTAGCGGCAGACAAAATACCACTAAGCATTTCGCCCGGCGTGCTAACGTTTCTGCCAGCTCACCGCCATTTATTGCTGGTAAACCTCTTTGTTTCCTATTTTACTGTACTGGACCCCCTTAGCCATTTGAGGTTTTAAAAAATCCCATTTATATTTTTATGATTCAATAAATAATGGTCGGATCGTCCAGCCCATGCTAGCATGGAGGGCAGACGTTAAATGATGATGATAATGACGATGATATATATATATATACACACTGTGCTTGAGGAGACCTATTAAGTCAAGTACATCAACATCAAAAATCAAATGGAAACTGTAGTTGTGATACCTGTGCCGGTGGCACGTAAAATGCACCATCCGAATGTGGCCAATGCCAGCACAGCCTTGACTGGATTCTGTGCCGGTGGCACGTAAAAAGCACCAAACGATCATGGCCGTTGCCAGCCTTGCCTGGCACCTGTGCCGGTGGCATGTAAAAAGCACCCACTACACTCACGGAGTGGTTGGTGTTAGGAAGGGCATCCAGCTGTAGAAACTCTGCCAGGTCAGACTGGAGCCTGGTGCAGCCTCCTGGCTTCCCAGACCCCGGTCGAACCGTCCAACCCATGCTAGCATGGAAAACGGATGTTAAACGATGATGATGAATGTTATTAGGGGATTGTATTAAAATATGTATGTGTATAAATTAACACTTCCTTCTCGAAGCCTAGATTCGGTTTCGGATCTAGACTTGGAGAAGGAAGTGTTAATTTTTACATATGTATGTATGTGTGTGTGTGGGGGGGGGGGCGTATGTATGTATGTGTATATGCACATATATGTAAGCATATGGATATGAAAGTAAACAGATCAACATACAGACGGATACCCATGGCTTTTTGCAGTGCATTCTCCCCTATTTGTCTGGAAACTGTTCCCTCTCTTGGTTCAATGCTGGAGGGGGCATGATGTAGCACCAAATATGATGCAGCACACCACAAAGATGTGAAGGCATCATACACTGTTGTGTATGAAAAACCTTGTTTTCATTATTGTCCTGATGAAGACCACAGTGTAGTGGGTAAAGTGCTGACATATAAAAACATGTTGCTTTTGATTTCAATATTTTTCTAGATATTTTTATATTTCTCTCTGACTCAGCTATTTTATAATATATATATTTATTCTTTTATTCTTTTACTTGTTTCAGTCATTTGACTGTGACCATGCTGGAGCACTGCCTTTAGTCAAGCCAATCGACCCCAGGATTTATTCTTTGTAAGCCTGATACTTATTCTATCGGTCTCTTCTGCTGAACCACTAAGTTACGGGAACGTACACACACCAGCATCGGTTGTCAAGCCGATATAATAAACCTTTAAAATTGTTAGTATCCTACGCATCATTAATTCTATGTCACATAGTTTTCTGAGTACATTAAAATCATTTTCCTACTCAACATAGTCACAGGCATTATATATCATACATTGTTTCTTAATCCACAAAGCATGTACACACACACACACACACATATGTGTGTGGATGTGTAGATGTGTGTATGCATGTACACTCTATGTATTGATGTACTGAGTGCCATTATTATTTCTTAATCCACATATTATTGCTGCCACTTAGACAACGTCGTCTGAAGTCTACATCAGTTAATCCATTTAATACAACCTACTTATATCATTTCATTAGCTGTCATATCTACCCCAGGAAAGGAGGTTTTCTGCCCCCAGGGGTCCCATTACTCATTATGTGAAAAATTTTAAGAACCTAAAACCATCTCTGGTTCTCCCAGTTTGGAGAAAATCAATTATGAACTTCAGAAGTGCAGGAGGTTTACACGCACGCACGAACACACACACGCACGCACGCACGCACGCACACACACACACACACATATGTGTGTGGATGTGTAGATGTGTGTATGCATGTACACTCTATGTATTGATGTACTGAGTGCCATTATTATTTCTTAATCCACATATTATTGCTGCCACTTAGACAACGTCGTCTGAAGTCTACATCAGTTAATCCATTTAATACAACCTACTTATATCATTTCATTAGCTGTCATATCTACCCCAGGAAAGGAGGTTTTCTGCCCCCAGGGGTCCCATTACTCATTATGTGAAAAATTTTAAGAACCTAAAACCATCTCTGGTTCTCCCAGTTTGGAGAAAATCAATTATGAACTTCAGAAGTGCAGGAGGTTTACACGCACGCACGAACACACACACGCACGCACGCACGCACGCACACACACACACACACACACACACACATTAAATCACTAGTGTTAAAGTCTGCTCATAAATGGATCAATGGTTTCACATCCACAACACCCACAGCTCCATACAAAAACAAATTTAACTCCATACAAAAGCAAATTTAACAAAAATATATACAGAAAACAGATTCCATGACATACCAGGAGGGAAAACTAGAAGTAATTGATAGCTTCCATTACCTAGGTAACCAAGTCAGTAGCAAGTGTGAATACTTTGAGATTGTAGCTGCTAGAATAAGAATAGCCTGGGCAAAGTTCAGAGAGCTCATACCTCTGCTGGTAACAAAGGACTTCTCAATCAGAGTGAAAGGTAGACTGTATGATGCATGTGTGCGAACAGCCATGCTACATGGCCGGGAAACATGGGCCATGACTGCTGAGGACATGTGTAAGCTTGCAAGAAATGAAGCTAGTATGATCCGCTGGATGTGTAATATCAGTGTAAGTGCCCTGAGAGAAAAGTTGGACATAAGAAACCTCAGATGTGGTGTGCAAGAAAGATGAATGTGCTGCTATGGTGATGCATTGCATATAGATGAGGACAGCTGTGTGAAGAAGTGTCACACCCTAACAGTGGAGGGAACCTGTGGAAAAAGTAGATCCGGGAAGACATGAGATGAAGTGGTGAAGCATGACCTTCAGACATTGGGCCTCACAGAAGCAATGATAAGTGACCGAGACCTTTGGAGATATGCTGTGCTTGAGAAGACCCAGCAAGCCAAATGAGATCATAGCCATGGTCAATGCCAGTGTCACCTGACTGGATCCCATGCTGGTGGCACATAAAAAGCACCCACTACACTCTCAGAAATCTTGCCAGATCAGATTGGAGCCTGGTGCAGCCTCCTGGCTTGCCAATCCTCAGTGAAACTGTCCAACCCATACCAACATGGAAAGCGGATGTTAAACGATGATGATGATTATATATATATATATATATGTATATATTTGAAGGCGCATGGCTCAGTGGTAAGAGCGTCGAGCTTACGATCATGAGTTTGTGAGCTCGAATCCTAGACCGGGTTGCGTGTTGTGTTCTTGAGCAAGACACTTTATTTCACATTGCTCCAGTTCACTCAGCTGTAGAAATGAGTTGTGACATCACTGGTGCCAAGCTGTATCGGCCACTTTGCCTTTCCCTTGGATAACACTGGTGGTGTGGAGAGGGGAGGCCTGTATGCATGGGCGACTGCTGGTCTTCCATAAAACAACCTTGCCTGGACTTGTGCCTGGGAGGGTAACTTTCTAGGTGCAATCCCATTGTCTGTGTTGTGACCAAAGGGGATCTCAGAATATATATATTTATATATTGTTATCATCATCATCATCCTTTAACATCCATTTTCCATGCTGGCATGAGTTGGATGGTTTGACCAGAGCTGGCAAGCTGGGGAGCAGCACCAGGCTCCAGTCTGATTTGGCAGGGTTTCTACAGCTGGATGGCCTTCCTAATATCAACAACTTTACCGACTGTACTGAGTGCTTTGAATGTGGCACCAGCATGAGGGTCTTTACATGGTAACAGCATGGGTGCTTATTACACGGCACTGACACAGTGCTCTTGCAGGCCAATCTTTTTCATCATGGGGAACAGCATTAGCACTTCTGCTGTGGAGGACAAGTCTTCTTGAGTACAGCAAATTGCCAGACATCTGTTCCTTTGTTATCTCCTCCATAGGGTTCAGGGTAATGAGGTCGTCTTGAGTACTTCGTTCCATGTTTTCTTGGGTTTTCCTCTTACACAACTTCCATCTGCCTTGCATGATCAGCACTTCTTTATGGAGCAGTCAACATGTATTTTCCTTTCTTGAACCCTCAGCCTCATAAGACCAGTTACCTAGTTTCCATGGCTTATAAGTGTCTGAAATCACATCATTCCTTCAGAAAGAATACCAGTCTATTGCAAGGATCAAAGCCAGCATTTCTGATGGGAAGGAACAAGTTAATTATGTTGCCCCAATATTTGGCAGGTGTTTTATTTTATTGACCCGTAACAGATGGAAAGTGAAGTTAAATTCAGTGGAATTTGAACTCAGAAGGTAAAGTACCAGAAGAAACACCACTGAGTATTTTGTCCACTGTGTTACCAATTCAACCTGCTCAGTGCCTTAAATACCTATATCAATCAATTTTTACAAATGAATCCCTTTGAATCCTATTTTATTCAGGTGGACCCTCATAGCCATTCGATGTTTAAAAAAATCCTATTCTTTTATTCTTTTACTTGTTTCAGTCATTTGAGTGTGGCCATGCTGGAGTACCACTTTTAGTTGAATAAATCGAACCCAGGACTTATTCTTTGTAAGCCTAGTACTTATTCTATCAGACTCTTTTGCTGAACCACTAAGTTATGAGGACGTAAACACACCAGCATCAGTTGCCAAGCGATGGTTGGGGGACGAACAAACACAAACACACACACATATGTATATATATATATATATATATATACACGACAGGCTTCTTTCAGTTTCCATCTACCAAGTCCACTCACAAGGTTTTGGTTGGCCCGAGGCTATAGTAGAAGACACTTGCCCAAGGTGCCACGCAGTGGGACTGAACCCGGAACCATGTGGCTGGTAAACAAGCTACTTACCACACAGCCACTCCTATAATTATATTTTAGGAAGTGTATAAAAAAAAATCAAAATATTTTGTGTATGGTAGAAGTATAACAAATTTATTGCACATAAATTTTAACTACAAAATCTTATGTGGACCCCCCCTCCTCTTGAATGCCATATGGATCATATGGCTGTGGTGGAGTATAATCATAGAAGCATTCTGTATTCTAAATCCACACACACACACACTGTAAAGTGGTTGGCATTAGAAACCGTAGAAGCCAAATCAAATCAAACTAGAATCTAGTGCCGTTATCCAGCTTGTCAGCTCTGGTCAAACTTGCTTACCCATACCACCATGGAAAACAAACATTAAAGAATGATGACGATGATGATGATGGCAGGGTTTTGCGTACATAATACAATAATTTAGAAACCTTTAATCAAGTAAGATTACCCATATTATTAGTGAACAAAAATTCCCTCTAGGAGCGAATAAAACCTAAAAAGAGATCAAGGGAAATAACTCCAATAAAATCACGTTGGGGAGATCTGCTCCAATTACTGTATTTTTTTTTTTTTTCAGCTAGCTCAATTAACTACATTTGTTATTTCAGATTTAAACACTCCTAGAGTGAATTTTTATACACTAACTACACGGATAATCTTAATAAAATCAAAGTTTTTTCAAAATTCACTGTGTTATGTATATGTGAGACTCTACAGCAGCTGTAATATCTTTTAACTATAGGCATACGGCCTGAAAGTTGGTGGAAGGAGACGAGTCGATTATATCGATCCCAGTTTTTAATTTGCACTTTTTTTTTGTCGATCCTGAATGGATGAAAGGCAAAGTCGACCACGGCGGAATTTGAACTGAGATCGTATGGAACCAGAAGAAATGCCCTTCGGCGTTTTGTCCAACGCGTTAACGTGTCTACCAGCTCGCCGCCTTTACCGTCGTTGTAACTTGAAGCCTGTCTGGGAGTAAAACAAACTTGTTTAGACTTCCTGATTGTAAATTATAGTGTCTAGTATATTGTCAGCTTTAGACGGGTTTCTTAGTCGAAATAAATAAATGAGGAAATAAGAGAAAATCCCATTTCATTTTTCTAATGTCACGTCGAAAATTATTTTCATAGTAGGTCAGGAGAGAGACGAAATATATAAAAGAATATATAGATATATCAATCGATCGCAAATATAGCTTAAACGGAATGTATAGTTAGTTTGTTTTATTTACAACTATCAGAATTTGGACCAAGCGTTAAACCGTAGAGAGAAAAACATAACAAACTAAAATATATGGATTTTTTTAAAAGTAAAATATATTACGCAAATAGATGTGTTAAAATATATCGATATGGCATAATCAATTAGATTGTTTATATAATATGCTCTATTGGAAATCAGTCTTTGACAAAATAAATGATTAAGTAGTATATTATTCGACTTAGCAATTAAATGTCTTTCTATTACGTAAAGTAAAATTAATTTTGGTTGAGTTGTATATGTTTTGGAAAAGTTTGAAAACTTTTTAATAGTTTGTTTCTGTGTCCCAAGTGCGACCTCCTCTTTCGTCTGCACCCACCCGGGACGTTGACGTACTGAGGCGACATCTCGCGGCTAAGTCACAGCTGTCAACAAGTTGTTTAGTTTCAACAGTGAATGTTGCCAGGTTTTACTCGAAATTCCTTGTCACCGAATTATTGTTATACTTTTTTTTCCAAGTCCAGGGACATTTAAAATATATATATATCCAAGTAAGTTAATACTTTTCAACATATCCCCTTTTTTTTAAAACTTTCACTTATCCTTTTGTTTTCAGTTATCAGCTCCCTACTCTTAGAAAAAATACACAGGAAAGTTTTTTTTAAAAATCAAAACAAATCCGATTGAGAAAAAAGAAAACTTTCGGGTGTTTTCAGTCGTTTATGAATCGGGCGTCGAAAGTAGAAAAAAAGTTTTGCTATCAAGTCAACTACGTTTGTAGTCCTTTCTTCTCTCATTCTTCTTATTACTTGCTGGAGGCATTTTCTTTGTTGCTCCAGTGACAACAATTATGACCTCAAAAGTCAGGAGCCACTAACTTCTGTCACTTTACCCCTTCAGGCTAAAATGACGCCCGCTTGGCAATTTCATTTGTCATTTTCTCTTCATATATGGAAAGGAACAAAAAGTTTTTTTAAAAGCGTAAAAAACAATAACACGTATATTTAACTTGCATTATTTTTATAACTCAACTTTACTTTTCATATCCTCCGGCCGGGTCAATAAAACAAAAGCACTTGTCAAGTACTGGGGGCAGTTTGACCGAAGTAACCCTTACCCTAAAATTTCTCGTTTCCTTCCTGTTAAGAATAGCTATTTCAAAGCTCAATCTTACACCCAGATCTTTTATCGCAAGTTATTTGTTTAAGCAATCGATAATAACATTTTAAAGAAACCACTCATTTACTTAATCAGTATTAGAAATTTCAATTAAACGAGTTATTTATGAAATCAATTGTATTATCTCAAGTGAATTATTTATTTCGTAATGAAATTTCAATCCATTTAATGTTTTATCAGATCTCTCTTTCATTCTCTTTCTGTTTAAATTTCTCTCTTTTCATATCCTCCCATTTCTATTAATCACTCTACTTTTCCACTTTCACACTTTATTCGTGTGTGTGTGACTAATTATGCCATTTATCCTTCTCTCTCTCTCTCACACACACACAAATATTATTGTGTATTACTCTATATCTTGTCATAAATATTGTGACAAGCTTGCGTCATTGGAAGTTGTCTACTTATCAAAATATTTATGGGTTGTTAACTACTACCAACAAATTATAGATGAAATAATTGGGGTTCGGTCGATAAAGTACCAGAACTGGGATCGACGTAATCGACTGGTCCCTTCTCTCAAATTCCAGATCTGTATCTATAATGGAAAGAATTATTGTAATTCTATTCATATTTAGGATGCATTATGAGGTTATAAACCAACCCTAATTCTTGACTTGTCTTTAACGACACTGAAAAGACAAAGTTGACACCGGTAGGTTTTGAACTCAGGAAAATACTGGATTTCTATCGTCCGATTCCTAAACAATTCCACCAATCCACCGTTATTAAACCAGAGTTGTAATTTTCGCTTATTATTCCAACATATTTTTAATTAGGCTCTGTTTGAGTTCACACGAACAAAACTGTATTAACACTTTTTTTTTTTAATAAGGGAAAATAGATATAGTGTGTGTAATCATTTTGGATTTTAAAAAGTTGAAAAACTTCATGTGGCTGGAAGAAATTTAGAGATTTATTTTGCATGTTTTGGCTTCCACAACCGACCACTCTATGTCTCCCACAAGACTTGTGGCCATCCGAGTCTTGCATTGCATTGGGATGGAAAATGCGAAGCTAATCACAATGCGCATACTCATATTCTTTTCTACTCGAGGCACAAAACCCAAAATTTATGGGGAGGGAGGGGGCCAGTCGATTAGATCGACCCAGTATGCTACTGGTACTTAATTTGTCGATCTTGAAAGGACAAAAGGCAAAGTCGACCTCGGCGGAATTTGAACTCAGAAAGGTAAAGACAGACGAAATACTGCTAAGCATTTCGCCTGGCGTGCTAACGTTTCTGTCTGCTTACCACCTTGCATATTCATAATATTGAGTCAATGCGGGATTAGCAATTGAACCCTTTTAAGATATTATCAGTAGCGAATGCAGGGGTGTTGCTTTAGTTGCCCGGGCAACACCCTTTCTAGCCGAACCGACACCAAAAAAATCGGGACCAAAGTTTTCGGACAACAGTCGAGGAAATGAGTCAACTATTACTAGTATAGGAGTTGCCGGACCTACTGGGTGTTGCCCGACCTGCCCGCTAGAGTGCAACACCCCCAAAAAACTTTTGTGCACCATCCCGCAAAAAATTCCTGGATCTTCCACTGATTATCAAATACATGATTGTGTTTTCCAATAACATTTCTAGTTTATCTTTAATAAATAAGTCAACGGACAAGCATCGATCTGCTAGAAATAGCCACCAAATGCCCTTCGACGGAGAACATTAGTTAATATAGTCCTAAAATACTCCTTTGGCTGGAAATGAAAGGGGATTGTAAATTTGGCATGCCTATGATCATAGAGATGTTCAGTTAGGTCTGACCTGGTGTTAAACAGAAACTTTTGTATATCTACTTTTCATTGATTTATTACTTATTACTCAAAATAGTTTTAAATACATACCATAGTTAATACTTAATTCTTTTTTTTTTCTAATTTTATTTGAGAAAAAATCGATTGTTCAAATAAACCGAGCAAAACTATTGTACCACCCGAATTAACACCTACAAACTCAAATATTTTCTCAATCGAAACCTATTTGTTGTACTTTACTTATTCTAATTAAAAATACATGTTGCCCGTGGGACCTCCGAGAGAAATTTTACAAGGTGGTGGGGGCTGTGCTCTTCGGAAGTCTGAGAACGTAGGATCCAAAATCGGCGTGAAATCCGTCCAATGAGGGAGTCATAAAGATAGTGACATGACATGACATTTTAAATTTGCACACCCATCCTGTTATTCTTGTAGAAGGAGTGGCTGTGTGGTAAGTAGCTTGCTTACCAACCACATGGTCCCGGGTTCAGTCCCACTGCGTGGCACTTTGGGCAAGTGTCTTCTATAGCCTCGGGTCGACCAAAGCCTTGTGAGTGGATTTGGTAGACGGAAACTGAAAGATGCCCGTCTATATATGTATATATGTGTTTGTGTGTCTGTGTATGTCCCCACCTCCAACATCGCTTGACAACCGATGCTGGTGTGTTTACGTCCCCGTAACTTAGCTGTTCGGCAAGAGAGACCGATAGAATAAGTCCTGGGGTCGATTTGCTCGACTAAAGGCAGTGCTCCAGCATGGGCGCAGTTAAATGACTGAAAGAAGTAAAATAGTATATTACTTAAATGCATGGCTGGTAGATTGGGAGAATCGTTTGAGGGTCGGGAGAAGTTTTCGGAGGTATTTCTCGGACTCGTATCCTGTCGAGGTCAACTTTACCTTGCATTCTCTTGGGGTCAATTTAATTAACAATATATTATTTTACTTCATTATCATTATCATTATTTTGCGAATTCAAGTGGCAATCTGGCAGAATCGTTAGCACACTGGACTTGAGGCTTAGCGGCATTTCATCCGTCTTTACGTTTAAATTCCGACGAGGTCGACTTAGCAATTCATCCTCTCGAGATCGATGAAATAAGTACCAGTTAGGCACTGAGGGTCGATGTAATCACTAGCCTCCTCCCTCAAAATTTCGGGCCTTGTACCTATAATAGAAAGGATTATTATTTTGCGATTTAAACACCGAAGACCCTTTCCAGGAAAATCCTGGCTATTTTGATCTTAATGTGCCGACCTTTCTCTTTCCGTCGATGAAACGAAAATTAATGAACGAATATAATAAAAGTACCTAAATTATAGTTTTATGAAAGTTTGTTTGTATGCGGAGCTTTTGGTTTATTGAACATAATTTAGACAATTCCGGATGTATGATGTGACTTAAATTTAAATCTAATCGAACGTAAGTTAGGTATAAATTTCAATCAAGTG
Organism: Octopus sinensis; assembly: GCF_006345805.1. Classification (NCBI taxonomy): domain Eukaryota; kingdom Metazoa; phylum Mollusca; class Cephalopoda; order Octopoda; family Octopodidae; genus Octopus; species Octopus sinensis. The sequence goes on from NC_043003.1 coordinate 17,767,968, forward strand.
TCTCGGAAGAGTGTTGATAAATACGTTAAACCTGTTTTAAGTGAGGCGTTGTCATACTTAAATGTACATATTATTATATCTCATTATTTATTTTTACTCGTTTCAATCATTAGTCTACAGCAAGGCCCTAAAACTTAATAGATTTTGGTGGCCCCATATATATATGTTATTCAAAATTTTAACAATAATAAACCATAAAATGAATTTTTGCTTCTCAAGACGAAACAAAACTAACATTAAGATAGAAAATAGTTATTTTGTATACTTCCACTTTATTTACATTTGAAAAGTTTTCAACATCTTTTTAATTGTAAAATCTTTGATCAGAGCCTCACTGTGATACCATGGACACTTCAAAATTACATTTTCGATCATATAAACCACTTCGAATATTATTTGAACAAATTTAAAGTGATTTCTTTTGTGTCGTAAACCATTTACCATTTCTGTGATTACCCCCACCACACACACACATTTCTCTTGATGTCCTGAGCACGTGCTTATTTTGCTTAATTATTAATCTAGCGCTGGTCTGCAGCCAGGTTGAAAGTACACTTGTTCATTTTACTGAAAAGATAGGCAGGTCCCAGTAATAAAAAGCTAAAAATATACCCAAAAGCTGCTTATTTGATAACCTTTGTAAGATGATGCAATGAAGAGGTAACTGTGGGGGGTTGTCTTTAACTTTTGAGGAAGGGGAACAACAGATATTCACCGGCCCCTCATTGGTTCTCTGGGCTCCAGACCTATGTACTTAGTGAACTAACTTCTTATTGGTCCCTAGTCGCAGTTAGTATACATAGACGAAGCATTCATTTTTAGATTGTCAACACAAAATAGATTTTATTTTGAAAGATCATACTATTTTCATGTAAATAGCGTATGCTTTTGTTGTTTTTTTTTTCTCTAAGTATTGAAAATTGTGGACTGAATCGACCTGTCTCATCAAGATCTGCTTACCCCTCCTCAAAACGATTAGTTTATGTATGACTGGACTCATATTTACTCTTGTTAAGGCAAGGAATTTGATACAAAACATCCGGGTCAGAATCGTGGGTAACATGATAGTTGTGTGTATATATATGTATATATATATATATTATATACATATATATATATATATATATATGTTTCTTTATTAGTCACACAGACGGGACGTGTTTAGCCCCTTGTGGGTAGTAAAGAAATAGATTACAAAGTAGAGCTTTTCTTTTTAGGGAGAAAAAAAAAGAAAAAAAGTGGGGTAGGTTTTCGATCAAAAGGGATCGTAAAAGGGAAAGAAAAAAAGAAAAAGAAAAAACAATCAATAAAAAAAAGAGAATAAAATATATTATCGATTTGGTATAACTATAGACGTGTGTCACTCACCATCGTCTTCGTTTCTTTATAACTTTTTTTTGAAAAATGCATATTTGTTTTGAGGAAATTTTCTAGAGATACATTTTGTATGGTGTAAATTAGAGATTATATCGGAATTTGTTGTGAAAAATATTTTTTCCGGAAGAGTGGAGAGGAGTTTTCGATAATTTATATACTTCAATTTGTTCCTCATACCTTTTTAAAAAAATGGATGTTTTTTTAATAAATTTTCTACAAATACATTTCAGATGTACACTATTTACATTTGACGGATATTTGTCCTCATCTTGTTTGTTGTTAACACAACGTTTCGGCTGATGTATCCTCAAGACTTCATCAGGTATCTTGGGGGAAATTTGGAACCTGGGTTCTCACTCCTAAGATATTTTTCGTTGTTGTTGTTATTCAGGTCACTGCTTGGAATCGAACTCGGAATCTTGTAGCTAGTAGCCCGCGCTCTTAACCACTACGCCATATGTCCGTTTGCTATTTATTTATTCACAACCACAAAGTATAATTACTCCCAAAACTGCTGTCTGGCTGTCAATCTTGAATTCATTATATGGGTTGTACACCAACAAGTGTTTACATTTTAATAAGTACCTCATTTACAGTGCAGTCTTAAATATAATGCCACCTCACTTTAAGAACCTTAACCACTATGCCATATGCCCGCGGATATATGGCGTAGTGGGCTACTAACCCTAAGATTCCGAGTTCGTAGTGACCCGAATAATAATAACAATGGTACTACATAAGAAGAGTGGTCCCGGTGCGCGTACTCGCGCCTAGTCGATCCCACAACGACTACCTAGTAAAGTAAATAAAACACAAAATAAATAATTTTTTTCACAAAGTAAATAATTCTTTTAAAACAAAGTAAATAAAACACAAAAACACGATCGACTGGTCACGACTATCTAGCGCGGATGCGCGAGTACGCGAGTGCGCGCACCGGGACCACTCTTCTTAAGTAGTACCAATAATAATAATAATAATAGTAACAGCGAAAAATACCTTATGAATGAGAACCCAGGTTCGAAATTTCTCCAAGATACATGATGAAGGCTGGAGGGTATATCAGCCGAAACGTTGTGTTAAACAAGATGAGGACAAATACTCGTCAAATGTAAATAATGTACATAATTCCTCATCTTTTAAATACAGAACTGTACATTTCAGATGGTGTGTGTAAATTGTGGTTTTGATCGAATTTGATGTGGAAAATAAAAGACGAAGGGGAGGGTGGATAATTCACTTATCTCATTAAAACGTATGAAGAAATAAAGTCGAGGTGTGTGCATTATCCTAAACTTTTCTTCACTCTCCCGATAAAAGTTTCTACAACAAATTCCATATAACCCTAAATCTTCTTGAAACGTTCATTTAAAAGTATACGTTTTTCAGAAAGTTATATTTAAACAAAGTCGGAGAGGTGGTCTTTTAGGTTCTTAAAGTGAGGTGGCATTATATTTAAGACTGCACTGTAAATAAGGTACTTATTAAAATGTAAACACTTGTTGGTCTACAACTCATATAATGAATTCAAGATTGACAGCCAGACAGCAGTTATTGGAGTAATTATACGTTGTGGTTATGAATAAATAAATATTCATATATCTAAGCGAATCCTGACAAATTATTAGGTAACATCAAAACCGGTTAGTTAACGATAAGGCCTTCATAGGAGTCCAGTTTCTCAACGAGACTACACTAATACAAATCAAACTTTATTTATTTACTAGCAGTATTGCCCGGCGTTGCTCGGGTTTGTTTCGACCCTTTAGAATTGGAATTTTTGAAAAGTAAAAATTTCGAATTATGTAGCTTGTTATTCTCTTTAAGTGAACATTTTTCTGGTTGAAATACACCAAAAAATGGTGACACAGCAGTCAAAGAATCTTAAAAAATAGGGATTTTCATAGAAAAAAAACACCTTTTTGATGTAAATAATTTTTGGTATTAACATGGTCTGATTTGAATTTTTTCTTCTACGGAATGAAGAGCAAGCCTTCTTCTATCATACTCTCAATTTTGGTCAACTTGCGCCGCAGGGTCTTCGAGGAGATAGTGTTAGTTGAAGACTACCAAACCTGCCAGAGTGTTAGTTGAAGGCTACCAAACCTGCCATACACAGACAACTTCAGTTTTATATATATAGATAACCCACACTTTATTAGTATTCTAGTTATTATATAGCATAAAAATAGATGTGTATGTAGGAGTTAGCACCATGATACAAACCATTATCATTTATGTGTATTTATAACTGTCAAATAAGAATTATATATCATGTAAAAATGCATGGTGAGTTGATTGTTGTTTTGTCCCCTGTTGACTGATGGATGGGACATGATTAAAAGCCGTTCAGCTGTGATCGTCCTGTCTTTTATTATTTCTTTTACTTGTTTCAGTCATTTGACTGTGGCCATGCTGGGGCAACATCTTGAAGAATTTTTGTCGAATAAATCGACCTCAGTACTTATGTTTTTTTTTTAAAGTCTGGCACTTATTCTGCCGGTCCCTTTTGCCGAACCGCTAGGTTACGGGGAATTTAAACACATCAACACCAGTTGTCAAGTAGTGGTGGTGGACAAACATACACACGCACGCGTGCACACACACACACACACGTATACATGAGGAGCTTCTTTCAGTTTCCACCTACCAAATTCACTCTCAAAGTTCAGGTCGGCCTGAGGTTATAGTAGAAAACACCTGCCCCAGGTGCCACACAGTGGGGTTGAACCTGGAACAATGTGGTTGGGAAGTAAGCTTTTTACCACATAGCCTGTAATTTTTTCCAGATGCTTCTAAATTTCTTTTTTCAATAAATAGTTTATTTTCTTAAAGTTGATATAGGCTAAGTTGAGGGATGTCTGGCTGTTATGTCTAGCAGACTGAGCGACCATGAGAGATTCTCAGCTGTTTAAACAATGTGGTTTGCGCAACAGTATTACCACACTTAGAATAGATTCTTTGATTCTTTTACTGAATTCAGCCATTTGGATTATGACTAAGCTGTGGCACTTCCTTAAAGGGTTTTAATGGATTACATATGTATGTACGTATGATTTTTCTCTGAGTTCTGAAGGGAGTTCAAGCCGGTCACCAACAAAGCGATAAGACGTTTTGAATTAAGAGATTTCTTGGTGTCTGTAAATATGTGGTTGAGTTGGTGTGTTGGTTGAGTTTATTGATGAAGAATCTCAAATAGAGAATGTTTGGAATGCCTTAAAAATCTTCACTGTGCCACTAGGCAGCGAGCTGGCAGAAACGTTAGCGCGCCGGGCGAAATGCTTGGCGGTATTTCATCTGCCGTTACGTTCTGAGTTCAAATTCCGCCGAGATCGACTTTGCCTTTCATCCTTTCGGGGTCGATTAAATAAGTACCAGTTACTGGGGTCGATATAATCGACTTAATGCGTTTGTCTGTCTTTGTTTGTCCTCTCTGTGTTTAGCCCCTTGTGGGTAGTAAAGAAATAGAAATAGGTATTTTGTATGTCTTTACATTCTGAGTTCAAATTCCACCGATGTCAACTTTGTCTTTCATCCTTTTGGGGTCGATAAATTAAGTACCAGTTATTCACTGGAGTCGATATAATTGACTTAATCCGTTTGTCTGTCCTTGTTTGTCCTCTCTGTGTTTAGCCCCTTGTGGGTAGTAAAGAAATAGGCATTTCATCTGCCACTATGTTCTGAGTTCAAATTCCACCAAGGTCGACTTTGCCTTTCATGCTTTCGGGGTCAATTAAATAAGTACCAGTTATTTATGGAAATGTATTAGGTTGTGGTTCTAGACTGGGAAAATCTGAGTACTCTGGTTCGAATCTCGTCCAGGTTCTTACTACACATTCAGTAGGCTTCCACACAGTTTCTATCTATCAAAAACTCACTCACAAAGTTTTTCTTGATCTGAAGATATGGTAGAAGATCAAAAGGGAAGGGAAATTGAACATGAAACTGTGTGAATGTGAGGTAGACTTATTTTTAATGGGTCCCATCTGTTGCCAACATTCAGATCAGGTTTCCAGTTTCAGGGTCACTCAATATCCTGACATGTTGCTTCCTGTGCAGCAGCCCATGACCTGTTGTTTCCTGTGCAGCAGCCCATGACCTGTCGATTTTCTCTCTCTCTCTCTACCTCTGTACTAGTCTCGAACTTTCTATAAAGTACTGCTCTTGCTTCTTTGATGAAACTATTAAAGAACACACACACATATATATATATATATACACTCCCTCTTTCTCCCTTTTACTTGTTTCAGTCATTTGACTGTGGCCATGCTGGAGCATCGCCTTTAGTCAAGTAAATCGACCCCAAGACTTATTCTTTGTAAGCCTAATGCTTATTCTATCAGTCTCTTTTGCCAAACCGCTAAGTTATGGGAACATAAACACACCAGCATCGGTTGTCAAGCAATGTGGGGGGGACAAACACAGACACATGAACACATACACACACACATACATACACATATATATATATATATATGACGAGCTTCTTTCAGTTTCCATCTACCAAATCTACTCACAAGGCTTTGGTCAGCCCAAGGCTATAGTAGAAGACACTTGACGACGGTGCCACGCAGTGGGACTCAACCTGAAACCATGTGGTTGGTAAGCAAGCTATTTAACACACAGCCACCCCTATATATATATTTATAAGTGATAAGGGTTAAGATGATTACTTTGCAATCTCAAGGACACAGGTTCAAATCCACTTCACAGGACATTGGCAAGTATCTCCTATCACAGCAGTCTTGTCAGCTGCTTGATAACCCCTCATTTGTGATGATGGCACAAATAAAGTAGTTGGCATTAGGAAGAGCATCCAGTTATAGAAACTATGCCAAAACAGACTCTGCTGTCAAACCATCGACCCAATAACAGTATAGAAAGTGAACATTAAATGATGATAATGATGATATATCTACTTTTATTTGTTTGAGTCACTTGAATGCAGCCATGCTGGGGCACCACCTTGAATTTTAAGTCGAATGAATTGACCCCAGTTCCTTTTTTGTCAAGCTTGGTGTTTATTCTGTTGGAGCCTTTTGCCAATTCAGAAACATCTTGAGGTGGAATCTCACATCTGTTAGATCCACACTAAAGATATTTGTAACTGTTGCAAGGGATAAGAAGAGCATAAGTTCTCAAAGTAGGCACTACTGCCCTCTAGTGGGTGTTGGGACGGTCCAGGTGGGTGCTGGTGTCACGGAGTGGGGGGTAGAGAAAAAGGAGGCGTTGGGAGGAAGGTAGTGAATTGGGGGATGCCATGAATTATATCATTATACTATTGTATACAAATTATATTATATTATATTCTTTTCTACTCTAGGCACAAGGCCTGAAATTTTGGGGAAGGGGGCCAGTCGATTAGATCGACCCCAGTATGCAATTGGTACTTAATTTATCGACCCCAAAAGGATGAAAGGCAAAGTCAACCTCGCCGGCATTTGAACTCAGAAATGTAAAGACAGACGAATGGATAACACCGGCGGCATGGAGAGGGGAGGCTGGTATGCATGGACGACTGCTGGTCTTCCATAAACAACCTTGCCCGGACTTGTGCCTCGGAGGGTAACTTTGTAGGTGCAATCCCATGGTCAGTCATGACCGAAGGGGGTCTCAACATTTGACAGAGCAATCTGAATGTTAAAGGGCTGGTTTACAAAATGATTTGTCCCACTACTGTCTTCCTTGAACGCTCCATTGTAGCATATACTGATGACACACACACTCTCTCTCTTTCTTTTTCTTGACAACATACATTACACCAATGCATGATGTAATTCTTTCTTTTTTTCTTTCTTTCTTTTACTTGTTTCAGTCGTTTGACTGTGGCCATGCTGGAGCACCGCCTTTAGTTGACAAACACAGACACAAGCAAACATATATATACATACGACGGGCTTCTTTCAGTTTCCGTCTACCAAATCCACTCACAAAGCTTTGGTCGGCCTGAGGCTATAGTAGAAGACACTTACCCAAGGTGCCACACAGTGGGACTGAACCCGGAACCATGTGGTTGGTGAGCAAGCTACTTACCACACAGCTGCTCCTGCATGATTTCGTTTCTCTTGTCTCTCTCCAAATCTCTTTCATGTGTTCATTGTTGGCATTCCAACCCTCACATGTTTACGGATAGTACTGATAGCAATTTCTCCTTCACTTACTGCACATAGACACTTTGCCAATGCATGAAAAGAAATCGTGAAAATATCCCACAATGGGGTCATGATTACATAGTCTTTTTGAATAGCACTAAGTCACATTGATACACATCCAAAGTAAACAATCTTACACAGCAACCTACTTACACATAAACATGCAATTAAACCAATAGCAAATGGTGGTTACTGTCACAGCTTGTTTATGAGGGTCAGTTTAGCTTTGAGCTGTGCTTTCAGTGTTACTTCCATTACTGTCTACATTTATGGGGAATTTTCTAGAATATTGAGATGTATAGATTTTATCTGAGCTTGTTCAAAATTCATGGTGTTCCCCAGCCAACAGTTTATACAAGGGAGATAATCATTTCTTCATAATATTTGGTGGGATTAGAAGCTTGAATTTGAAATTAAAGAATAATGAAAACGATGAATAGAATACATATAATTAATTTTTATTATTTGTTACTTACTCATTATAAGGTTTTTAAAATTTCTAGTCCGTAGTAATCATGTATAGCACCATTTCATTTTTTTTAGAAATCACCAGCATGACATAACCTAAGAAAATTAAAAACGGAAACAATTGTTGATAAGTGTTTCCGTATTTAATTTTGTTTAGTGTTGTGTTGTATTGTGTTACATTATTGTGAATGCATGGTGAAGTGGCAGAAAAGTGTTGTATGTGTATGGCTAATTGAATCACAAAGTTTACAACTCTTATGCTTGCAATTTGATTTATAAATCATTGTTTATGAGTTTACATCCTTGTAGTTTGTTATTAATAAGACAGTTTTAAATGTTAGTGCTTTTGCCATACATTATTAGAGTCAATTTATGGTTTGGTGTATTACATTTAATGTTTTCTGTTTCATCTATTCTATAAGGTTTATATTTAGTCTCAATTCTATAAAAATCTGGTATGTGCAACTGAGATAATATTGAATTATTATAATCATCTGTGTATCATATATAATGTATATACACTGTTGATAGGCCAGTTATTGCTGTAATTATCCTGAGATAACATCTCTTGTGGATTTGCAATGTTAAAAACGCAATATCAGAGAGAGAGAGAGAGAGAGAGAGAGAATTCATACCAGCTGTAACCAGCAAGAAAACCAGATGTATCATGGCCGTTTCAGTCTTCTTTTATGGAGCATACTCACTGCCAGCCACATGCTCAAACAAGAATTCATCACATCTAATATGGGTAGCAATGAATTAAACATTCACCGATGTTGCAAATAGTTGTCTGATCACTGCTGGCATGAATTCTTATCTCCCTCTGATATTTATTGCGTTCTTAACACATCACATCCTTAACAGGTGTTACCTCAGGGTAAACACTGCAATAGCAGGCCTATGTAGAGTATCATCATCATTATCATCGTTTAACGTCCGTTTTCTGTGCTAGCACGGGTTGGACGGTTCGACCTGGGTCTAGGAAGCCAGGAGGCTGCGCCAGGCCCAGTCTGATCTGGCAGAGTTTTTACAGCTGGATGCCCTTCCTAACGCCAACCACTCTGTGAGTGTAGTGGGTGCTTTTTACATGCCACCAGCACAGGTGCCAGTGGGTGCTTGGCAGCGGCCACGATCAGTTGGTGCTTTTTACGTGCCACCAGCACAGAAGCCAGTCAAGGTGGCACTGGCATTGGCTACGTTCGGATGGTGCTTTTTACGTGCCACCGGCACAGATATCACTACTACAATTTCCATTTGATATTTATTTTGATGTTGATGTCCTTGACTCAATAGGTCTCCTCAAGCACAGCATGTATATAGCTATTCTATAATTAATATGTATTTGGCTTATATAGTTGTTACAGTATCTGATGTATATTCTGTATTGTATTTGTAGCTTTACTTCTTAATTTGTTTGTATACCTGTTGTTGATTAATGTTTCTTTTACCTGGTGAATTTCTTTGTTTTGTATATGGAAGTGAATCCTTATACTTTTCTAAGCAGAGATTTTATCGCCAGTATTTTACACCTGAGCAGATATTCACTTTCTCCATGTAAATATATGTATATAATTTACATATTATATGTATATGTATATAATTTATGTATAGGCATAGGAGTGGCTGTGTGGTAAGTAGCTTGCTTACCAACCACATGGTTCCTGGTTCAGTCCCACTGCGTGATAAGTGTCTTCTACTATAGCCTCGGGCCGACCAAAGCCTTGTGAGTGGATTTGGTAGACGGAAACTGAAAGAAGCCCATCGTATATATATATATATATATATGTATGTGTGTGTATGTGTTTGTGTTTTTCCCCCCAACATCGTTTGACAACTGATGATGGTGTGTTTACGTCCCCTTAACTTAGCTGTTCGGCAAGAGAGACCGATAGAATAAGTATTAGGCTTACAAAGAATAAGTCCTGGGGTCGATTTGCTCGACTAAAGGCGGTGCTCCAGCATGGCCACAGTCACATGACTGAAACAAGTAAAAGAGTAAAGAGTAAAAGAGTATTTGATGTACCTGTTGTTTTTTTAAACTGATTGTTTGTGTCTAGAAAGTGTGTAAGGTATCATTGTATTACTAGGAGTTTATCCTGAGAGGATTGTCACTTTTCCCTTGTAGTCATCATCTCATCTAGGTCGTCTCGTAGGATACCCTTCATAGAGGTTTCAGTTGCGTGTACTATAGGAGTCACAGGGCGCTGCCCCATGTGGTCCTGCAGTTTCTATCTAACTAGGAGTATTAGGGTTTCATCCATTGTCTTATATTCAAGATCCTCTGTATGACATCCTACCAGTTCAAAGCCAGGAATCTTATCTGTTAGGTCCTGCCGATAACTAAATCCATGCCCTGCTGCCAACACTTCGATTTATTGTCATTAAGGCTTTGTCTATCTCCTACCTTTTGATCTGTCTGGCCTGGTAAGACCTGTCTGAAGATTCGCTCTCTCCAGCGTACCTCTCCAGGTCAATGGAGCACACAGGCACTTCACTGCGACAAGGTACTTATTGAATTGGTCGTTCATCCATATAAGCATATGCATATAATTTGTCATTGATATAAATGGAGTTGGTGTACACTTGTTTTTCTTTAAACTGATCCTTTATGTCTAGAAAGTGTGCATGGGGTCTCATTGTATTGTTAGGAGTTTTATTGTTTCTGACATTGAATCATAAAAGAAAGTTGTTTTGTAGGAGGTCTTCCTTTCATTTTTCAATGTCTTCAATTATATCCATTATAAAGCATATATCAACCACTTACCTGGTGTATATCACATGTTTAAGTCTTATTATCACCTTGTTCTCTATTGTGACTGATAATAATCCATGAGGCGCACACACAACAGCAAGAATCTGAACAATAACTTTTCTTCCTATCATTCACCTTTTCTTCACATCCCTTCTCTTTTATTTGTTTCATTACTCTACAGGTGTAACAAAGGAAGGCTCCCTATACACCATATCATCAACCTTTCTTTACTGCCAGTCATCACCTCCTCTTCCCCAAACCACTTTCTATTGCTATCAGCTTTCCTCATTCACTATCCATCACTGTCTATTCCCTTTCCCTGCAATCACTCTGTTTCTGCTGCCATACTCTTGTAGTCTTTGCCTCTTCTACTCATCTTAGATCTGTTATCTTGAGTGAATAAACACATCATCTTGTTGTGAGGACCCTCTAATTCTACAGGCAAGGCAACCTCACTAGTGCTTGTGCTACGAAAAAAATATCTGCCAGTCTACTCTGTAAAGTGGTTGGTTATCAGTAACATAGATTGAGGGGATTACTACAGTCTTGTTTATGAAATGGCATTTCTCTCTAAAGCTGATACCTGAATAAATTGTACTTAGTAAACACCAAGAGGATATTTCATTCTTGTTGAAGACATGACAATCTCCAGTGTTGTTGACATGATAACATACACTCAGTATATACTGTAAAGTAAGTATATACTATAAAGTAGCTTATGTTGGAAATGGCATCCACCTGCAAAAACGAAGCCAAACCAAAATTAAACAAACTTTTGAGTGAGGTGTAATCCTCTGACTCATCTATGAGAGAAGTATCAACATGTATAGGTGCAGGAGTAACTGTGTGGTAAGAAGCTTGCTTCCCAACAGCATGGTTCCGGGTACAGTCCCTCTCTGTGGCACCTTGGGCAAGTGTCTTCTACTATGGTCTCGGGCAGACCAAAGCCTTGTGAGTGGATCTGGTTGAAGGAAACTCAAAAAAGCCCATCGTGTATGTGTGTGTGTGTGCGTGTGTGTGTGCGCGTGTGTGCGTGCATGTGTGTTTGTGTGTGTATTTGTGTGTGTGTTTGTCCCCCCACCGTCGCTTGAGCACTGATGTTGGTGTGTTTATGTCCCCATAACTTAGCAGTTCAGCAAAACAGACCGATAGAATAAGTACTAAGCTTACAAAAAATAAGTCCTGTAGTCGATTTGTTCGACTAAAAGCAGTGATCCAGCATGGCTGTAGTCAAATGACTGAAACAGAATTAAAGAAACAGAATAAAAGAAAAATGTCCAAACCATGCCTGCATGGAAAGTGGATACAAAAGGATAATGATGATACATGAATTGAGGAACATGTGGCTACTATTTCTATTCATGGCAACCTCACTGAGGCTCTCTTGCAAAACAATAACAACGACAACATAAACATAACAACATATTATGCTATTAATGTAAGTATGTGTGTGTACATGTGTATGTATCTGTGTATGTATACAAATGAACGTGTGTGAGTGAGTGAGTGAGTGGTTGAAGAAATGCTGACACTAAACCGGTTTTACTCCCCAGTTTTATTTGGTATATCTGCTGTAGAAAGGGAAGGAAATACAGACAGAATCATGTATTCTATTTATATATGCATAAATATATATATATAGGGCACAGACATAGCTGTCTGGTGACGAAGCTCAGTTATGTGGTTTTGTGTTCCATCCTACTGCATGGTACCTTAAGCAATTGTTTTCTGTGCATGACATTACGTAGTTGACAGAAATTGCATGGGAGCTTGTTGTGTGTGTCCCTATACGTATATCTATTAACAGTTATATTTACCTCCACCAAAAAAGGAGGTTATGTTTTCATCCAACTCATTAGGGGTTGATGCTAGATGGGTTGAAATAATTGTAATGATTAATAAACATTCTCGTATCTTCTATCTTCTGTCTTTCTCATTAATCAAATATATATTGCCTAAACCAACTCACAAAAGTATGGGGGAAAAAAACATTAAAAAATCAAGTGCAAAGGTTATTTGAGAACGTACGTTTCTAGATTAGTCAATTCGACATTTCTTTCGTCAGCTCAGAATTCCTTGAATCGGATTTGGGAACACTGAAAGTCGGGAGCATACCCTTTCGGCTTCTAATCACCTCTAGAATTCTGCTCGAACTAATAGTGCTATCAAATTCGAATATGCAAGCGAAGAATTTCTGCTCTCCCCTTTCCACCAGCGTGGGTTAAAATTGACAAACACCATGTATTAACGGTGAAAACCGCAGTATTTAACAGAGAGAGATGAATTATAATTTCAACAATTGAGGGTAAAATTAATTAATTATTAATCAATTTCACCAAGTATTCAGTATGTAAAGGGACCATTTTAGGCGAATTCAAAATATTACATTATATATAAGGGCTTAGTAAAATAAATTACTTTGCCACATACTGAACTCATTAGAAATAGCAGCTAAAGAAATTTCTTCAGCTATTTCTAATACTTAAAGAAGATCTCTCTCAGATAGTGTTTGCCTAAACCAACTCACAAAAGTATGGGGGAAAAAAACATTAAAAAATCAAGTGCAAAGGTTATTTGAGAACGTACGTTTCTAGATTAGTCAATTCGACATTTCTTTCGTCAGCTCAGGTGCGTGTGTGTGTGCGTATACGGGCCTGATGTGCTTGTATGTGTGTGTATACCTGATGTGCTGTATGTGTGATGTGCTTGTATGTGTGTGTGTGTCTTCTTTAAGTATTAGAAATAGCTGAAGAAATTTCTTTAGCTGCTATTTCTAATGAGTTCAGTATGTGGCAAAGTAATTTATTTTACTAAGCCCTTATATATAATATATATATATATATATATATATATATATATATATATATATATATATATAAATATATGTGGAGGCACAATGGCCCAGTGGTTAGGGCAGAGGACTCACAGTCGGAGGATTGTGGTTTTGATTCCCAGACCGAGCGTTGTGTGTGTTTATTGATCGTAAACACCTAAAAGCTCCATGAGGCTCTGGCAGGGAGTGGTGGCGACCCCTGTTGTACTCTTTTGCCACAACTTTTCCTTGCTCTCTCTTCCTGTTTCTTGAGTAACGCTGCGATGGACTGGCGTCCCGTCCAGCTGGGGGGAATACATACGCCACAGAAACCGGGAAACCGAGCCCACAAGCCTAGCTAGGCTTCAAAAGGGCGACGTTTATCGTTTTTATCCTCTATGCTATGCCCATAGGCAGTGACAGTAAATTTTAAAGCTTTATAAACCTAATGTCATCATTGATGTCTTATGTCAGTTCCATACCAATTGGATAATACAATTCTATATATTAGAGATGAGGAATTCACTTTGTGTTTACTTTAGCTGAACTAGTGTCCTCATCTTGATCATTGTTTTCACTACATTTTGCTGTGTACTCTCCAGCATTCTTCAAGTGTCTTGTGTCATGATGTTTTTTTGCTTCAGTTGATTTTTTTTATGTGAATTAACCATAGTATCTTGCTAAGGATTGAACTCAGAAAACCTAGGTGACTGCTCTATATTAGGTTTATAAGCAACAGGTTTATAAAGCTTAAAAATTCACTCTGTCACTGCCTACAAGAATAGCATAGTGGATAAAAGCATTGGTTAATGTGGTGCAGTTACCTAAAGATTCTGACATCAATTCCAGGCAAGGCACTAAGGTGAATTCACAAAAAAATGTCATAACACAAAACACCTGAAGAAGGCTGGAGTGTACACAGCTGAAACTTAGTGAAAACAGCAATCAAAATGAGGATGCACTCCGACTAAAGTAAATACATCATATGAATACCTCATCTCAAAAATTTAGAATTGCATCTTTTAACAATCTTTTAAGAAAGGTTTAAATATAAAAAGTATTCTTACTAACTATTAAAATTGTAATTTAATTGAGCATTTGTTTCACTAGCTTACCTTTGCCAGTTACGGCCACAGCTTTTCTACTTTGATATTTCTTATCAATATATGTGCTAGTTTTGTAATTTAGCCCTTGCACTTTGGGAGTGCTATGAAATATTTTATTACCTGCTGTAAGAATAAGATTATCCTATCAAGTTAAGTGTGTGTGTAGACAATTTTCTTGATGGTGACAATTATTAAACTCTTTAATATTTTTTCACAAGCACCAGAGCATAAGCACTCCTCATGAACACAGGTTCGTGAGATGGTTGTGATCTGTAAAATGTTTTGAGTAGGAACCGTGCATGAGCACACTGAATTCATAAAATGGAAGAGAAGAATAAAAACACAATGTGCATATCAAAATAAAACTGAGAAAAATAAAACAAGTTATATAATGGTCTGCATGCCACATGTGACACCACTAACATGCAGCTTTGCTACAATTTTCTTGTTATAGTATAAATTTAGAACCCTTAGGAAATATGCAAATAAATCATTTAACAATAACTCACAAACCAAATGCTGCTATAAATAATAGTTTGTAATATGTTGGGATAAAATCCCTTTAGATTGGAAAATGGCCGAAAACTACCTGTGGGACTTGAACCATGTTTCTTTTGTAAACCATGAGAGGCATGCTACCAATTATGCTAAATTTACCTTAGGTCCTTTAATTTCACAAGAAAGACAAAAGCAGCGAGCTGGCAGAAGCGTTAGCATGCCAGGCAAAATGCTTAGCGGTATTTTGTCTGCTGTTACGTTCTGAGTTCAAATTCTGCTGAGGTTGACTTTGCCTTTCATCCTTTTGGGGTCGATTAAATAAGTACCAGTTACGCACTGGGGTCGATGTAATCGACTTAATCCCTTTGTCCTTGTTTGTCCCTTCTATGTTTAGCCCCTTGTGGGCAATAAAGAAATAAGAAAGACAAGTATGTCTGTTTACCTGTAGAATAAAGATGTAGAAGCATTGAGAAATATGTCATTCAAAAGAATATTTCAAAGCTAATGTAATTATAATTTAATAACACGTATGTCATAGTTACAGAAAATGCATGCTATGTGTTCTGCAAATAGGTTTCTGCCTTTTACTATCCAAGAGATTTATGACCTAATATGTTACTAGCTAATATTTACATCTGTATTTTGCCTTGAGATACACCATTAAATGACTTACACTTTTTACTCTTTTACTTGTTGAAGTCATTTGACTGTGGCCATGCTGGAGCACCGCCTTTAGTTGAGCAAATCAACCCCGGGACTTATTCTATTGGTCTCTTGCCGAACTGCTAAGTTACGGGGATGTAAACACACCAGCATCGGTTGTCAAGCGATGTTGGGGGGGGACAAACACAGACACACAAACATACATACACACACACACACACACACACACCACACACACACACACACACACACACACACACATATATATATATATATATACATGATGGGCTTCTTTCAGTTTCTGTCTACCAAATCCACTCACAAGGCCTTGGTCGGCCCGAGGCTATAGTAGAAGACACTTGCCCAAGGTGCCGCACAGTGGGTCTGAACCCGGAACCATGTGGTTGGTAAGCAAGCTACTTACCACACAGCCACTCCTGCGCCTATAGTAGCACATATTCTGGAAAGAAGTTTTTGCACCTTGAAGCATGTACAAGTGATGTTGGTCCAACTTTACATGTAGGACTTGTGGTGGTGTTTTTGAGACATTTTGGTGGGGTGGTTTAAAAAGGGTACATTTTATATCCCATCAAATATGGTACTTTGTTTGACAGTGTAACTTGTTCTGTTTTATAATGACAGCTATTAGAAATTTTGTTTCAGATTTAGAAAATAGTATTCTCAACCAATAAAGAAGAAGGTTTGTAATTAAGTTTTTTAAGTGTTAAATAGTCTCATTACAAATTTAATAACTATTAGCAATAACTGCAGTAGAAAAATGTGCTGGAACTTGAAATTACTTAATTGGAAGTGATTAAGACAAGTAGTTTAAATATAGTTTAAATAGTTAAACATAGGTGCAGGCATGGCTTTGTGGTAAGAAGTCTGTTTCCCAACCAAATGGTTCTGGGTTCAGTCCCACTGAATGGTAACTTGGGCAAGTGTTTTATACTATAGTTTCATACCAACCAAAACCTTGTGAGTGGTAGATCGAAGCTGAAAGAAGGCTATCATGTATCTATCTGTCTATGTATACTATGTGTGTATGTCTACCTTTGTTTGTCCTCACTTCACTGCATAGCAACTGGTGTTGGTTTGTTTTCATCCCTGTAACTTAGCAGTTTTGCAAAAGGGACCAATGGAATAAGAACCAGGCTTAGGGGTTGATTCATTCAACTAAACTGAAATGAGCAAAAAGATAGTTTAACAAGGAAAATATAATATATAAAAAAAAATTTGAAATCTCAATTTAAACTTAAGTGAAAGATTAAAGAGAATTGTTTAAATTGTTAATGCATCATCTACATCTTTCATGAAACAATTAATTAATATATTAAGTCATGGAAAAGGGATGTCCAAGAAGACATGGTATGAAGTGTTGAAGAATGACCTCCAGATGCTTAGCCACACAGAGGAGATGACAAAAGACTGAGATAATTGATGCTTTGCTGTGCTCAAGAATAATGTCCAGCTTGGTGAAAACGAGACTCTAAAAGTATGTGGCCCATGTCTGCTTCTTTGGACCCTATTTGTTTCTGATGAGCCTTTTCTGCTAAAACCCATTTTCCTAACACCCATCTCTTCCACAATTCCTCTTCCTAATGCCCTCCTCTCTGTTATCTTTCTTATTTCTTTACTGCCTACAAGGGGTTACACACAGAGGGGACAAACAGGGACAGACAAATGGATTAAGTTGATTATATCGACCCCAGTGCGTAACTGGTACTTATTTAATCGACCCCCGAAAGGATGAAAAGCAAAGTTGACCTCGGCAGAATTTGAACTCAGAACGTAGCGTCAGACGACATACCGATAACCATTTTGCCTGGCGTGCTATCGTTTCAGGTTCAGTTCCACTGTGTGGCACCTTAGTATAACAGAAGTGTTTTCCTATAGCTCTGAGCTGATCAATGTCTTGTGAATGTGTTTGGTAGATTGAAATTATGTGGGAGCCCACTGTGCATGTGCATGTGTGTGTATGCACACGCATGTGTGTGTGTGTGTGTGTATATGATTGTGTGTGTTTGTGTCTTTATGTATGTCCCCACTACTCCTTGACAACTGGTGTTCATTTGTTTACATCCCTGTAACTTAGCAGGTAGGCAAAAGAGGCCAACAGAATAAGTACCTGACTTGAAACAGGTACTGGAGTTGATTTGTTTGACTAAATCCTTAACCCTTCAAGGCTGTGTCCCAGCATAGCCATAAGTCAAAGACTGAAATTAATAAATGATAGAAGATAAAAAAAATTAAATAAACAACCTTTAGACTTTTGATCTTAAATCAGTATCTTCTATGAGAAAGGAAAAGAAAAAAAACATTACTATCTTGTTTGAAATTTATAACAATTTTTTTCTTTTATTTATCTCATATTCACCAAGGTAAATAAAAATTCATGTGAATGTGAAAAAAAATGGTTTTTCTTTTTTATATTTTTTATTCAACGTCAGCATGTTCTGAATGCCAGTTCAAATCAATAGTGGACAATTATTTTTGTTATACGTATGCTAGTCTGTAACTATTGGGTTGTCTGGAAAGTTCGTGCCGATTTATAGTAGCTTACCTTTCAACTTATTTTAGAACATAGTTGAGTCCATAAAATAGGATTTGACTACATCTCCATTTAGAGCACAGTTTAAGCCATCTTTTCGTGGAAGAAGATTTATGTTCCTATAACCTGTGTTAATTCTGTAACCCTTTAAAATGGAAGATAAGAAAGTTCCATTCTCGGCACTTGATGCTTTGGGAACCAGACAAAAATTGCTGCAGCTCGGCTGGGATGTGTTACCCCACCCTTCATATTCACCAGATATTGCTCCTTCAGATTTCCACTTATTCAGGTCTCTGCAGAATAGTCTTAATGGTAAAAATTTCAATTCCTTGGATGACGTAAAAAGATACCTTGATGAATTCTTTGCCATGAAACCACCTCAATTCTTGGAAGAGAGTATTTTCAAGTTAAAGGAACGATGGAGACGCGTTGTGCAACAAAATGGTTCATATTTGGTTGATTAAAAATGTAATGGCAAGTATTTATTGACCTTTTTCTTTCTTTTAAAAATCGGCACAAACTTTCTGGACAACCCAATATTTAACCATGTGACTTTAAGAATAAAGTTACATTTTATAACCTGTGACCATTGATCGAGAAGTATGCATTGACCCTTAGTATTCAGATTTTTCTGTCAAACGTAAAGTGTATTTACTCACATTGTTTTGAATTAATTAGGCATTATCTCTTAGCTTTGAGAGTTCAATAATGTGATTATTGCATTTTTGAATAACATTGTAGGATGGGTGTGAAAGATGAGATCTGGTTGGTCTGAACTAAAACATAAAATATTTGGGTCAGATATGGCCGGTTTAACTGCTACAGGGTTAAAGAGAAAAAGAAGTATATATCTGTCAAAACAATGATCGTGATATGACTTCCACCACAGATTTGAATAAAGATGAATGAATAAAGATCAAAGAGGTAGTTAGTGAATATTTTGGGTGAATGATTTGATCTTACAGATTAAGCTTATATAAATTTTGTAACTGAATTTCGTGAAGAGTTAGAATGGTTTTTCTTTCGAGATTGTCTTATGTTCAGGAGGCTGAATAAATTAACATAAATTAAATCTTTTATCTTTATTGGTTTCAGTCATTGGACTGTGGCCATGCTGGGGCTCTGCCTTGCAGAGATTTAGTTGAATGGATTGACCATAGTATTTATATTTTAACCTTGTAACTTGTATTGGTCCCCTTTGATCAAACTGCTAAGCTATGCAGACGTAAACAAACCAACACTGGTTGACAGCTAATGATGGGGAACAAACACAGACATACACATACATATTTCTGTATGTGTGTGTGTGTGTGTGTGTATATATATATATATGTATATATATATACATGCATACATACATATATGTATATATATATAAATATGTATATATATATAATAATGTGCAATGGGCTTCTTTCAGCTTCTGTCTTCCAAATCCACACAGAAGGCTTTGGTCGGCCTAGGGTTATAACAGATGACACTTACCCAGAACCCCCAGAACCATGGTGGTTGAGAAGCAAATTTCTTACCACACGCACATTCTGCTTGTGTTTTGTTTTTTGTGTCACAGGCACCTGTGCCAGTAACATGTAAAAGACGCCTGTGCCAGTGACACATAAAAAGGCACCCACTACACTCTTGGAGTGATCAGCATTTAAGAAGGACATCCAGCCATTGAAACCAAGCCAAATCAGACTGGAGCCAGGTATAGCTACCCGGCTTACCTGTTTCAGTCAAACTATCTAACCCATGCCAGCATGGAAAGCAGATGTTAAATAATGATGATGATGATGATGATGATGTTGCTGATTATTCTTATTTCTTTACTGCCCACAAGGGGCTACACACAGAGGGGACAAACAAGGACAGACAAAGGGATTAAGTCAATTACATCGACTCCAGTGCATAACTGGTACTTATTTAATCGACACCGAAAGGATGAAAGGCAAAGTTGACCTAGACGGAATTTGAACTCAGAACATAAACATAGATGAAATGCCTATTTCTTTACTACCCACAAGGGACAAAACACAGAGGGGACAAACTAGGACAGACAAACGGATTAAGTCGATTATATCGACCCAGTGCATAACTGGTACTTATTTAATCGACCCCAAAAGGATGAAAGGCAAAGTTGACCTCGGCGGAATTTGAACTCAGAACACAATGGCAGACAAAATGCTTATTTCTTTACTACCCATAAGGGGCTAAACACAGAGGGGATAAACAAGGACAGGCAAGCGGATTAAGTCGATTACATCGACCCCAGTGCGTAACTGGTACATACTTAATCGACTCCGAAAGGATGAAAGGCAAAGTCGACCTCGACGGAATTTGAACTCAGAACGTAAAGATAGACGAAATACCGCTAAGCATTTTGCCCAGTGTGCTAACGTTTCTGCCAGCTTGCTGCCTTTGCTAATTATTCTGTACATTTGAATATTAGATTGCACATTCCATGGATACTGAATCAAAGTGTCCAAGTTGAATTTCAATATAACATTTATTTCATTATGCAGATGACAGATGACAACACATTTAACCTGAATGACGAGTTTCCTATTATGCAGGAAGACATCAAGCCTCTATGATTTAGCAATGCTGTTTGTAAGGTCATCATAGCTAGTTTAAGAACTTCCATTTCAATAAACATATAGGTTAAAGAAGAACATCTTGCATAAACAATATTAAAAACCTGTTGTTTGACATAACATTCATTTGTAGTATATATTTTTACCCCTCTTTTTTTCTACAGTATTTGATAAAGTTGCAAACTAAGAGAAACTAATTTTTGTATAGAGATAATCCTGTATTTAATGGCATATAAAAGATACACTATTATCAACATATATATATATATATATATATATATATATATATATATATATATACTCTTTTACTTGTTTCAGTCATTTGACTGCAGCCATGCTGGAGCACCGCCTTTAGTCGAGCAAATCGACCCCAGGACTTTTCTTTGTAAGCCTAGTACTTATTCTATCAGCCTCTTTTGCCGAACCACTAAGTTATGGGGACGTAAATACACCAGCATCGGTTGTCAAGCGATGTTGGGGGGACAAACACAGACACACAACCATACACACACACACACACACACATATATATATATATATATATATATATATAATATATATATATATATATATATATATATACACAACAGGTTTCTCTCAGTTTCCATCTACCAATTCACTCACTAGGCCTTGGTCAAGATGCCACGTAGTGGGACTGAACCTGGAATCATGTGGTTGGTAAGCAAGCTACTTACCACACAGCCTCTCCTGTGCCTATATATATATATATATATATATATATATATATATATATATATGTCTATGTATATATTTATATATATATGTATGTATGTATGTATGTATTAGTTGAAAAATATCATTATAGGTATAAAAGTACCATAAACAATTATAGAAAAATGTAGGAGAAAAAGATGTTGAATCAAAATTAGATTTAATACAAAATAGGATTCAATACATACGTGCGTTTCAAAGGACAATGCAAATATGTAAGAAAAAAAATTATAACCATAGTAATTATAATTAAATTTATGCATTGTCATTTTCATCAGTGTGAAGAATTCTTGTAAGAACATCAAAAAAGGTTTAATAAATAAAGTAAGTTAAAATAAGATACAATAAGGGAGAATACAAGTGAGGTAATAGGGAAAAAAACTGGATATTTGCAAGCAAGTTTTAAAAGGGGTAAAAATAACAGTAAATGTTCTAGGGTCGATTCTTTATATGCATTATAGATGTGAATAAGACACAGTATAGATTATGAACAGCATATAAGATGACTCACAAAAATAACCCTGGATTCTATTTGTGAAGTTAGCCTCCTGTAAGCTTTAACTCATTAGCCTGTCATATCCAGCCCGAATCTTCTGTTTTATGTTCAGACTAGTTCTAGTAGATCTAGCCTCTCACATCTACCCTGCAATATCATTCTAAAAATAAGCAATCACATCGAAATCTCCAATCTACAAGGTAATGCATGATTAATTTTTTTTTTAAATGTTAATAAAAAAGCATTACGTTTGACAGAGTAATCTGAATACCACATGGTTAAAGCACTAAAAATATTTTTTTCCTGAATGTACGCTACTGAAATTGGGGTACGTTTACTATACAGTGCATCTTTTATGCCAGCGGTCCCCAAACTCTTTTGTACAATGGATTTGCTTCAAGTGAGACAGTTTTCCACAGATTGAGGGATCACACATATAACAAAACACTAAGTGCATAATACAGTGATCCCTCGCTACTTCGTGGTACAACTATTGCGGATTCACGACTTCGCGGATTTTAAAAATATATATTTACGTGCGGGTGGCACGTAAAAAGCACCCACTACACTCACGGAGTGGTTGGTGTTAGGAAGGGCATCCAGCCGTAGAAACACTGCCAGATCAGACTGGGCCAATGCAGCCTTCTGGCTTCACAGACCCCAGTTGAACCGTCCAACCCATGCTAGCATGGAAAGCGGGCGCTAAATGATGATGATGATGATATATATGAATGCCTAAAATTTGTCATTAAATCCATTAAAATATTAATAATAAATTATTTCCTAGTCTAGGAACAACAAAACTAGCGTAAAATAGCAAAAAAGCATATATGGGGGTATTTGAATTTAAGACGGGCTGTGATTGGTGCAATGGAGAGAGACGACGAATCACAGCTTTCTAGGCCAGATTGTCCTGTGTAACAGTAACAATCTTTATTTTTTTAATCTAAAGTGTTATTGCTTAACAGTTGTCCTTATTATTAATAGACTACTGTAATGGGTGGGTTGTTAACAGTACGGGGGGGGGGGTTAAAAGTCCAAATACACGTTAAATAAATACTGTAAATATGGTGTCCCTACTTCATGGAAATTCAGTTATCTCGACTAGTCTCAGAACCAATCTACCGCAATAAACGAGGGATCACTGTATATCATTTAATTATTATGTATTTGTTACATCCGTATATGTTATTAACAATACCTAGAAGAAAGTGCTTCTTTTCTACTCACCAAGGTGAATGGTGTGTTTGCCAGGAGAAACTGATGCCATCAGACAGCATCTAACTACCATTGGCAATTTCAGCTCTGAACTGCAACACCCTCCTGTTGGTGGGCCAGCAAAGGCGGCCAAATCACTGCTACTAATTTCCTCCTGGTTTCCTACTTAACTATTCTTTCTTGCTCCATAACCAGCTAAAGGCTTTTTCTGCTACCTCTCCCATCCTGCGCATAGCCACCCTTCACTCTTTTCCTCTCATTTCAATGGCTTTAAGCATTTTCCATACCGACTGGGTAGGGACTCCCCTACAACCAATGACACTTATAGAATGCAAAAACACCCAGAAGACTGTGATGGTCAATAAAATAGAAATAAAATTTCAAAATTTATTCTTTCTGTGCAATTTGGTCCCAAATGACCCACAGCCCAGCACTGGTCTGCACTCAGTGCCCAGTGTCCCCTACTTTATGCTATCAAATA
This sequence comes from Octopus sinensis, assembly GCF_006345805.1. Classification (NCBI taxonomy): domain Eukaryota; kingdom Metazoa; phylum Mollusca; class Cephalopoda; order Octopoda; family Octopodidae; genus Octopus; species Octopus sinensis. The sequence goes on from NC_043003.1 coordinate 17,791,865, forward strand.
AGAACTAGTGATATGTTATCAACAGTTATGACAAAGGACATAAAAATAAAAATAAACAGTATTTAATCTTATGCTCTGAAACTGTGAGGGTGTGTGACCCAGTGATAGGGTTTTGTGTTCAGAATTGCTAGATCATGAGTTCAATTCCAAGACTGGGTGGTGTGTTGTGCTCTTGAGCAAAACACTTCATTTCAGCTCGCTCTGTGGGTGGGGGAGTGGCAGAATCACTGACGTTTTAGCAGAAGTGCTTTAAGGTATATCTTTCAGCTTTCTTCATTCTGAGTTCAAATCCCACCTGTCTGGAGAAGGCTTCGGGAAACCACTTCAGTATTCACCCCAAATCTTGTCATGGTAGTCAGAGTTCCAGTAATCTACTTAGGGGAGGGTATGGGCCCTCTTAGGACATATAGAGTACTGGAACAGGTTGACATGCACAGGACTTGCCCAACTGCAGACCACTGCCAGACTCTTAAACCACACACACACACACTTATATATACACACAAATATACTTATACTTAAGTGTCTTTGGCTCTTGTTTCTAGCAATGTAAGTGCTACCCTGTACCCTCAGTCATTATTAGTGACAATTGAAGTTTTCCTTTTGGTTTTATATTGCATCTAGCCACCTTGTTATTTTGTATATATATATATATATATATATATATATATATATATATATATGTATGTATTTATCTATATATGTATGTATATATTTATATAACATGTATATATTTATATATATGGGCAAGTGTCTTCTATAGCCATGGGCCAACCAAAGCCTTGTGAGTGGATTTTGTAGACAGAAATTGAAAGAAGGCCATCGTATGTGTGTGTGTGTATTTATATATATATATATATGTGTGTGTGTGTGTATGTTTGTGTGTCTGTGTTTGTCCATCCAACATCGCTTGACAACCGGTGCTGGTGTGTTTATGTCCCCGTAACTTAGCAGTTCGGTAAAAGAGACCGGTAGAATAAGTACTAGGCTTACAAAGAATAAGTCCTGGGGTAAATTTGCTCAACTAAAGGCGGTGCTCCAGCATGGCCACTGTCAAATGACTGAAACAAGTAACAAGAGTAAAGAGTACCGTTACGTTCTGAGTTCAAATTCCGCTGAGATCGACTTTGCCTTTTATCCTTTCGGGCTTGATAAATTAAATACCAGTTGCACACTGCGGTCGATGTAATCGACTTGATCCGTTTGTCTGTCCTTGTTTGTCCTCCCCTCTGTGTGTAGCCCCTTGTGGGTAGTAAAGAAATAGCTATAGAAGAAGACACTTGCCCAAGGTGCCACACAGTGGGAACAAACCCAGAACCATGTGGTTGGTAAACAAGCTACTTACCACGCAGCTACTCCTGCGCCTTAAAAAAAGATAGATGAAATACTGATAAGCATTTTGCACAGCATGCTAACTTTTCTGCAACAAGTTTAACCACAAATTTATTTCACTGAATTCTTTATCATTTTCGAAATTAGTTGAAACAAAATGTATTTCAACAAAAATATGATTAAAAAATGCCTTAATAACTGTCAAATTTCTGTTATTGCTTTCTCATGTGTATTTATCTATTTATTTACTTTCTTTCCTTTTTTGTTATTTTTAGTAAACCTCAATAAACGAGGATATCTTCAGCACAGGAAACTGAGAAAAAACAAAAAAACTTGTTTTTATTTTCCTAATAATTTGTCATTGGTTGTAACTGCAGGTATAAGACAAGAATAGAAGTTTTAGTCTAGTTTTTTTATTGTTTGACTAAAGATTGTAGTACAAACCTATTGGCAGTTTTTCAAATAGTTTACATGCCTTCTCCTTCACGATTTTTATACAAAATTTGAATAGCAAACTGTGTCAAAACAAGTACGCGTATTTATGATTGTAAAACTAGAAACTTTAAATATATATGTGTGTGTGTACACACATTCATCATTATATATATATATATATACACATTCACACACATATACATATATAAAAACACTGAAAAAAAAACTGGTTTTGCAAGATTTGAAAGAGAGAATTTTATATGACAATAGATTAACATACATATTGTTTACACAACATATCTCAAATATTGCTTGAAATGTACATGAAAACATACCAGTAATATATAGAAAACTTTGTTTTTCTTTTCTTTCCTCTCTAAAGTAGACAAAATATTTTTATTCAAAACATGTTAAATTTACAAATGTTTATTGTGGAAATGTGTCTCTGTAGGAGTGGCTGTGTGGTAAGTAGCTTGCTTATGAACTACATATTTCCAGGTTCAGTCCCACTGCGTGGCACCTTGGGCAAGTGTCCTTTACTATAGCCTCAGGCCAACCAAAGCCTTGTCAATGGATTTGGTAGACAGAAACTGAAAGAAGCCTGTCGTATGTATATATATATATATATGTATATGTGTGTGTATATGTATGTGTGTCTGTATTTGTCCCCCCAACATTGCTTGATAACCGATGCTGGTGTGTTTACGTCCCTGTAACTTAGCAGTTCGGCAAAAGAGACTGATAGAATAAGTACTAGGCTTACAAAGATTAAGTCCTGGGATCGATGTGACCGACTAAAGGCAGTGCTGTAGCATGGCCACAGTCAAATGACTGAAACAAGTAAAAGACTAAACGACTAAAGACACCCTAACCACTAGGTGCATGGCTTAGTGGTTAGAGTATTGCAATCATGATCATAAGATAGTAGTTTCAGTTCCTAAACCAGGTGGTACATTGTGTTGTGCTTTTTTTTTTATTATTACAACTTATTACTCTTGTCCACCCAGCTGTAGATTAGTCCCAGTGGGGGCAGCTAACCTTGGCCATACTAATTTGCAAAGCACCTGTAAGTTATGAAGTATATTTACTCATGAGCAGGCCTCACAGAGGTGCGGTGGCTGAGTTCCTCTCGAGCGTTTGGCTTCATGGAGGCAAAGTGGCCAAGTTCCTTTTGAGTGTTGGGCCTCATGGAGACAAATGACCAAAACCTTTGGCATTACGTCATGCTTGAGAAGAAGACCCATCAAGCTGAGCAAAATTGCAGTTGTGGCAGATACCAGTGTCACGCAAAAGGCACCTGTGCCTGTAGCATGTAAAAGCACCCATTACACTCTCGGAGTGGTTAGCGTTAGGAAGGGCATCCAGCTGTAGTAAGCCATGATAAAAACAAACTGGAGCCTGGTGCAGCCTTCCAGCATGCCAGCCCAGTCAAACTGTCCAACCCATGCCAGCATGGTCAACGGACGTTAAGTGATGATGAGAACAACAGTAAAGTGTCTCATCTATCTTGCCCCATCTCTGTCACATCGTCCTTGCCCTCTCTCAATCGCATGGTCCCTGTCCCCTCTCTGTTACATGTTTGCCATCTTCCTTTTCTCTCTCTTTTCTCCATCTGAGGAAGCCATGTTCCTCTTGCAATGCAAGACACCCAGTCTGCCCTCAATACTACCCCCACCGCACCATTTGAGGGATCTTGTCCTGCAAGTTACTTGGTGACTTCACTGATGCTACTACCATCTACAAAGACCCCACTACATTCTGTGAAGTGGTTGGTATTATGAAAGGCATCCAGCCACAGAAACCATGCTAAAACAGACGGCAGAACTTGGTGGGTGTCATCTTCAGATTTGCCTGTTCTTGTGAAACTGTCCAACCCATGCCAGCATGGAAAATGGGTATTAAATGATAATGATGATGATGGTGATGATGATCAGTATTTTTCTTGGACAAGTGTCTACTATAACCCTGGGTTAACTAAGGCTTTGTAAGTGAATTTGATTGATGTAAACTGAAAGACGCCCACCATGTGTGTGAGTGTGTATGTGTGTTTTACTATCTCCTTGTCATCATGTGATAGTTGTAAACAAGTGTCACTGATATACAAGCGGTGTCCTCTGCTTACAATTTTCTTAGAAAATATATGTCTGGTCATGGAGAGGGTCAGCAACAGGTGTTGTAAGTTTCTAAAACTCTTTTACTTGATACAAAGGTGACTGTTTTTGTCTATATCATACCAAAACTTTTTGAACTCATAGCATCAGAATAGCTGTTGTATATTTGATTACAGAGTGAGGATCTTTTTTGAAATATAAAAAGAAAAAAAACAGCAAAGTTCTTTCACTGAGGCTGTCCAATTAAACAATACACGGCAGATATTGCATGAGAATAGCTTCTATACTGGAAATACCTATTTCTTTACTACCCACAAGGTGCTAAACACAGAGAGGACAAACAAGGACAGATAAATGGATTAAGTTGATTACATCGACCCCAGTGCGTAACTGGTACTTATTTAATCGACCCCCGAAAGGATGAAAGGCAAAGTCAACCTCTGCAGAATTTTAACTTAGAACGTAAAGGCAGACAAAATACCTATTTCTTTACTACCCACAAGGGGCTAAATACAGAGGGGACAAACAAGGACAGACAAATGGATTAAGTTGATTACATTGACCCCAGCGTGTAACTGGTACTTATTTAATCGACCCCGAAAAGATGAAAGGCAAAGTCTGCCTCTGCAGAATTTGAACTAAGTACGTAAAGGCAGACGAAATACCTATTTCTTTACTACCCACAAGGGGCTAAACACAGAGTGGACAGACAAATGGATTAAGTTGATTATATCGACCCCAGTGTGTAACTGGTACTTGTTTAATCGACCCCGAAAAGATGAAAGGCAAAGTCTGCCTCTGCAGAATTTGAACTAAGTACGTAAAGGCAGACGAAATACCTATTTCTTTACTACCCACAAGGGGCTAAACACAGAGTGGACAGACAAATGGATTAAGTTGATTATATCGACCCCAGTGTGTAACTGGTACTTGTTTAATTGACCCCGAAAAGATGAAAGGCAAAGTCTACCTCTGCAGAATTTGAACTCAGAACGTAACGGCAGACGAAATACCTATTTCTCTACTACCCACAAGGGGCTAAACACAGAGTGGACAGACAAATGGATTAAGTTGATTATATCGACCCCAGTGTGTAACTGGTACTTGTTTAATTGACCCCGAAAAGATGAAAGGCAAAGTCTACCTCTGCAGAATTTGAACTCAGAACGTAACGGCAGACGAAATACCTATTTCTCTACTACCCACAAGGGGCTAAACACAGAGAGGACAAACTAGGACAGACAAACAGATTAAATCTATTACATCGACCCCAGTGTGTAACTGGTACTTATTTAATCGACCCCCGAAAGGATGAAAGGCTTAGTCGACCTTGGCGGAATTTGAACTCAGAACATAACGGCAGACGAAATACTGCTAAGCATTTCGCCCGGCGTGCTAATGTTTCTGCCAGCTCTTAAAAACCTATGCCTATGGTTTGTGTTGTTTCCTGCTTATATCAGCTATTGCATAGTTCATGAACTCTTTCTAAAACATTCATGTTATTGTCGTTATTACCTCATTAAAATTTTACATATCTTAGCTTGAATAAATAAGTGCAAATTTCTTGACAATGACCAATTTGTTTGTTTTCACACATCCTTTATATATATATTTTTTTTCTGTATCTTCCTTGTGTTTGCCTAAAATAAGACTTTGTTCAAACAATCCACCTCATATGCTGCGTGAATCATGTGTTTATAATTTAGCCGCACCCTTCTTTGTATATGCATCAATAAATATGTAGTGGAAAGTATTTTATTTCTTATAAAAAAATTGATAAACTTTGCCCTTTTCAAGCCTAGCCAGGCTCATGGTCCCGGTTTCCTGGTTTCTGTGTCGTATGTGTTCTCCCCCAGCTGGACAGGACGCCAGTCCATCTCAGTGTTACTCAAGAAACAAGAAGAGAGTGTGAGAGAAAGTTGTAGCAAAAGAGTACAACAGGGGTCACCCTCCCTCCTGCTGGAACCTCGTGGAGCTTTTAGGTGTTTTCGCTCAATAAACACACACAACGCCCAGTCTGGGAATCGAAACCGCGATCCTCTGACTGCGAGTCCGCTGCCCTAACCACTGGGCCATCGTGCCTCCACTTTTTATTTCTTATACTTTATTTTAATGTTAATCCACTTCTGGTCCTTAATCATTAATTATATTTTAGAATTATAACTTTTGCTTGATTACCTGTTAATAAAAATAAAAGAAAAATGAAAAAATGTACATGCTATTCAAGACAATTTTTCTCGGTTTTATCTATTCTTGCCCTACTTTAAAATAGTTTCTATAAGTTGTTAAGTAGGAAATTTACATAGATTTCTATAACTGGTTCTAATGTCAAGAAGTTAAGGAAATATGAGAATTATATTTATTCTTTCTATAGACGAAGGTGAGTGAGGATGAACTATAATTCTTGTCTTGATTTATGAACTCTGTTGTGAACACTTTTTGATATTCAGCTTCCTTGTTAATTATTCTATTGCAGGTTTTCTCAACGAGGGTTCTTATAGGATTTTGTTGTTAGCATCCATGTGTAATAAATTAGTTATACTTTTACAATACACATAATTTTTGAACAATTTCTTTTTTTACAATTCCTACTTATATTTAATTATAAAAATATAATGGCGGAGGTGCATGGCTTAGTCGTTAGGGTGTCAGCATCATAATCGTAAGATTGTGGTTTCGATTCCTGGACTGGGCGACACGTTGTGTTCTTGAGCAAAACACTTCATTTCACGTTACTCCAGTCCACTCAGCTGGCAAAAATGCATTTTTATTATTATATATCAACAGTGGAACTACATTTAATCAATTTGTCCACTAAAAATGCTCTTACCATTCTATTTCAAGAAATGTTTGAAATATCTGTCATTGAGCTACTTGTTACAAAATTAGGATTGCGATTGAAAGATGTATGTCTGTACAGAAGAAATAAATTATTCCCTCCTGCAATGGACTAGTTTGAAAACAACTGTTCTGATAGATGTCAGTACAGTTTATTTTAAGTTAGAGATTCGAAAAATTAAACCATCTTTGACATGTGTTTCATGAACTTTGAAAATATGAATGGATGTACAATTTACTGTTACAAGCCTTTTCATTGCAGCTTAGACTTCTGTTACAAACCATTAAAGCTTTTACAAAGAACTAGCAGTATCGCCCATCGTTGCTCGGGTTTGCTTCGACCCTTTACAATTGGAATTTTTGAAAAGTAAAAATTTTGCATTATGTACATTGTTATTCTCTTTAAAGTGAACATTTTTCTGGTTGAAATACACCGAAAAAATAGGGATTTTCATAGAAAAAAATGCACCTTTTTGATGTAAATAATTTTTGGTGTTAACATGGTTCGATTTGAATTTTATCTTATACGGAATGAAGAGCAAGCCTTCTTCTATCATACTCTCAATTTTGGTCAACTTGCACCGCAGGGTCTCGGAGGAGATAGTGTTAATTGAAGGCTACCAAACCTGCCATACACAGACAACTTCAGCTTTACATATATATATATAGATTTCATAGTTTACAATTCACAAGCTATGTAACTTTCAGTTACTTATTATTCTTTATACAAGCTATCTTGCAACTTATTCTCTATAAACCATACACCTTTTATTATGCATTTCTTGTCTTCTATACCAACATAAATTCAACATTGACTGAAATTCTGTTTAGCTAGATTTCACCATTAATTTGCCATTTCCTGAAATTATTTTCATTCTCATTTACAAGAGAAACTCATGAGGTAGACCAAAATGCCTGTTATAATACATGTTATAACAGAAATTTTCAGTTTTCTCTTTGCTTTGCTCTACTACTTTTCTTACTTTATTATTTTTTTTTGCCCTTTTCAAGCCTAGTCAGGCTCACGAGCCCGGTTTCCTGGTTTCTGTGGCATATGTGTTCCCCCCAGCTGGACAGGACACCAGTCCATCGCAGCGTTACTCAAGAAACAGGAAGAGAGAGTGAGAGAAAGTTGTGGCGAAAGAGTACAACAGGGGTCACCACCAACCCTTGCTGGAGCCTCGTGGAGCTTTTTTAGGTTTTTCGCTCAATAAACACACACACTGCCCGGTCTGGGAATCGAAACCATGATCCTCCGACCGCGAGCCTGCTGCCCTAACCACTGGGCCATTGCGCCTCACTTTTTCTCACTATCTTTCCATTTTTCTTTTTATACTTCCTCACTATGGCTTTTCTCTGGAATTTTTACATGCCTTTATTTCTACAGATTTTTGTCTCTTTTGATCATTGCCTCAGCAGCTCTTGTTTTTCTCTTCTGTTTTTGTCTACGGCTTTTCTTTACACATTTTCCTACTCCACAACCTGATCTGCAGGTCAGACTGTGGAACACAGTGATCTGTGGCACAAGCAATTTCTCATTCATTAACTTCAACAGGTCATTTTGCAGTTTACAATTCACAGGCCTTGCAACTTTCTATTATACCTCTTTTGTCCACATTTTTCTCTATTGCAATAACACAAATTCAAACTTCAGTGTGACTTTTCATTCAGCTAGTCTCACCATTAGGTATAAGCTTAGCTGAACAAATTTACCAATTTCCCAGCAACTGTCTTAGTAGTATTATAGGTCCTCGACAAAAATCAGTGCAATGGACATGGTTGTGTTTATTTCTTGACAGCAGATAGCATACATAGATCAGAATTGGGCCCCTACCTGTGAGACTGCCAGTCAAGTCAGTGCAATAGACCCTATTGTATTTATTTATTGACAGCTAGTAACACCATACATAGATTAGAATTGGATCCCTGAACCTGTAAGCAGGGCTGTGGAGTCAGAGTCATGGAGTCGGAGTTGGAAACAGTTAAGGAGTAGCTGAAGTCGGAGTTGGTAAAAGTATTCCGACTCCGATTCTGACTCAATGTCTTTATTCTTTTATATAAACCGATTATAACATGCAGGCCTACTCAAAGTGCAAGTGTATGCATATGCTTTATGAGATATGTAGACCACAATCACTTAATTACATAAAGAGGAGTCAGAGCCGAAGTCGGAATCAGAGTTGGAGTCAGAGGTGCCAATAGTACAGGAGTCGGAGTCAGAGTCAGAGTTTTTTGTTTCGACTCCTTCAGCCCTGCCTGTGCCATAAGAAGGTCCCAGTTACCAAAACTATGTTCATTTTCAATTCTTACTACAGTGAAAGTTTTAGCTCAGCATTTTATATATTGCTGACTGGTTTAAATCTGCACTGACTCCCTTTCATATTAGATATGTGAGTCACTATTTTATATTTGACTCTAATTTATCATGTAACATAAGAACTATAGTTGAACCAGCTTTGAATCACATTGTGTCTATTACTTCAATAATTATTGCTCCGCTAATTACTGTGCTTGCTGTGTTATGAAGACACATGGCCTAGACGTTATGGATATTCAGCTCATGATCCTAAGGTTGTGAGTTCAATTCCTGGCAGCGCTTTGTGTCCTTGAGCAAAACACTTCATTTTACATTGCTCCAGTCCACTCAGCTAGCAAAAAATGTGCAGTACCTATGTTTCAAAGGGCCAGCCTAGTCACCTCTTGTGCCATGCTGAATCTCCCTGAGAACTACATTAAGTGTACGCGTGTTTGTAGAGTGCTCAACCACTTGCATGTTAATATCATGAGCAGGCTGTTCTATTGACCGGATCAAATGGAACCCTCGTTGTCGTAACTGACAGAGAGCCAGTATTAAAAATTACTGTTTGCTGACATAAAAGGCATACAGACGTAATTAAATGCACTGTACTTTCAGCAGTGCACATTTAAGTAAAAGCAGTTTTTAGTGCATTAAAACTTATGGACGGCCCAACTTCATACATAGGACCCAAATTGACTTTTTTTGGAGACATTTTTTCTTTAAATATGTGAATCTTGTATGCAGGTGCAGGAGTGGCTGTGTGGTAAGTAGCTTGCTTACCAACCACATGGTTCCGGGTTCAGTCCCACTGCGTGGCACTTTGAGTAAGTGTCTTCTACCATAGCCTTGGGCCGATCAAAGCCTTGTGAGTGGATTTGGTAGACGGAAACTGAAAGAAGCCCGTCGTATATATGTATATATATGTGTGTGTGTATGTTTGTGTGTCTGTGTTTGTCCACCCAACACCGCTTGACAACTGATGCTGGTGTGTTTATGTCCCCGTAACTTAGTAGTTCGGCAAAAGAGACCGATAGAATAAGTACTAGGCTTACAAAGAATAAGTCCTGGGGTCAATTTGCCCGACTTAAGGCGGTGCTCCAGCATGGCTGCAGTCAAATGACTGAAACAAGTAAAAGAGAAAAGAGAGAGTAATCAAATATAGTAAACTTGGTGGTCTGAACACTATCAGTGGAAGTGTAGAAATAAAACCCTTGTGTGTGTGTGTGTGTGTGTGTGTGTGTGTGTGTTTATAACTCTCTCTCTCTCTCTTTCATCATTTAACATCCATCTTCCAAGCTGGTATGGGTTGGAAATTTGACAGGAGCTGGCTAGACAGAGGACTGCACCATGCTTCACTGTATGTTTTGGCATGATTCTTACAGCTGAATGCCCTTCCTAATGCCAACCACTTTACAGAGTGTATCAGATGCTGCTATTTGCTATTGTTGATCTATTTGTTGAAAAACAACAAACTTATTTACTAACAGTAGGACTCCATACATAATCTAGAGTAAAATTTATTGATAATATTGATTTGAGTAGGAACCCTGTGAAGTTATGACCAGCTGCTATTGTTCTCAACTTCATTGGTTGAATGAATCATTAAGGGTGAAACCCGAGGTCCCAGTCAGATCAATATTGTGTGTATGTGTGTGGGTTTGTCTGTGTGTAAACATAATTGTGTATCCTGTTTTCTCTGCAGCAACACATGCAATGTTTTACATTGAGTTAGCATATTTTACAGATATTACTCAGCTTTAAATTAGAATATGTTTAATTAATAAACGAGATCTATTCAGAATTCTGTTTTTCGTATACTTATAAATATTAATAAAAGTGGCTGTGTGGTATGTAGCTTGCTTACCAACCACATGGTTCCGGGTTCAATCCTAATGCGTGGCACCTTGAGCAAGTGTCTTCTACTATAGCCTCAGGCTGACCAAAGCGTTGTGAGTGAATTTGGTAGACGGAAACTGAAAGAAGCCCGTCGTATATATATATGTGTGTGTGTGTGTGTGTGTTTGTGTGTCTGTGTGTCTGTGTTTGTTCTCCCAACATCGCTTGACAACCGATGCTGGTGTGTTTACGTCCCCGTAACTTAGAATAGGTACTAAGCTTACAAAGAATAAGTCCTAGGGTTGATTTGCTTGACTAAAGGTGGTGCTCCAGCATGGCTGCAGTCAACTGACAGAGTGTACTGGGTGCTTTTTTATGTGGCACCAGTATTGGCAAGTTTCTTTTTTGGCATGGTTTCTACAACTGGATGCCTTTCCTAATGCCAACCACTTTATAGAGTGCGTTTTATGTGGCACCAGCAACAGTGAGGTCACCAAGTAACTGGTAGAACAAGACCCCTCAACTGAAGGGAGGAGTATTGAGAGACAGAAAAAGTGTCTTGCATTAGAATAGAAACATAGCTACCTCAGATAGGGAGAGAGGAAAAAGAGAGAAAGATGATGTGATGGGGAAGTGCAGGGGCAGTACATCCAAGCTACAGGAAGGTGTACATTGTGAAGTGAATCGGGGATTGGAGAGGATAAATGGGTGGGTGGATCCACATGATTTTGAAAGGAAAGTGGGAGCTAGAGGTGGTGGGGACAAGAAATGAATGGGTATTGGTAGAGGTAGGAGATATTAGATGCTGTGGAACTACCAAAGAAAAGAAATGGTAAAAGCTTCATTAATTGCCTTGGTTTTATAAATATTCTTTTTTACTCTAGGCACAAGGCCTGAAATTTTGTGGGAGGAGGGCATTTGATTAGATTGACCCAGCACGCAACTGGTACTTAATTTATTGACTCTGAAAGGATGAAAAGCAAAGTCAACTTCGGCGGAATTTGAACTCAGAACGTAAAGGCTGATGAAATGCCACTAAGCATTTCATTCAGTCTGCTAACAATTCTGTCAGCTCAACGCCTTTGGTTTATTCTTAATTTCCATTCAACTTGTATAGAAATACAGATGTTTCTTTCGGGGGGGGGGACAATTTAACCCTTTAGCATTCAAATTAATATGTCAAAAGTAATCTTTATTCATTTACATTAAAAAAAAATGAATCTGGTATTATCTTGTAGCTTCAAGATTTGAAAGATGTAATTGTTTATTTTTAGAATTACATTGCAGGGTAGGTGTGAGATACTGGTTCTGGCCAGTTTGAGCATAAAATGAGTAGAATATTTGAGCCGGATATAGCCGGTTTAAACACTAAAGGGTTAAGTAAATAAATGACTGCGAAACAGTCTTAATTTAATAAATCATAAACATGAAATGCTTTTCTTGCCCACAAAAGAAGCTGACGAGGCAGATAAGAGAATCTCTCTCTTTCTCTCTCTTCCTCTCTCTTTCAACAATGATGAAAAATCACAAGGTAGAATTCAGTTTTTATCCTCATCATCCATGGTATCACACTATCACAGCACTTCCGTTTTTCTTTTGAATATAGCATTTAAATCTGTTAGACCAGATGGTGACTTATTTTTACTAGTTTTTTTTTTATAATACCGTTTGTGGTTCATTTCTAGGGTAACATTTGTAGGTTATTCATATTTAGATATTTTACAGTTGTATTTTTATACAGAGTTGAATGAAACTGTACAATAAACCAAATGACCTACAGCAGAAATTAGTATTTATAAAACTGAGTCAGTTAATGAATCAGTCCTCTTTTTTTTTTTATTTTGCTTCCTTTTGAAATATTTGCTGACAGTTTGTATTTTTGGGGGAGGTGTGTGGGTGGGTGGGGGTACCCATTTTTAATACACACAGTATGAATGAAAGCAAAAATAAAATAGAGTAAATTGATCTTGTGTCAGCATAGGTGATGATAATTATTGTTGTTTGATTAATTAAATTGTCTATTTACAATTGAGAGCCAGTCATCACTGCAAACAGAGTGTGTGGCTTGGTATCATGTACCGTGTGTACCATGCTGTTTCTAATTATCTTAGGTGCCTGTGTAGTCATGGATAGACATAAATACCCACTTGGTTTTCTCACCCTTTGACCCAGCAGCCCATCAAAGATATAACAGCGGCACCAGCCCTCAGATGATACTCATTTTCAGCGAATAATTTCAGTTTGTCAATTGCATAGAAAAGATGTCAGTTTTATGATGTAACTATTTTACACATTAACCACCACATGTACCTCTTGAGGGTTCGTTCCTTAACTCCACATAACAACCAATAACAGGCCATGGCAGTTAATATGTTAAAGATAATGCTTTGCTAAAGAAGGGTGACTTAATATAAGTGAAAAGATTAATCAAACAGTCAATTAGTTATTTAGTTAAACGGTCAACTAATTGACTAATGATAATGAAAGGAATGAAACATAGCCAAGGCATACTCTTTTACTTGTTTCAGTCATTTGACTGCCTTTAGTTGAGCAAATCAACCCCAGGACTTATTCTTTGTAAGCCTAGTACTTATTTTACTGGTCTCTTTTTGCCAAACCGCTAAGTTACGGGGACATAAACACACCAGCATCGGTTGTCAAGCAATGTTGGGGGGACAACACAGACACAAAAACACATACTCACACACACACACACACAGATATATACATATATACAATGGGCTTCTTTCAGTTTCCGTCTGCCAAATCCACTCACAAGGCTTTGGTCGGCCTGAGGCTGTAGTAGAAGACACTTGCCCAAGTGCCACACAGTGGGACTGAACCCAGAACCATGTGGTTGGTAAGCAAGCTACTTACCACACAGCCATTCCTGCTCCTGTATCTCAGGTAATCTTGTAAATTCACTAAAATTTTTTTCCAATCCAAACCATATTTTATGATATTATAACAATTAGCTATAATGCAGTGAGATGTCTTTGCCTAGTCCCCTCACCCCCAAATTTCAGACCTTGTGCCTACAGTAGAAAGGATTAAAACAATTAGCTATATCTTATCTTTTACTTGTTTCAGTCATCAGACTGTGGCCATATTGGGGCACTGCCTTGAAGAACTTTGGTCACACTTAGTATTTTTTTAAAGGCCTGACACTTTTTCTAGTGGTTTCTTTTGCTGAACTGCTAAGTTACAGGGACATAAACACACCAACACTGGTTGTTGAGTGGTTGATTGTTTGATTAATCATTTCACTGTTATTAAGTCACCATGCTTTAAGCAAAGCATTACCTTTAACATATTAACCACCATGGCCTGTTACTGCTACAAATACAGACAAAAAATATACCTGCATACACACACACACACACACAACACACACACACACACACTACCAAAGCCACTCACAAGGCTTCGGTCAGCCTGAGGCAATCATAGAAGACACTTGCCCAAGGTTGTATGTATTTGGACTGAAGCTGGAACCAAGTGGGTGGAAAGCAAACTTCTTACCTCACAGCTATGCCTGCACCCATGTGAAATGCTGATACGTTTCTCATTACAGTATCATACTAATTAGCGAACCTGTTTGGTAGTTTGGTTGATTTTGTTCGAATTTTGTTGGTATTTTTAATTCCCATATTAAAAACCTTTTGTAAAACTATTTTAACACAGTTACACAATTACCATATTCCTTGACCTTACTGGAATATGTAAACCTGCAGTTCAACAACTAAGGTGGATTTTTGTTTTATTTTGGGAGACGATTCTTTAAATGAATTATCCTCAATTGTTTGAGTAAGTCTTTGATTTTTTTCTTTAAAATCCAAATAAGCTCCAGCATGGCCGTGTGGTTAACAAACTTGCTTTTCAACCACATGATTTATAGATAGAAAATGTATGGAAGCCCATCATGTTTCTGATCATCAGCTGGTAAACCAAGCCTGGTTTTCTTTTGAAATACTCTTTACTCTTTTACCTCTTTCAGTCATTTGACTGTGGCCATTCTGGAGCACCGCCTTTAGTCGAGCAAATCGACCCCAGGACTTATTCTTTGAAAGCCTAGTACTTATTCTATTTGTCTCTTTTTGCCGAACCACTAAGTTACAGGGACGTAAACACACCAGCATCGGTTGTCAAGCGATGTTGTGGGACAAACAAAGATATACAAACATATACACACACATACATGTGTATATATATATATATATATATATATATATATATATATATGACAGACTTCTTTCAGTTTCCATCTACCAAATCCACTCACAAGGCTTTGGTCGGCCCGAGGCTATGGTAGAAAACACTTGCTCAAGATTGTAATGATAGATTGTAATGAAAAGTAAAAAAGATAGATACTACTGCTATTACAATGATAATTCAAAATTTTTAAGTGGCTATAAAGCAATAACCTACAATTTTATAATTTTAAGCAAATGAAAAGAATGAAAAATTCTTGATTTTGTAATTTGATCATTTGACTATTAGTGCATGAAGTATACAAGCGGCCCTCAAAAAATTTCCTGTGATTAAAGTGGTTCATAATGTAATTTGAGTTGGCAGTAATTCTTTGAAGTAATACTTTTGATTAATGTTTTTAGCAACAAAGAGGTTTCAAAGAAAAGAACATAAAGTGAAGTGTTTTCTTCAAACTCTCGTTTCATACTTCAAAAGATTTTCAAAAGAAAAGTGAGCGTAGTTTACAAGTTGATGTTTGAAAATGAGTAACATTGAGTACTGGAAATTGGATCTAAAATTTTAGGTTGTGCAATCACTAGTGAGCAGCTGTCCGATACCTGATCTAGTTGTAGGGTGCGTCAGCAAGCATGGAAGCTGCAAACATGAACCTGGGTGAAGCTGACTATTGGTGCAATAAATTCAATGCACAGGCATTGCTGGCATTTTGCATGGGCGATGGTCAGTGATGGTTTTCGTCAGTCATGAGTGGCCAGCTATCCTCATCACACACGCACACACACACACTCTCTCTCTCTCTTTCCCTGTCTCTCCCTCTCTTTTTCTCTCTCTCTCTTTCTCTTATACACACACACACAGCTGCTTCCAGATCCACTCATAAGGTTATGATTGATCTGGAGTTATAATAGAAGACACTTGTCCAAGGTGCCAAGCAATCGGACTAAACCTGAAATCATGTGGTTGGAAAGTAAATTCATTAACTACACAAATATGCTTGGGCCTTTCATTTCTTAAATTCACTCTCAATAGCTCTTTCATACGATTAGTTCTGAATAACAAATTCAATTGGCAACCTGCTGATCTCTCACAGTTTAGCTATTTAAGTAAATAAATATGATGTCAGCCAGTTAACCTCTGTAATCAAGACAATACACTTGAGCTGTGTGGCAGAGACATATGCAATATGATACACTGCCTTAGATTATTAGAGAGGCTCATAACCAATCATGTATTATAAGAAACCACACAGCTAAAGATTTGGGGTAGGTGTTTGAGTGAGGTCATCCCAAATGAAGACACATGTACTGCTACTACTTAGAAAAGTGTTTCAACTTCCGTAAACATTGTTGTAGTACGTATTAGTCATGCTTGTGCCTTATTTTCAAAAGACTCAATATCTGTAAATCCAGAAACAGAATAGGAAAAAACAGCTATGACTAACTTTGGTGTGTAGGAGGAGGTTTTTACTTTTTAATTTCTCTTTTGATTCATAGAGAAAATATTAAAGCTTAGCTTAAAATGGATATACACTATCTTTACTTTTTACCCTTTTATTTGTTATAGTCATTGGACTGCGACCATGTTGGAGCATTGTCTTGAAGGGTTTTAGTTGTACAAATTGACCCCGGTACATAGGAGTATTTTCAAAATCTGATAATTATTCTGCTGGTCTCCTTTGCCGAACCCTAAATTACAGAACATAAACAAACCAACATTTTTTGTCAAAGTGTAGGGGTGGGGATGATGGTGTGACAAACACTGACACAAAAACATACACATAGATATCCTGCGATGGACCGGCGTCCCATCCAGGTGGGGAACCTATACGCCAAGAAACCGGGAAACCGGCCCTTATGAGCCAGGCATGGCTCGAGAAGGAACAGAACAAAAAAAAAGTTATCTATCTATATTCATAAACACACATATATACACAAAGCTTCCACTCAGTTTCTGTCAAACAAATTCACTCTCAAGTCTTTGAATGCCTCAGGGCTTTAGCAGAAGACACTTGCCCAAGGTGCCACACATTAGGATAGAACCCAAAACAATGCATTTGCAAAATGAGCTTCTTAACCACATAGCTGTATTTATTTATTTTCTTTTCAAAAGCTGACTTAGCAGGATGTTAATGTTTCTTATATAAAATAATAATGAAATTATTGTATACAGTGCTCAGGTGCACCACAACTTGTCAGAAAGTGCGTATAAAGCATATGCAGTAATGTACAAATGTCTAGAAAGTGAACAGTGTATGAGTCAGATACATGCTTGCGTGTGTATGGAGGGGAGAAAATCAGGCGTAGTGTTGGCGAATCTCATGATGCATGGAAATTTTGAAGGATGCAGTGCTCCAACAACTGACAACTGATGTCGGCAGATTGTTCCATGCTTCAGCAACTCTTAGCTTGAAAAAATGTTTCCGAAAGTCATGAGAGCTGTGCTGTTTTCTGACTTTGTAAACATGTCCACGGGTGTTAGAGAGATGGAGTTTGAAAAGGTGCTCAGAGTTATTGTTTGTAAGATGGTTAATAATTGTATGGGTGTCTGCCAAGTCCACTGCCAGATGTCAGAGTTTCAATGTGTCCATGCCCCGGGAAGTAAGGCGTTCTTCATAAAAAGGAAATGAAATTTCAAAAACGATATTATAAAGGAATGAATTCAGAATAATTATGTATTTGATAATAAGCCCTCATTCCTAGCTGTTGAGGTTTGTCGGAATACTTCTTTATGATAGTCCAGAATAATTGGTTCTTTGTTAATCACTGAGTGGTTAAGAAGTGCACTTTCCAACATAATTTCATGTTCAGTCCTGCTGTGACACTTTCAGCTTGTACCGTCTACTATAACATGCTTGCTTGTGTCAGAAAGAACTTGAAGTGAATTTTCTGAAGCTGGATGCTCTTCCTGTTACCAACTCTCAGCTGTTTCCAAGCGAGGTAATATTTCCCCGTGGCCAGACATGTTTTCCAAAGAAGACTGGAGATGAACAATGTTACTTGTATGAATGATGATGTTAATTTTAGAACCACCGCGTGGTGCTGAAACAAGGACATACACAAACACACAGAGGCATACCCATGCGCACACATACTTGCATACATACATGTCTGTGTGTGCATGTACACTACAGGTTTCTTTCACTTTTCATCTACCAGATCTATACACAACACTTTGCTTAGCCCAGGACTATAGTAGAAGACAATTTCCCCAAGATACCTATTATACATAAACACACAGACACACACAGATATGTAGGTAGATAGGCCGATTGTTTGATTGCTTGTTTTTAACTTCTATACCAGAATTTCTGAGAGACTTATCCACAAATTAAAATAAAATTCAATTAGTTTGAAAATATATGTTAATTATTTTTTTACTTGTTATATCCTTTAGATTGTTGTTTCACTTTAACTAATGGTATCCACAGTTGGTAATTAAGTCTGAGACGTTTGTAATAGGACAATTAGTATCTATAAATGAAGCTACTGCCTCCATACCTAATGTCATAAGATCTTTAATGAGAATATATTTATGTAAATTTTTACTTCTTAACATACATACATACATTATCATCATCATCATCATTTTAATATTCTACTTCACATGCTTGCATAGGTCAGACAAATTGTTGAAGTAACTTTTCCATAACTGAATCCTTTACCTGTTCTGTCGTTAAACATCATTCATTTTCAAGCAGAATAATATTTCTCCATGGCTGGACATGTTTCTATAGAAAATTGTAAACAAAAGTCACTGCTTCTATGGTGGGGGTCATCATTTACAATTATGTCAAAGCAAAGGAACACAAGCACAACAAATACCTCCTTGCATATAAACACATAAAAAATCTTCATCTAATGACAGTGTAATAGATATGTACTATAAGTGCTTAGGCATAGGAGTGGCTGTGTGGTAAGTAGCTTGCTTACCAAGCACATGGTTCCGGGTTCAGTCCCACTGTATGGCACCTTGGGCAAGTGTCCTCTACTATAGCCTCGGGCTGACCAAAGCCTTGTGAGTGGATTTGGTAGACGGAAACTGAAAGAAGCCCGTTGTACATATATATATATATATATATGTATGTGTGTGTGTATATGTTTGTCCTCCCAACATCGCTTGACAACCAGTGTGTTTACATCCCCATAACTTAGCGATTCAGCGAAAGAGACTGATAGAATAAGTACTAGGCTTACAAAGAATAAGTCCTGGGGTCGATTTGCTTGACTAAAGGCGGTGCTCCAGCATGGCCACAGTCAAATGACTGAAACAAGTAAAAGAGTAAGATTTACCACTAAAATTTCGGCTTGAGCTGCAGCTGAAGAAAGGTAGTGTTGAAGCTGCTTATCAAAGATGGCTAGAAGTGGTTCATCATTGAGCATATATATAGATATGAAACAGAATAAACAAGCAAAACAGGCAATATCACTTCAGAGCATTTAGTTTATAATCTATAATTTAAACATTGTACAGAGTGGTTATAATAAATACGTAAAGTCTCCTACAACTGTTTCTAGAATTGAGTAAAGACTTCTACATAAGCTAACTGTTCCGTCATCAGAGAGAAATAAAGAATAGCCTTAATCAAGAATAATAGCAGTTACCAAATCATCCTTAGTAAAAGATAATATCAGTAGCTGTTCCATTGCAGAAATATTAAGGAAAATCCATGGGAAAAGATGACAGAAGTTACCAATTCCATCTTTGAAAACAAAGTGATGTAGATATGAGTGGAAGGCCTTTGAAGTGTGTGTGTATGTATGTGTAGGTTTATTTATATGTATGTATATAATACAGTGAGAAATTCATTTTAGTACCTCTAAATTGAATTTCTCTCCCTTGTGGACTCGGAAATAACTTCCCTAATATTAATAATTATATATATATATATATATATATATAAATTATAAACTTACGTAAAAAGTGCAGGTATCATTGTGTGACTAGAAGTTTGTTCCCTAACCACATGGCTTTGGGTTCAATCCTACTGTATGGCAATTTGAACAAGTGTCTTCCACTATATCCCCAATCTGACCAAAGCCTTATGCATAGATTTGATAGATGGAAATTGTGTGTTGTTTCTGGGAAAAATAGTTTATTAATTTAAAGCTTAATTTTTTTTTTATCATAAAGCATTAAACTACTTGTTTCCTTTATCTCTTAAGTAATCAATAAGGCATTTATTGTCAGTAACAGTAAAGACACAAGTGCAGTGTCCGGTTAGCCACCTGGGTTTTCTGTGTTGTAAAAAAATACAAAAATCCTATATTAAAACATGGAAGTTCTCTAATGCCTCTCTCTCTCTCTTTCTCTCTCAAATTAACAACTGAATTTGTAAAGTCAATAAATTTGAGTAGTAAATGTAAACTGACTGTAGGGCTTACATCTGGCTCCCTATGCTAATTTCCTTTCTTTTTATTCACGTTCGTTTATGCATGTTCTCATTAAGTATGCATATATTAATGAAAGGGCTGAGATGTCATTAAATTTAATAATAATTCTCACTTCCTTTCAATGTTCAGCCGGGTAGCCGTATATAAATGGGTCTCTAAATGAACAAATTGAATAACAAAGGGATTTTTCTGAAGAAAATTTTAACTAAGCATAATGAGCTAAAATTTTAATCAATGAACCATGAACTGACGATGTGTATGTGTATATACCACTGGGAATCCATTCCACTTAATGGTTTAAAATTTGAATAACATACCCTGAATAGACTACAGATGTGTATAAATGTTGGGAGATCATATTTGAATGGTACACTTTTGCCTTTTTTCACCCTTTTCCAGCCCAGCCAGGCTCATAGGCCCAGTTTCTGTGGCGTATGTGTTCCCCCAGCTGGACAGGATGCCAGTCCATCACAGCATTACTCAAGAAACAGGAAGAAAGAGTGAGAAAAGTTGGGGCGAAAGAGTACAACAGGGGTCGCCACCACTCCCTGCCAGAGCCTCGTGGAGTTTTAGGTGTTTTCGCTCAATAAACACACACAATGCCGGTCTGAGAATCGAAACTGCGATCCTTTGACCGTGAGTTCGCTGCCCTAACGACTGGGCTATTGCGCCTCCATGAATGGTATATTAAATTAACAAATTTTGTAGTGAACAGTTTTTCTGAAGAAAAATATATTCAGCCAATGAGCTGACATTTGAACAACAAACGCATGTAAGTGGCAGGGAAAACTTGTATAAACGGTTCTTTATTGTCCATGTATGCATTTATGTTTGCTTGCAAATTTTCATATTTTATGTTGAAAACAACGATATTCCTCATATTTTTCCTAACAACTTAATTATGGATCTACAAAAGTAAGACAAAAGGAAACACACACATGCACACACTCACACACATGCACACACATACTGAGATCCCCTTCGGTCATGACTGACCATGGGATTACACCTAGAAAGTTACCTTCCCAGGCACAAGTCCGGGCAAGGTTGTTTATGGAAGACTAGCAGTCGCCCATGCATACCGGCCTCCCCTCTCCACGCCACTGATGTTATCCAAAGGAAAGGCAAAGACCAATACAGCTTGGCACCAGTAACGTCGCAAGTCATTTCTACAGCTGAGTGAACTGGAGCAACGTGAAATAAAGTGTCTTGCTCAAGAACACAACACACGCAGCCTGTTCCGGGATTCAAACGCACAACCTCACCATTGTAAGCTCAACGCTCTTACCACTGAGCCATGCACCTTCACTACACACACATACACACACATATTTATGTATTTGGTATTGACAAGTGCAATAGTAAACTTTCTTGTGGAGGCGCAATGGCCCAGTGGTTAGGGCAGCGGACTCGCGGTCGTAGTATCGCGGTTTCGATTCCCAGACCGGGCATTGTGAGTGTTTATTGAGCGAAAACACCTAAAAGCTCCACGAGGCTCCGGCAGGGGATGGTGGTGGTCCCTGCTGTACTCTTTCATCACAACTTTCTCTCACTCTTTCTTCCTATTTCTCTTGTACCTGTATTTCAAAGGGCCAGCCATGTCACACTCTGTGTCACGCTGAATCTCCTCGAGAACTACGTTAAGGGTACACATGTCTGTGGAGTGCTCAGCCACTTGCACGTTAATATCACGAGCAAGCTGTTCCATTGATCGTATCAGCTGGGACCCTCATCGTCGCAACCGACGGAGTGCTCCTACCTATATATATACATACATACACACATACTAACCTTACTTAATACTGTTCTCCCTCTCAATTGAAGGATCTTTGTTTTGCAAGTTTCTTGGTGAGCTCGCTGGTGCCATGTAAAAAGGACCCTGTACACTCTGCAAAGTGGTTGGTTTGCATAAGGACATCCAACCATTAAAACCATTCCATAAAAGACAGTAGAGCTTGGTGAAGTCTTCAGGTTTGCCAATTCCTGCCAAGCTGTCCAATCCATTTCAGCATTGCAGTTGGAAAAGGCGGTGAGCTGGCAGAAATGTTAGCACGCCAAGCGAAAT
This sequence comes from Octopus sinensis, assembly GCF_006345805.1. NCBI lineage: Eukaryota > Metazoa > Mollusca > Cephalopoda > Octopoda > Octopodidae > Octopus > Octopus sinensis. The sequence goes on from NC_043003.1 coordinate 17,814,380, forward strand.
GCTTCGCAGTATTTCGTCTGCTGCTATGTTCTGAGTTCAAATTCCGCCAAGGTCAACTTTGCCTTTCATCCTTTCGGGATCAATTAAATAAGTACCAGTTACTTAACCCATTTGTCTGTCCTTGTTTGTCCTCTCTGTGTTTAGCTCCTTGTGGGTAGTAAAGAAATAAGTATGGCAGATGGATATTAAATGATGATGATGATAAAGTTTTTGATAACACACACACACTCACATGCACACGTGTACACACACACACACACATGGAGTTTCTGGCAACCTAATGTATTTAGAGATGATATGAATGTAAAAATGTAATTTGGAATGTGTAATCTCAAAATCCTTTGATTATAGTAAAGCATTTTAGATGTTACATGATATTTTGGAATATGAAGCAACATTTTTGGAAATAATTTGTTCATGATAAGCTGTATTTGTACAGGTATTTTATTTTGAAATGATTTGATTGTAAAAATAATCTTTGGAATGAATTAACTGTGACATGAAAGAATTAGTGCAGTTTCTTCTTCTTCATCTTCGTTCTTCTCCTCCTCCCCTTTCTTCTATATATATATATATATATATATATAATAATAATAATAATAATAATAATAAAGGGTAAAATTAATTAATTAATTAATTAATAATTGATAATTTTACCAAGTAGTTCGGTATGTTAAAAGAACCATTTTTGGTAAACTTAAGCAAAATTGTTTTATAATTATGAGTATAATTATAATTAGGGTTCAGCAAAAGTTTGCTTCACCACATACCGAAATTTAGAAATAGCTGTTAAAACTAACTATTTCTCTATGATAAGAGATTTTCTTATGGTAGATAAATAGTTAGTTTTAACTACTATTTCTAAATTTCGGTTTGTGGTGAAGCAAATTTTTGGTGAACCCTTATTATAATTATACTCATAATTATAAAAAATTTTATATATATATATATATGTATGTATGTATGAAACCATATTTAATACAATTTTTATTTTGTTGTCTTTCAGATAGACGATCAATATAAAAGAACAAAATGATAGCCTTCAAAAGTCCTACACCTTAGAAGAATACACTCCTTTGTTACTTCTAAATTTTGGCAAAACTTATGTAAACAAAAAAGTTCAAATCAATTCATTCTGGTTCATAGTCGGATTTCCTCCAGCTTAACAATGTATGAAACCGAAACTGGAACCATGGGGAGTTCAAACCTCACTGTAGGGGAGTTAGAAGACATGCAGTATAAAAAGTCACGGGAACTGTTTATACTATGTGACAAAGAAGGGAAAGGTTTTGTCAATAAGTATGACTTACAGAGACTACAACCAGAGTTATCCCTTCCTCCTGAAGCGTTGGAACAAGTATTCGACATTCTAGATGATGATAAGAACGGATATCTTACCCTCAAAGAATTTACAGAAGGATTTCGTAAGTTTGCATGCTTTTATATTTAAAAAAAAATGTCTTTGACTGGCTTCTGTGCTGGTGGCGCATAAAAAGTACCATCGGATCGTGGCCGTTGCCAGCCTCCCCTGGCACCTGTGCCACTGGCATGTAAAAAGCACCAACTGATCGTGGCCGTTTTTCTATTTTCTTGTTTGTTTCACCAAATCTATATTCATATATAAACATATATAATACAGACAGATACACATATGCAAAGCCATGCAATACACCAATTTATCACTCTAGCCGAAACACGATGTCCATCCCAAATACACAATCTTTAAGATAGTAGGTTTGTACAATGATAAATAAGTTATTTTCTGCATGTTTCAGTAAGAAAACATTTATATATACCTCTTGTATGGACACCACACCCATTCAACTGACTGAAATATTTAGATTATTGTTATTTTTTTACTTGTCGTAAAATAAGATACAGCATTGATTTACCAACACCCACACATTCATGCATTGTTTAATGTGACCCCCACGAAAATCATTACCTGTAAACAAAATACAATAAAAATAACAAGCAAATGACTAACATGCAAAAGGAAAAACAAAGAAAAAAAAACAGACCAACCACACTGCATGGAAACTCCCTCACACTTCTAGGCCAAAACACATAAAAATACGATTTCAAGAAATTCCTTAATTCAAGGAGTTGCACTTGAGACAAAGTCATTACTCACTGGGAGGGATTCATTTTTCTAACGTGCGTAATAAAATAGTTAAGCCATAAATGTGTTGGCTTGTTTTTCAGTCATTTAAAGTAGTTTT
>NC_043003.1:17821601-17866601 GCF_006345805.1 Octopus sinensis
GCACTGTAGGACTTTGAGGAAAGTGCACACATCATAGGCAAGGAAAAAGGGGGCATACATCAGAGGTCTGGGAGAAAGGGTGCACTTGTAGGTTTGAAAGAAGTGGGGACACATTGTAGGGTTAGATTAAGGGAGCACACATTATAGAACTGGGAGAAAGGGTACACATTGTAGGACTGGCAGAAAGAGAACACATTGTGAATCTGGGAGAAGTGGGTAACAATTGTACATCTGAGAGAAGGAGGCACACATTGTAGAGCTAAGAGAGGTGTGTGTTGTGGAGCTGAAAGAAAGAGTGACCATTGCAGGGTTGGCTTAGGTTGGCCTAAGGCCTGAAATTTTGAGAGAGTGATGGGGCAGTTAGTCAATTACATTGAGCCCATTACTTAACTGATACTTCATTGAACCCCAAAAGTTGACCTTATTGATATTTGAACTCAAAACATAAAAACAAAATGTCACTAAGCATGTGCTTGTCATGGTAATGATCCTGCCAGGTTGCATCTTAAATTACAATAATAACAAGAGCACTCAGAAAGCACAAACCTCCGCCGCGGCACCACCAATGTCCCCTCAATGATTAGCCAGAGATGATTTTTAAAATGAGAATATCTGAAATAAACTCGACTGCTCTCACAAACGAGAATACTAAAAATGAACTCGACCACTCTCATAAAAAAACAGGTAGAATAATCCAGAATCCTTGTCTGGTACCAGATTGATCCCAAAATCTAATCAGTTCATGCCAGTCATGAGGCCAAACATCCCTGAAAGTTTCATCCAAATTCATCCAGCAGTTCTTGAGATATCTTGTCCATAGACAAATAAACGAACCAACTGGAAACAATACCTTCACCTTCGCTAAGGCAAAAGTAATAATAATAATAATAATAATAATAATCATCGTTTAATGTCCGCTTTCCATGCTAGCCTGGGTTGGACGATCTAACTGAGGACTGGCAAACCGGATGGCTGCACCAGGCTCCAGTTTTGATCTAGCAGAGTTTCTACAGCTGGATGCCCTTCCTAACACCAACCACTCAAAGAGTGTAGTGGGTGCTTTTATGTGCCATCAGCAAGAGGGCCAGTCAGGTGGTACTGGTAACAGTCATGCTCAAATGGTGTTTTTTACGTGCCACCTGCACAAGAGCCAGTCCAGCGGCACTGGCAACGACCTTGCTTGAATGTCGTTTCACATGCCACTAGCACAAGTCCCAGTAAGAATAATAATAATAATCCTCTCTACTCCGGAAACAAGGCCTGAAATTTTGGAGGAGTGGGTTAGTCGATTACATTGACCTCAGCACTCAACCTAAAAGGGATGAAAGGCAAAGCCAACCTCAGTGGTATTTGAACTCAGAATGTAAAGATAGACAAAGTGCCACTACGCATTTTGTCCAGCATGGTAATAATTAATGACCACACAACATATCACAATAACAACTTCAAGTAATATACTGTTCTAGTTGTAAGTCATGTAGTCAAAAATTGTTTCAAGATCACTCTCAGGCTTCATCATCATCATATCTTTAGCACACTGTAGGTGTATCATGTCACCATATGAGTTTTCTCCCCTGTAGAAACATGGCAGTCACAGTGGAAACAATTCAAGAGAAAATGTAGTGTGCTAAAGGAACACAGAATTCAAGATATGTGGCATCTACCTAACCCCTCTAACCAGAGACTAAAAATAACAAACAAAAGCAAAAAAAAAAAAAATCGGGAAATACAAAAACTAAATAACTGCAGACTGATGTCTCCAACTCAACTTTAATTTTCTAGAAATATGGCTACAGAACAACAACAAACTTGAAGTAATTCCTACTAAACCCAATATTTTCTTTCTTACTATTAACACCAGAAGACATCAAATACAACCAGTCATAACATTCAACAACATAAACACATCATAAACACAGAAGACAAAAATTTAAGTAGGTGTTAAGTTACATGGCACACCTCTGCAATATTTGCTGCATGTATATAAGGTCAAAGAAAAAAAAGCAAATGACACACAAACATTCTTAGAGCATGCATAGATACCACATTTTTGGCAGCTATCAGAGACAACAATGGCATGAACACAGTGCATTAAATTCATGATAAATTGTATGAGCTTTACCTGGCCCATTATTGACTTGTTTGCAATAAATCAAAATAAACTACAAAGAATACAAAAGCAGCACACTTCATATCTCGACACGTTGCACTTAGGCCACACCTATAGATCACCTACGCAATGAAAGGAATAGATAAAAGAACTACAGGCGCTATTACTTCCAAAATGATAAGCTACTTCTGCAGTAACCTAGAAACACATCTTAAAAATACTATCTCTCGGGGTCCATCATCATCATCATCATTATATCTTTAGCACACTGTAGGTGTATCGTGTCACCATATGAGTTTTCTCCCCTGTAGAAACAGGGTAGTCACAGTGGAAACAATTCTAGAGAAAATGTAGTGTGCTAAAGTTTAATGTCCATTCATGCAGACATGGGTTAAATGGTTTGACGGAATCCAAAATGCTACATGGTACAGTCTGAGGATTCTATCATGGTCCAGTGTCTACCTTGGTGTGGTTTCTACTGTTGGATGCCCTTCCTAATGCCAACCAATTTACAGAGTGTAGTGGGTGGGTTTTTTCATGGCACCAACACTTGTGAGGTCATCATGCAAAAATGCATGACAAAGCTTGCTCAGTAAAATGATTGAGGTTAAGAAGTATATTCAGTCTTAGAAAGCAAACATCTGAGCCCTATGCAGTCATTCAACCATATAAACATAAAACATACATATGAAGATAATTTGTTTCAGGCACAAGGACTGAAATTTTTAGCAGAGTGTTCTTGTTGATTATACCAGCCCCAGTATTTGACTGGTATTATTTTATCCGCCTCAAAAGAATGAAAGAAAAAAGGAGACATCTGCAGAATCTGAACTTAGAACATAAAGACAGGTTAAATGCCACTAAGCTCAGACATTTTAAATCTGTGCATTTTTAACCAGGACCATCATGGTCCTGTGTCAGTTGAGGGAGATCTTTAGGTAAGCACCTAGTATCTCTGTTGTGTTGGTCTACATCTGCTGTGTTTGAATGACCTGCTCTAGTAAAGCCATGCTTTCATATCCAAAGCAGTGAGTCACTTACTTGCCAGCTCTTGTTTAGCTCACCAGCAATGTCCCACAATGTGCAAGCACTTTTCCCTTATAATAGTGGAAACAGGCAAGAAATCTCCATACAGCTGTTTCTTGGTGGGATGAGTTCTACAAGATTTGTTTAAGACTGCTCTTAACATTTGGGTGTAAGTTCCATCTAGTTTGGGTTCCAGTGTTTTGGTAAGTGTCCAGGCTGTTGCTCCATATCAAAAGAACTAACTCTACAGTTGCATGGAAAAAATTCCTCTTAATTCTGTCTGACACGGTTGATTTCCAGATAACATCCAGTTTATTTAGAGCTGATCATGCTTTGGCTATCCAAGTTTTTATGTCCTTTTCAGTTAAGAATATCTCAGAGTCAAGGTCTGTGAAATAATCATCTTGATTGATGGGGTCTCGGCTGATGCTGGTGATGGATCCTTATTGAGTTTGGTTTTTAGGTTGTCCAGCTAATTCTAGTCTATGAAGTAATTGGATGGAGTTTGATATTGTGCCAGAGAGCAAGGTTAAATCATCAGTATAGTCTACATCAGTTATTTTTGAGTTGGATGGCTGATTGATCTTCAGTTCCAAGTGATTGATCTTCAGTTGGATGGCTGATTGATCTTCAGTTCTGAGTGATTAATCTTCAGTTCTGAGTGATCACTCTGCATCACTCGGAACATCACTTGACAATCTAAACAGTCTCAGTTTCACACTTGTGAAACCCCTCTGTCCAGCATTCACCATGATAGATCGCTAGCTACTAAACCTTTTCCTATTTTCTCTCCCTGTTTATCTCTATATTCCTTTCTGCCGAAGAGTGTAGGCTCGAAACGTAAAAGACTTTCTCACTTCCTGAGTGTTAAACTAATAAATTTGTTTGTTGCTTACACATCTGTCTTCGTCTTTTGTTTTTTTGTAAATTCTCACTATATACTCTTTTACTCTTTTACTGGTTTCAGTCATTTGACTGTGGCCATGCTGGAGCACTGCCTTTAGTTGAGCAAATCGACCCCAGGACTTATTCTTTGTAAGCCTAATACTTATTCTATTGGTCTCTTTTGCCGAACCGCTAAGTTACGGGAACATAAACACACCAGCATCGGTTGTCAAGCGATGTTGGGGGGTCAAACATATACACACACATACACACATATACATATATACGGTGGACTTCTTTCAGTTTCCGTCTACCAAATCCACTGACAAGGCTTTGGTTGGCCCAGAGGCTATTGTAGAAGACACTTGCCCAAGGTGCCACGCAGTGGAATTGAACCCGGAACCATGTGGTTGGTAAGCAAGCTACTTGCCACACAGCCACTCCTACACCAATATATATATATATATATATATATGTATGTATGTATGTATATGCTCATGTTTTGACTTCTGTTTTCTTGTTTGTGTTACCAAACCTATATTATCTACTGCTTTTCAAATTATCTATTTATCTAGTTGTCTGTCTGTCTGTCAATCTATCCATCCATCCATCCTTCTATCTACACGTGTATGTGTGTGTGTGAATGTGTCTGTTTGCACTCATTTCACGGAACATTGGGTTTTCATTATAATTTGCTTGTGCCCTATTTCTCTGTTAGTCACAAGTTTGTTCATACTACTCCACTGATGCTTTTAACTCAAATAAAGTCACAGAGTAAAGACTAAAGAAGATTTTCATTTGGATTGCCTTCTGTTTGTTTGTTTTTTATTTCATATCAGATATTGAAGAATACTACTGCAAGTGCGAGGTTTCAGTTGTCTTGATCACTTCATGGTTGGAAGGGAAATATAAAATGCATTGCTGAGACCCCCTTTGGTCATGACTGACCATGGGATTGCACCTAGAAAGTTACCCTCCCAGGCACGAGTCCGGGCAAGGCTGTTTATGAAAGACCAGCAGTCACCCATGCATACCGGCCTCCCCACTCCATGCCACCCATGTTATCCAAGGGAAAAGCAAAGGCCGATATAGCTTGGCACCTGTGACATTGCAACTCATTTCTACAGCTGAGTGAACTGGAGCAATGTGAAATAAAGTGTCTTGCTCAAGAACACAACACACAGCCTGGTGCGGGATTCGAGCTCACAACCTCACGATTGTAAGCTTCATGCTCTAACCACTGAGCCATGCACCTTCACATACATACATACATACATATACCAGTGCCAGTGGCCCGTAAAAGGACTATCCGAACGTGACTGTTGCCAGCGCCACCTCGACTGGCCTCTGTGCCAGTGGCACGTAAAAAGCACCAACCAATCATGGCCGTTGCCAGCCTCACCTGGCACCTGTGCCGGTGGCACATAAAAAGCACCCACTACACTCACGGAGTGGTTGGTATTAGGAAGGGCATCCAGCTGTAGAAACACTGCCAGATCAGACTGGAGCCTGGTGCAGCCTCCTGGCTTCCCAGACCCCGGTTGAACTGTCCAACCCATGCTAGCATGGAAAGCGGACGTTAAACAATGATGATGATGACATACATACATACATACATACATACATACATACACACATACATCCATCATACATACATACATCATACATACATACATACATACATACACACATACATCATACATACATACACACATACATCATACATACATACATCATACATACATCATACATACATACATCATACATACACACATACATACATACATCATACATCATACATACATACATCATACATACATACATACATACATACATACATCATACATACATACATACACACATACACACATACACACATACATCGTACATCATACATACATACACACATACATCATACATACATACATCATACATACATACATACATACATCATACATACATACATACATCATACATCATACATACATACATACATACATACATACATCATACATACATCATACAACATACATACATACATACATACGCATGCATGATCAGTATATGATTTTGTGTTTAGTAAGAGAAATCATATACTGGTAAAATGCATTACTCATATGATATTTCATATGTGTGACCTACAGTATGACAACAATTAATTTCTCTTGTTTCTTCTTTCAACAGATCGTTTCATTGGAATACCAGCAGTACCACCACATCAAGAGGAACTTGTTTATGGGGAGGAAAATGAAGAAATAGAAGATCAGGCTTTTACTGACATGCTTACTACAATCGGTGCTAAAGATGTTATTCATGAGTAAGATTCAATCTTCTTGATTTGATTTTTCTTCTGTACGTGGTACTCTAACATGTGCGGGCCTGACCATGCTGTAAAGAAGTTCGGTTTGGAACCGTGTTGTTTAGGATGCAGCCTCTCTGTGTGGACACTGTCGTGGCTGGTGTCTTCTGCTATAGCTGTGTGTTGACCAATGCCTTGTGAGTGAAATTTGGTAGATGGAAACTGGAAGAGGGCGGCGAGCTGGCAGAAACGTTAGCATGCCGGGCGAAATGCTTAGCGGTATTCGTCTGCCGTTACGTTCTGAGTTCAAATTCCGCCGAGGTCGACTTTGCCTTTCATCCTTTCGGGGTCGATAAATTAAGTACCAGTTATGCACTGGGGTTGATGTAATCGACTTAATCCCTTTGTCTGTCCTTGTTTGTCCCCTCTATGTTTAGCCCCTTGTGGGTAATAAAGAAATAAGGAAACTGGAAAATGCCTATCATATATGCGCACATGCATGTGTGTATGTGTGTGTGTGTGTGTGTGTGTGTGTGGAATCTAGGGTTACACATGAGCTATTTCAAGTTTCATGCTTGGATACTGCAAGAACTAGACAGACTTGTATAATATACCCTCAATGGTCTAGAAATCATTCAAGTTTTGCCAGGTCATGCTTGTTGTGTTATGTAAGCCCATTTGATTACAGCACTATCCAAGCATGAAACTTGAAGTCGCTCATGTATAACTCCTGTATTCATTAAATGTTATCTATCTCTCATTGAACCGCATGCATTTTTGCTGATCTTATCAGTAAGTGAACAGTACATTGTATATCTGTATAAGTGTTTGTATGTGTGTATATGTATCTGTATGGGTGCATGTGTTGAGAGAGAGATTAGTTGTGATATCACCAGTGCCAAGCTGTATCAGCCTTTGCCTTTCCCTTGGATAATATCAGTGGCATGGAGACGGGTGGCTGGTATTTTCAAGTATCAGTGGACACATAAATACATATATATATATAAATACTACGAATGTTTACACGCACATCATATGTGAAAATATATGGTGTGTATGTGTATGTTTGTTGTTACACATGAGTATACATATGGACATGTAGATGTGAGTGTAATTCTATTAGTTCGTTGGTGAGGGTTTAAATAGGAAAATATTAGTATTATAATAATACTAGATTTCTTACGTAGGGATGCTATCTGTATAAGCTATAAGGAGTTATTTTGATTATATATCTTAGAATATTAGCGTATTTTGACTTTTTACAATTAATTTCTTATAATTTAATTATTATAAACCGATGTTAACTTAGTATATATATATTTTTATGTCTTTTGATAGACAAACAGAAACGCGTATTCTATACTTTATAATTTAGCGAATGTTTGAATAAAACATAGCGGTAAAGTTACGGACATTGTTAGTTATAAAATATTATGTTTACGAAAAATACGGTGTCATATGAATTGTGTACCTTATGACAAATTACACTCTCTATCTGGATATAATTATATGTATGTTTGTATTTACTAATTTATATACATATGTGAGTGGATCTATTTGTAAATACTTAGTTAATACCACGGCCATGGTGTCGTCTGGGGTGGCTGGATGTCTGCATGCATGTATGTGCAATCGGTTGAGTTCCTCTCTGTTTTGCATGTGTATAGTTGCGATACTACCTCTTATATTATTTATTTATTTATTTATGATTTGGTTGTGTATGTGGGTATGTCTGTGTGTATGTGTGTGGGTGTGTGTGTGTGTATACATATAACTATGTATGTATGTGCGCACGATTTGTGGATGTGCGTGCGCGTGTGTATGTTTCCTAGCTAACTAACCGTAAAATTTCCATTGTAATTCAAATTTAAAACTATAAGCCAATCGAATCTATCTATGAAAATCAATACCATGCGGGCAGAGGAATTCGACTGATTGAGTATATATGTGGATGTCCGCTTGCTTTGGATGGTACAATCGTGGTTGTTATTATTATTATTAATATTAATATTAATTTTATTGACTTTTTGTGTAATGACACATTTTAATAGATTGGACTGTTCAATATATATGCCTGCTTTAAATGTGAGTGTACATGTTGTAGTTCCTTGATGTTGGTTATAGAACTGTGGAGTTCAATATGGAACATTATTGTGTTTGTTAATGTATATTGATCTATATTGTTTATATTGTATTATTGTGTATATATATATATGTAGGAATATGAGTGTGTATGCACACATATTTATATTTATATGTAAATTTTTTTCATACTTGCATTAAATTCTCTGAAGAGGCCGTGAGACATTCTTGTTAATGTCTCATTTATACCTGCTTTATATGGCTAATTGGTTAAATGGGACATACCTGTCTTCACGGCCGAAACAGCTGTCAGCTACTATGTAAATGTATTTTCTATTTCTATTTCTATGTCTTGTTATATTTGTACTATATTAATGTATAATATCATTGCTATTGTGTAATGGTTTAATAAAGTATTGATTGGGTATTATCTGATGGTTGATGATTGATTTAGATATATTTCTCCATTTTCTCATTTTGTATTATTAATTTACGGTAATAATTTTACCTTTACCCACATAATACAGTAGATGAAATAATTGCATCGCAATTTTTAACATTTATGTATTAGCTTTGTTGGGTACTTCTCTAGCAGTATATTGGATATATGTTATCCCATGGAGGGTTGAATTTACAACCCCTATCTCATTTTATATATATATATATATATATATATATATATACTCGTTGTTTTGTAATAATCTAGAGAAAGTGTTAGTCAATACAAACTTAGAGTGCAATAGTTTATTTAAGCTGATCCAGTGACCTGTTATTCTGGAGTTCCCATGAAACACTGGTGTTTCTCCAGGCAAGTCAGACTTGCCTGGAGATTTACTTGTCTGAAGGCCTCTGGATTGGCTTAAAGAAACACCCCTGTGTGTGTATGTTTGTATGTGTGGAGGTGGGTGGAAGAGCTGGGCAAAGTGGTAACGCAGTGATGGTCTCATTTGAGTAGTTGGACCGATTGATAAGAAGGGTCAGTTTGCATGCCGTGTCTGCATTGGTTGGATGGTTCATCAGGGTCCAAGTCAGTTCTTATTAGAGTTACACTGGGTAATTGTTGAAGGAGGGTAGATGGGCAAAACTAACAAAGACAGAGTAAAAAATGAGAGAATAGGTAAAATATTAATAGGACAGAGAGAGTTGGAGAGTTGTAAGGATGGTGATGTGGGTTGAGTAGGAGGACACACAATATGTAAAAAATAAAAAATTTGATATTTTGTCTCTGAGTTCAATTCTTACTAGGTATAACTATTGCTTCCGTTGTTCCAAGTACTGATTTAATGACTATATTTATCCACGAAATTTGAAAACTTGTGCTTCTAAATCATAAATCTATTAGTGATACCTCGCAGGATGAGTTTAATTTATTCCATGGCCAAGCTTGTCTTACGATTTACTCATTCTACAAATCAATTTTCCCCATTGAAATTAACTAAAAAATAATTAATCCATTCCAACCCTAGCAAAAAACACTCAAAAATAATTTTTTATGGGTTTTGAAACAGAGAAGGTGTAGTTACAAGAAAAATGACAATTATAAAAAAGAGAATGCAAAAGAAATATGTAAACTGGTTTTATTAACTGAATTACCTTAACCCTTTAGTGTTTGTATTATTCTGCCAAAATTAATGTTATTTTTATCCACATTGTTTTGAACTAATCATGCATTATCTTGTAGCTATGAGATTTTGATGAGGTAGCTGTTAATTTTTAAAATGGTATTGTAGGGTTGGTGTGAGAGACCAGATCTGGCTAGTTTGAAAATAAAACAGACAGAATACTTTTGGCCGGATATGGCTCGTTTAAATGCTAAAGGGTTAAAGATGGGATAATTAGTGTGCTCATACTATGGATCTCCAATCATACTTTAAGACAAAAATTTGCACAAGTCTCAGCTCATACAGCAAATTATTTGTACTGTGAGGTTCTACTGTATTCTATATTTATAAAGCTAAATTTCTTCTCATTGATTTCTATCATTTTTATAGTGACGGCTCTATCAAGCATATCAAGGAACTTTGGGTTCAGTTACGCAGAGAAGATGATCCCGTTGTAGTAGAAAACTTTGAAGATTTTCTAAGTAAAATTACCAAGGATTTAAAAAAGAAGCAAGATGATTTAAAAGAATTAGAAACTGCCTTAAAAGTGTAAGTTCACTTAATTGAATTATTTTATCGTTTTTTATTGACTTTTTACATTTTATTTTATTTTATTTTAACCAGGGGTGGACACTTTCTATTTATAATAAATTATCATCATCATCATCATCATTTAGCACCTGTTTTCCATGCTGGCATGGGTTGGACAGCTTGACAGGAACTGGCAAGACCAGAGTCCACACCAGGTTTTCTGGTCTGTTTTGACTTGATTTCTACAGCTGAATACCCTTCCTAATGCCAACCACTTTACAGAGCGTACTGGATACTTTTTATGTGGCGCCATCACCAGTGTTTTTTTCATGGAACCGTTGCCAGTGCTTTTTATTTGGCATCATCACCTGTACGTTTTCCGTGGCAAAGGCACCAGTGATTTTATGTGGTACCATCTCTAGTGCTTTTGAATGTTTTTTTTTCTAACATTTACCTATGGCCTACGTCATCATCGTCATCATTATCATCATAATCATCATTTAATGTCTGCTTTCCATACTGGCATGGGTTGGATAGCCTGATTGAGGCCTGGCAAGCCAGGAGGCTGCACCAGGTTCCAATCTGTTCTGGTAAGGTTTCTACAGCTGGATGCCCTTTCTAATGCCAACCACCACTCTGAGAGTGTAATGGTTGCTTTTTACATGCCACTGGCATTGACCACACTTGGATGGTGCTTTTCATGTGCTACCAGCACGGGAGTCAGTCCACCGGCACTGGCTTTGACCATGCTTTTTATGTGCTACCAGCACAGGAGCCAATCTGGCAAAACTGGTATCAACCATGCTCAAATGGTGCTTTTAATGTGCCAACAGCATAGGAGCCAGTCAGGCAGCACTGGCATTGGCCACAACAATGATTTCACTTGACTCAACAGGTCTTCTCAAGCATGACTACATGTATGTAATAATATATTTTAAGCATAAAAATAACCCCACACATTTCTCCATTTCTATCATGGGCAATGCTTACATCAGCAAAAATTAAACAAATAGTAATACAAAAAATAAATTAAAAATATCAACTGTTCAGTGACCCACAAATACATAAAATTAGAAATATATTTATCTACAGATATGACTGTGTGGTTAAGAAGTTTGCTTCACAACCACATGGTTTTGGGTTCAGTCCCACTGTGTAGCTTCTTCTACTATAGCCCCGAGCTGACCAAAACGTTGTATGAATAGATTTGGTAGATGGACACTGCAAGAAGCCAATCATATATATAGGCATAGGTGTGGCTGTGTGGTAAGTACTTGCTTACAAACCGCATGGTTCCGGGTTCAGTCCCATTGCGTGGCACCTTGGGCAAGTGTCTTCTACTATAGCCTTGGGCCGACCAAAGCCTTATGAGTGGATTTGGTAGACAGAAACTGAAAGAAGCCCGTCGTATATATATATGTGTGTGTGTGTGTGTGTGTTTGTGTGTCTGTGTTTGTCCCCCCCAACTTTGCTTGGCAACCGATGCTGGTGTGTTTACGTCCCCGATAGAATAAGTACTAGGCTTACAAAGAATAAGTCCTGGGGTCGATTTGCGCGACTAAAGGCGGAGCTCAGCATGGCCGCAGTCAGATGACTAAAACGAATAAAAGAGTAAAGAGTGTATGTATATATATATATGAAATTGAAGAAATTGGAGTCAGCTATTTTTTAATCACTGCATTTGTTTCCACCCAATGTAGTTCTCCCAAAATACAGGTATTTGATTATGCAATTTTGTTTGCATAATAAAATCCAGTTGTGTTTCCACGGGTGATATTCAAGTGTTGTCTCTGTTAGCTTAAAATCTTCGACTTCAAAGCCACCCTATCTCTCTGTGTTGGTTTGAATTTTGTAGCAGCTGATAGATTCATGTTATCACACACACACATTCTTTTATTCTTTTGTTCCAGTCGTTTGACTGTGGTCATGCTGGAGCACCGCCTTTAGTCAAGCAAATCGACCCCAGGACTTATTCTTTGTAAGCCCAGCACTTATTCTATCAGTCTCTTTTACCGAACCACTAAGTTACAGGGACATAAACGCACCAGCATTGGTTGTCAAGCGATGTTGGGGGGACAAATACAGAGACAGAAGCATACACACACACACACGTATATATGACAGACTTCTTTCAGTTTCCGTCTACCAAACCCACTCACAATGCTTTGGTCGGCCCGAGGCTATAGTAGAAGACACTTGCCCAAGGTGTCATGCAGTGGGACTGAACCCAGAATCATGTGGTTGGTAAGCAAGCTACATACCACACAGTCACTCCTATAAGTATATATTTATGTGTGCATCACTGTATTTGCTTACAGCTCTGTAATTTAGTGGTTTGACTAAAAGAGGGCTGACAGAATAAATACTTGAAAAGTGAAAAAAGTACTGGGCTTGATTTGTTTGAGTGAACTGGTCAAGTGGTGCTCCAGAATGGCTGCAGTCCAATGACAGCCACAAGTAAAAAAAAAATAAGAGACAGAGATAAAGATGCAGTGTAGATCTTTGACTCATGTGAAATAATGCTGAAAATATATAACATAGAGCACAGAAAGTAGGTTAATATCTTACAGCTGTTTCAGCCAAGAGGCTATATTACACCATTGTACTTTTATCCCTCCAGTGAAGTGAAGTATTTGGTAGATAAGATTAAGGTACTTGGGAGTGCCTCTGGGCTTCGTCAGCAAGTTTAGAAAGCTCATAAAGTCAAGTTATAAATATAAATACGCGCGAGAAGACCCGGCAGGACAAGTGAGTCCACAACCCGTGGCCTTCTACATGGGATGGAGCCAGCCTACGTATGCATACCTTCCCTTCTTGGGACACAAAACTCTACTTGTGAAGACGTGTTGAGGCAAGTGAGGATCAGAATCGAAATCGATCAATGGAAATTGCGGATGTGCTACCAGTGCCGGTGGCATGTCGAAACTCTGCTTGTGAAGACCCATTGAGGCAAGTGAGGATCAGAATCGAAATCGATCAATGGAAATCGATCAATGGAAATTGCAGATGTGTTACCAGTGCCGGTGGCATGTAAGAGAACTTTCCGTTTCGCGACCGTTGCCAGCACCGCCCCGTTTCGTGTCCGTTGCCAGCCTCGCCTGGCCCTCGTGCCGGTGGCACATAAAAAGCACCATCCGTTCGTGGCCGTTTGCCAGCTCTGTCTGGCACCAGTGCGGGTGGCACGTAAAAAGCACCCACTACACTCACGGAGTGGTTGGCGTTAGGAAGGGCATCCAGCCGTAGAAACACTGCCAGATTTGACTGGGCCTGATGAAGCCTTCTGGCTTCACAGACCCCAGTAGAACCGTCCAACCCATGCTAGCATGGAAAACGGACGCTAAATGATGATGATGATGATGATGATGACACTGAGAAAAAATTTTCTTTAGCAGAGACTTAGCCATTTTTACAGTTTCGGTTTATTTTAAAACATTGAACATTGACGAAGTACAACTCTAAGAGTTTGAGGTCTACAACTATCAGCTTGTCTTCCACTATCTTTTATTTTGTATTTGTTTCAGTCATTAGGTTGTGGCCATGCTGGGGCACTGCCTTGAAGAATTTTTAGTCAAATGAATCATCTCCAATACTTATTTTATTGAAAACCTGGTAACTTAGCAGTTTAGCAAAAGGAATCAATAGTATAAGATATTGTTGATCCCTTTTGCTAAACTATGGGGACATAAATATACCAACACAATTGTCAAGCAGCGATGGGGGACAAAAACAGACACAAAGACACACACATGCATATATATATATATATATATATATATATATATATATATATATATATATATATATTAATAATAATAATAATAATTTGAGGGAATATTATTCCTAACTTACAAGGAAAAATTCAATTTAGAAATACTAAATCAAATTTCACAAAATATAATATATATATAAAAATTAGAAAAAAACACCTTTTATCAATTCAAAATGAACAGTTAAATGGTGTAATTAGATGGTGTAATTTAATTGTTCATTTTGAATTGATAAAAGATGTTTTTTCTAATTTATATATATATATTATATTTTGTGAAATTTGATTTAGTATTTCTAAATTGAATTTTTCCTTGTAAGTTAGGAATAATATTCCCTCAAATTATTATTATTATTATTATATATTATATATATATATATATATATATATATATATATATATATATATACACACACACACATGTATATGACAGGCTTTTCAGTGTCTACCAAATCCTCTCACAAGGCTTTGGCCAGCTCAAGACTCAAGCATATAGTAAATAAAAATAATTGCCCAAGGTGCCATGCAGTGGGACTGAACCTGAAACTATGTGGTTGTGAAGCAAACTTCTTACCACACAGCCATGCCTGTGCCTATGACTGTTGTGAAAATGATAAAATGATATGAGACCATTATTGTTACTTCCAATCCAAGTGCATTATGGTATATTTTACTGAAAGGTTTACAGTCACCCATTTGTAAATAAAATGGCTACATTCAGATTTGTACTTAAACCTTTTCACCAACCAAAGCAATTTGATTCATATCAACTGTTCCTTGGCTAAAATTCAGGAACAATTATTTTCAAAAGTTCATTCAGAACATACTATGGATGCATCTTTTCCTCAGTAAAATGCAACAATGATTAAGGACAAATTTCTTCAGCCTCATTGCTTTGATCACACTTCATCAGACACAAACATAGAATGTACTTACTTGTATATTCTTTTACACTTTCTTTTGAAATTCCTCGACTCAACTAAACAACAATCATTCTACTTACTAACTTCATCTCATCTGCAATTGGGTGCAATCTGCAATTATAACTGATTTATTACCTAATAATATATATATCATCATCATCATCGTTTAACGTCCGCTTTCCATGCTGGCATGGGTTGGACGGTTCAACTGGGTCTGGGAAGCCAGAAGGTTGCACCAGGCCCAGTCTGATCTGGCAATGTTTCTACGGCTGGATGCCCTTCCTAACGCCAACCAGTCCATGAGTGTAGTGGGTGCTTTTTACGTGCCACCAGCACAGGTGCCAGACGAGGCTGGCAAACGGCCACGATCAGATGGTGCTTTTTACGTGCCACTGGCATGGACTGTTTATTATAATTCCTTGCTTTATGAATCGACTAGATGGTCACTACATATATATAGATTCAGATGAGTATGGTACTTAAGTTAAAGGTACCAGAATTTTGTATGGTATTATCCATATAAATCAAATGGAGTGATTATAATCAAAATAAGCAACAAGTATATCCAAGGTAGAGTAGTACAATTGTTTCATGCTACTTCATTTTATTAAACACTGTAAGTATTACATCAGTTTTAAAATGTTGAGCAATCTTCAGCCACATATAGAATTTTTTTTAATTAAACGGACAATGCACATTCCTATACTTATTTCATTTGCCAACTGATGTAATACTTACAGTGTTTAATAAAATAAAGTAGCATGAAACAATTGTACTACACTACCTTGGATATCCTTGTTGCTTATTTTGATTATATATATATATATATATATATATATATATAATATATATATATATATTACACACTGACGTATGTGTATCTATTATCATTTATCGTCTGTATTCCATGCTGGCTTGAGTTTAACAGGATCTGACAAGTCAAAGGGCTGCAATGGGCTCTGATGTCTACTTTGGCAAGCTTTCTACATCCAGCTGGCCTTCTTAATACCAACCACTTAAGAGAGTTTAGTGGGTGTTTTTTTCACAGCACCTGCACTAATAAGGCCTCCCAACTAACTCACAAGCAAAGGCCTCTTATACAATGCTGCAAAAATTGCTCTCACCACATCTAGGTTTCAGATTTTGGCACAAGGCCAGCAATTTTGAGGTAAGGGTTAAATTGATTACATTAACTGGTATTCGTTTTATTGACCCCCAAAAAGATAAGAGGCAAAGTCAACTTCAGTGAAATTTGAACTCAAAAGGATGAAATGCTGCTTGGCATTTCATCCAGCAAGCCAACAATTCTGCCAGTTTGCAACACTTTTCCATATCTATATTTAGCAGCAGGATACAATTTCTGTTTGCAAATTCCAAACACAGTCTCAAAAGCAATAACCAGGTGAAGAATTGTATCTTCTGTCAGAATTCTACAAACACTGTATATTTCAGGCCTGTAGCTTCTGATATCTCTTTTACTTGTTTCAGTCATTTGACTGTGGCCATGCTGGGGCATCATCTTTAGTTGAGCAAATCGACCCCAGGACTTATTCTTTGTAAGCCAAGTACTTATTCTATCGATCTCTTTTGCCGAACTACTAAGTTATGGGGGGACGTAAACACACCAGTATCGGTTGTCAAGCGATGTTGGGGGGACAAACACAGACACACAAACATACATACATATATATATACATATATATGACGGGCTTCTTTCAGTTTCCGTCTACCAAATCCACTCACAAGGCTTTGGTCGGCCCGAGGCTGTAGTTGAAGATACTTACCCAAGGTGCCATGCAGTGGGACTGAACCTGGAACCATGTAGTTGCTAAGCAAGCTACTTACCACACAGCCACTCCTACTCCTATATATATATATATATATTATTTGGTGTTTGAGAAGAAGACCCATAGAATCAAGTAAAATCGCAGTCGTGGCAGATACTAATGTCATGTAAATGGTACCTGTGCCAGTGGCACGTAAAAGCACCCATTACACTCTCGGAGTGGTCGGCGTTAGGAAGAGCATCTAGCTGTAAAAATCATGTCAAATCAGACTGGAGTCTGGTGCAGCACCTCAACTAACCCTAACCCTAACCCTGGTCAAACCGTCCAACCCATGCCAGCATGGACAACAGACGTTGAATGATGATGATGATACAAAGAAGACATTAGAGCTCCAATGAATTTGGAAAAAGTAATCACAGAAGCTCATTTAATAGAAAGCTGCTTGGAGTAATGCAGAAGCTATCAATCCAAGGGAAACAACCCAAATTTCCAGTTGAAATATGGCCTCTCTTTTTCACAGCAAATGTTTATAAATAAGGAACAGAGTAAACTGAAAAATATGTCTATATCTATCTATCTATTTATCTGTCTGTCTGTCTGTCCGTCTATCTATCTATCTATCTATCTATAATACACACACACCGATATATACACACAGACACACACACACAGGTACATACATACACACACTTTTTATTTGTTTATTTGGAAGAGAAAAACGAAGACTTTATTAAGGTTTAACTTCTTAAAAGCAGCATACAGTAAAAATCAAATTTGATCTTTCTAATTTCCTTTTTAATGCTCATTGCTTTAAATGTGTTAACATTAACTAATAATAATAATATATTTCTTTACTTAACTAATAATAATAATAATAATGAAATTATTGTATACAGTGCTCAGGTGCACCACAACTTGTTTGAAAGTGCGTATAAAGTATATGCAGTAATGTACAAATTTCTCTATGGATGTTTTACTACCTTGGTCATAAATTGATATTTGTAATCTTTCAATAAGCAGTTTTCACCAGGTAGATCTGGTGTTAGTTTCTAATGGCTTAGTCTTTCATTCAGCAGTGTCTGCTATGTTTCTTAAATACCAGTTCCATAACATACAAAACATATTAAGTTCATAATTTTTATATTATTATTAACCCTTTTGTTACCGTATTTATTTTGAGATGCTCTGTGTTTCTTTCAATTATTTTAAACATAACAAAGAATTTAGTAAAATAACTTAGTTATCATTCAGCTACTGTTAGGAACATAAATTGTGACTAAGGTTTGGTGGAAGATTTTAATTGAAAATTTATATGAAAACAATACATTTGTACTAAGAGCCAGAGCCAGTTTCAGCTGGGTTGGTATCAAAAGGGTTAAGAATTGTTTCTCTATTATATATTTTAACCCTTTTGTTACCATATTTCTGTTGAGATGCTCTGTGTTTCTTTCAATTAATTTGAAATATAACAAAGAATTTAGTAAAATAACTTAGTTATCATTCAGCTGGTGTTAGGAACATAAATTGTGACTAAGGTTTGGTGGAAGATTTAAATTCAAAACTTATGAAAACAAGACATTTGTATTAAAGAGCCAGAACCAGTTTTGGCCGGGCTGTTAACGAAAGGGTTAAGGTGGTAAAGCGGCAAGCTGGCAGAATTGTTAGTATGCTGAACAAAATGCTTAGCCTATCACTACATTCTGAGTTCAAATTCCGCCGAGGCCGACTTTGCCATTTTGTCTTTTTAGGGTCAATAAATTGAGTAGCGGTTTGATACTGGGGCCAATGAAATCAACACATTCACTCCCCACAAGTTGCTGGCCTTGTGGCAAAATTTGAAACCATTGAGGGTGGCGAGCTAGCAGAATCGTTAGCCTGCCAAAGGCGGCGAGGTGGCAGAATCATTAGCACACCGGGTAAAATGCTTAGCGGTATTTCATCTGCCGTTACGTCCTGAGATCAAATTCCACCAAGGTCGACCTTGCCTTTCATCCTTTCTGGGTCGATAAATTAAGTACCAGTTACGCACTTGGGTCAATTTGATCGACTTAACCCATTTGTCTGTCCTTGTTTGTCCCCTCTATGTTTAGCCCCCTGTGGGCAATAAAGAAATAAGAATCGTTAGCATGCCAGGTGAAACGCTTAGTGGTATTTCCTCTGCTGCTATGTTCTGAGTTCAAATTCCACTGAGGTCAGCTTTGCCCTTCATCCTTTCAGGGTTGAAGAAATAAGTACCAGTTACACACTGGGGTTGACGTAATTGACTAATCCCCTTCCTCCAAAAATTTTCAAGGCCTTGTACTAAGGGTAGAAATAAATATTATTAAAGTGGTAAGACAGCAAAATTGTTAGCACACTCGACCAAATGCTACTAAGCATTGTTTCAGTCTTTATGTTCTGAGTTCAAATTCTGCCGAGGTCAGCTTTGACTTTCATCCTTTCAGAACTGATAAATTAAGTACCAGTCAAGCACTGGGGTTAATATTATCAATTAGCCCCCTCCCCCATCACCCAAAATTGCAGGCCTTGTGCCTGTAGTAGAAAGGATTATTTATTATTATATTGTTTGTCTTTACATTCTGAGTTCAAATTCCATAAAGGTCAACTTTTGCGAGTAATCATCTTTTTCGCAATCACTGAAATAAATACAAGTTGAACATTGGTGGTCAATGTAATCGATTAACTGCCACTCCCAAAATTTGAGGCCTTGTGCTTCCAGTAGAAAGGATTATTATTATTATTACTATTATTGTAGTTGTTGTTGTTGTTGCTGTTGTTGTTGTTATCTCCACCTTAGTGAAGGTGGAGGTATTGTTTTCAGTCATGTTTGTCTGTTTATTTGTCCGTGGACAAGATATCTCAAGAATTATTATTATTCAGGTCACTGCTTAGAATCGAACTCGGAATCTTGGGGCTAGTAGCCCGTAATCTTAACCACTACGCCATATGCACGGGCTACTAACCCCAAGATTCCAAGTTTGATTCCAAGCAGTGACTTGAACAATAATAATAATAATAATAATAATAATAACATTGAAAAATATCTTAGGAATGAGAACCCTGGCTCGAAATTTCCCCAAGACACCCGAAGAAGGCTGGAGGGTATATCAGCCGAAATGTTGTGTTAACAACAAACAAGTTGAGGACAAATATCCGTCAAATGTAAATAATGTAAATAATGTAAATAATTCCTCATCTCTTAAATATAGAACTGTCTAAAATACTTCTGTTTCTGATTTAACATCTTACACTCTATTGAATGGTTAGTGGTTGAGTGGAGGCAATGTATGGTCACAAGAATCCTTTAGTTTTGCTGAGGACAATGCAACTTCTCTAATATTGGTACCATGTTAAAATGCACTTTGTTCTCTCTGTAAAGAGGTTGGTAATTGGAAGTGCTTCTATCCTTGGAAACTGAGTTGAAAAGGAAATGTATAAGCAAGAATTGGTCCATGCCTGTCCAATGTCTGCCAGCATGGAAAGCAGAATATAAAATGATGGTGAATTCTAGTTATAGGTTATTGGTCTATAATTCTAGTTATAGGTCTATCAAAAACCTTAATCAGGGCAGTACTGTTAACTTTAGGAACCATTGTCCATAGGAAATATTACCTTGGCTGGAAACTAGTGAGGGTTGGTGTCAGGAAGAGTATCCAGCTGTAGAAGACCTGCTTCTGTAAATTCCATCTGAGTCATGCAAGCATGGAAAAGTTAACGAGCTGAACATTAAATGATGATGAAGATGATGATGTTTTACTGTTGATTAATGAGACAAAGGCAACAATAGAAACATATACAATCTCCTGTATAGGTGCAGGAGTGGCTGTGTGGTAAGTAGCTTGCTAACGAACCACATGGCACCTTGGGCAAGTGTCTTCTACTATAGCCTCGGGCCGACCAAAGCCTTGTGAGTGGATTTAGTAGACAGAAACTGAAAGAAGCCTGTTGTATATATGTATATGTGTGTGTGTCTGTGTTTGTCCACCCAACATTGCTTGACAACCGCTGATGGTGTGTTTACGTCCCTGTAACTTAGCAGTTCAGCAAAAGAGACTGATGGAATAAGTACTAGGTTTACAAAGAATAAGTCCTGGGGTTGATTTGCTCGACTAAAGGCGGTGCTCCAGCATGGCCACAGTCAAATGACTGAAACAAGTAAAAGAGTAGAAGAGTATCCACCAACATCTTACTAAATTACCTTTAATTATATTAAAGTATCTAAGACACTGGCTTGCAGAATATTAAATTTCCTTGTGACTACATAATGTATGCAAATACTTTCACTTTATAATAATTGCCTTGAGTTAAGTTTTTAATTAGAAGGATTCCAAGAGTTTGCAGAATTTTCACCTTCTGTCTAACGAATTGACCTACATTTTTGCAGTGTTTTTTTTTTCTCTTATATACATTCTTTACTTATTACTAAGCATTCGTTATATCTTAACTTTCCATTCACTTGGTGCAATAGTTGAAATTCACAAAATCACTTCTCGGTGATTTCAAATTTACTGACCAACAAAATACTGAAATTAAGTATACGGGTGGGTGGTGCTCGAAGCAGAGGTGTGAAATAAACTCTAGATCAGTTCAACAGGTCAGATATATTCCAAACATGTATTTGAACTGACCTAACAATTGAAATTAATTTACTACCATTGTAATTGTATTTACCTCTCAAAAAAAAAAAAAGAAATTAAATTAAATTAGCCTGTTTATTGTTCTATTCTCCTAATTTTGGCAACACTTCTAATAGAATAATATATGTCGATGCATTTCATTCATTTCTCTTGTTTATTTAAACCACTTTACTTTTTATATTCCACTGTCCTTTGTTTAGAAGGTCAAATAGTTCGCATTACAATTTGTGTGTCCTCTTTCGCTGCTCACCGCTGTTTTGCGTTTGTACATTGTCTAGCTTATTATTTCCATCTAACTACTTCCCCTCAGTCTTTTATCGAGACCGAGAGACTTGTAAGTGCCTTTTGCTACTTGGTGTTTACATTCTATAAACTACAAGTTATACCCAAGATGTTTTATTTTCCTCTGACGTGAATCTGTTATTTTTGTCTCTTTGAAACTGTTCAAATATCGAAAATTACCAATAAAATTAAAATGAGTATGGAACCATTATCTTTCACACAACACTTTGATATCTTTTGAGTTCATCTCTGTAATGCAGGTAAAATATTTTTTTTAGTTTCCAAAAACAGCCATTCTCATGTATTGATTCTGTATTATTATCGTCAGCACCACTATCATCATCATCATTTAACCCTTTCGTTACCAACCCGGCTCTGACTCTTTAGTTTAAATGTCTTGTTTACATAAGTTTTTGAATTAAAATCTTCCACCAAACCTTACTCGCAATTTATGTTCCTAACACTAGCTTAATGATAGCGAAGAAATTTTTACTAAATTCTTTGTTATATTTAAAATTAATTGAAAGAAACACAGAGCATCTCAAAATAAATACAGTTATGAAAGGGTTAACATCCATTGTCTGTACTAGCATGGGCTGGACAGTTCAACCAGAGTTGGCAAGCTGGGGAGCTGAACCAGGCTCCAGTCTGATTTGGCATGATTTCTACAGCTGAAGGCCCTTCCACTTTACAGAGTGTGCTGGGTGCTTTACACAGCACTACATCAGCACTACATCAGCACTTTTAATTACACATACAACAAGTGTATACCTATATTCTTCTGACATATATTGACATGTATTAGTTTCACTAATCTATAATCTCCTCAAAAAAATGTCTCAAAAAGAATCACCCTCGGTCTTCTGTGCAAATTTGGGCCCTTATTACATTCTCCCATGTGCTAAAAACCATTTTGCGTAAATATGTGCTACTGCAATTGGAGTGCATCTCACACACCTGTGCGTCTTTTATGTTATCTAATACAGTTATAAAATTTCAATTATAACTTTTGCTTTCAGAATCCTTTCTCTTTTGTCCTTATTTAACTATTTCAATTACCAATGTTATCAATTAGACACTCATATTAAACATTGAAACCGTTTACAAATGTTAATTCCCAATTTTGCTACCCTCGTCTTGTTTATTGTTGATTTGCTCATGATTAAATTATGCCAATTACAATTACTTTACTCATTACACTTTAATTTTAAGTCATATCTGAACAGCCTCTAACTTTTATTACAATGCTAAGTTAAATTATTATGATGACTGACGTATTTTCTGGTTTCATTATTTTGTTTACATTTTGATGCTTGATTTACAGATAAGCATTTTTAATCCATTTTTTGTTGTATCTTTGGATAGTCGTTATGCCAATAATAAATACACTGGTTCTGTTCACTTCTTTATTGTATATTATATATTAACGTTGCATGGCACCTTGGGCAAGTGTCTTTTACTATAGCCTCAGGCGACCAAAGCCTTGTGAGTGGATTTGGTAGACGGAAACTGAAAGAAGCCCATCGTATATATGTATATATGTGTGTGTGTGTTTGTGTGTCTGTTTGTCCCCTCCCAACATCGCTTGACAACCGATGCTGGTGTGTTTGTGTCCCCGTAACTTAGCGGTTCGGCAAGAGAGAGACCAATAGAATAAGTACTAGGCTTACAAAGAATTTGCTCGACTAAAGGCAGTGCTCTAGCATGGCCGCAGTCAAATGACTGAAACAAGTAAAAGAGTAAAAGAGAGTTAACCTACTAAGTTGTTTAATTAATCATTCAGTTAATCAATTGATTGATTATGTTTGTTAAAGTTACCATTCACAACTCCAATAACATTTTCTTTCTACCGACCTGAATCTGACCTTGAGTTGAGAAGGTGTGTCATTGTTTAGGTCACAAATACTGACAAAGGGAGTTTGACAAACATAATTGGTTGACTGATTAACTGAATGACCAACTAAACAATTGATTAGTTAATTAGGTAAATGGTTAACTAGTTAACTTTAATAATAATAATAATAATAATAATAATAAGGGTGACAAGCTGGCAGAATTGTTAGCACCCTGGGAGAAATGCTTAGCGGTATTTCGTCTGCCATTACGTTCTGAGTTCACATTCCGCTGAGGTCGACTTTGCCTTTCATCCTATCGGGGTCGATTAAATAAGTACCAGTTACACTGTGGGGTCGATGTA
Source organism: Octopus sinensis (assembly GCF_006345805.1). Lineage (NCBI taxonomy): Eukaryota > Metazoa > Mollusca > Cephalopoda > Octopoda > Octopodidae > Octopus > Octopus sinensis. The sequence goes on from NC_043003.1 coordinate 17,845,728, forward strand.
ATTGACTTAATCCCTTTGTCTGTCCTTGATTCTTCCCTCTATGTTTAGCCCCCTGTGGGCAATAAAAATAAATAATAATAATAATGATGATGATGATTATAATTTAAGGGAGATTTGGCTGCTATATCCAGCAGGTCAAGAGACCACTTGGAGGCTTCCTTGTTAGCTTGTTCTAAGTAGTAGTATCCCTCAGTGTGTGTAATTAGCAGTAGTGACTTTATCAAAGAGGAAATGGGAGTTTTGATGTTGGTACTTCTTTTAAGTGCATCTGTAACGTAAGTGGAGGGAAACCATTTCTGCTTGCTCACAGCTGACTACATTATTATTATTATGCCAGTCAAGGCAGCGAGCTGGCAGAACCATTAGCATGCTGGACGAAATGGTTAGCAACATTTCATCATCCATTTTTACATTTTGAGTTCAAATGCCACTGAGTTTGACTTTGCCTTTCATCCTTTCGGGGTTGATAAATTAAGTACCAGTGGAACACTGGGGTTGATGTAATCAACTAGTCCCCTCCTCACAAATTTCAAGCTTTGTGCCTATAGTAGAAAGGATTATTTTATTATTATTATCATTATCATTATTATTATCATTATTATTATCATTATTATTATTATTATTATTAAATGAAGGCACATGACTCAGTGGTTAGAGTGTCGAGCTTACGATCGTGAGGTTGTGAGTTTGAATCCCGGACCGGGCTGCATGTTGTGTTCTTGAGCAAGACACTTTATTTCACGTTGCTCCAGTTCACTCAGCTGTAGAAATGAATTGTGATGTCACTGGTGCCAAGCTGAATCGGCCCCTTTGCCTTTCCCTTGGATAACATCGGTGGTGTGAAGGGAGGCTGATATGCATGGGTCTTCCATAAACAACCTTGCCCGGACTTGTGCCAGGGAGAGTAACTTTCTAGGTGCAATCCCATGGTCAGTTATGACCGAAGGGGGTCTCAGTATTATTATTATTATTATTATGGGAGTGAGCTGACAGAATCATTAGTACGTTGGGTGGAAATGCTTAGTGTATTTCATCTGTCTTAACGTTCTGAGTTCAAATTCCTCTGAGGTTGACTTTGCTTTTCATCATTTCGGGGTCGATAAATTAAGTACCGGTTATGCACTGAAGTCAGTGTAATCAACTAGTCCCCTCCCCACAAATTTCAGGCCTTGTGCCTATAGTAGAAAGGATTATCTTTATGCTAATTACCATTACCCTCATATTATATTAACCAAACCTGATATGGCTACATTCATCCATCTGTCCATCTGTTCATCCATCCATCCATCCATCCATCCATCTTGGAGGCTTAATAAAAGCACAAAATAAGAAATAATGAAAAGAAAAAAATTATTTTCTGAATCTAAATATAATGCCATTTTATTTCATTAAGTTTTAAAAATTAAATCAGCTAAATGCTTCCCATCATTGTCAACACACTGTTGGAGACGTTCATGAAAGTTATCGATAACTCTATGGATCATTTCTTCTGGAATGGTGAAATGTGATTTCTTCTTGTGGGGATATTTAAAATCAAAAGTATTCAGTCATCGCCCTCCATCTATTGATGAATTAAAACGTGCAGTTTGTGTAGAAATAGCAACCATTCCAGAAGAAATGATCCATAGAGTTATCGATAACTTTCATGAGCATCTCCAACAGTGTGTTGACAATGATGGGAAGCATTTAGCTGACTTAATTTTTAAAACTTAATGAAATAAAATGGCATTATATGTACATTCAGAAAATAAAATTTTTCTTTCCATTATTTCTTATTTTGTGCATTTATTAAGACTCCAAATGTGTCAGATCATTTTGGTCCACCCTGTATATTAGCTCATTAGTCATCCCAGGACTATAATAGAAAACACTTGCCCATGTTGCTATGCAGTGGTACTAAATCTAAAACCCTGTGGGGGTTGGGGAGCAAGCTTGTTAACCAACTACACAGCCGTGCCTATGAATAATATTACATAGAACTTGAAGGTGGCAAGCTGATGGAATCATTAGCATGGTGGGCTAAATGATTACTGGCATTTTGTCTGTCTTTTATGTTCAGAGTTCAAATTCCACTGAGGCCAGCTTGGCCTTTCATACAGTCGATGTAATCGACTCACTCTTCACCTGATTTTCTCCCCTCCATACACATGTATCTGACTCATACACCATTCACTTTCCAGACATTTGTACATTACTTCATATGCTTTATACGCACTTTTGACAAGTTGTGGTGCACCTGAGCACTGTATACAATAATTTCATTATTATTATTATTATTATATTAAAATTGCTGGCCTTGTACTAAAATTAGAAACCAGTATTACATAAAACTTTAAGTATAAGAGTAGATGAAAGAGCAGTCCATTTTGAGACCTAATCTTCTGGATGGTAATATTTCCTGATTCAACTTTGCCCTTCATCCCTCTAGAATTATTAAAAATAAGTAGCTTCTCTTATCGACATATTAGATGCTTGAGACAGTTCCTTTTCTCTGGCAAGAAGATTTCTGTATCATGTGACTCAAATGTATTGGATTTCAAGGTTAAAGAATCAAAGGATAGACCATTGTCTACACACTTCTTAGAATGGCTCAAAATTTAGACTAAATTATCAAAACATGTTATTGTTGGCATTAAGGAAATGTTCAACAGTGGAAGCATGTGTTGTAGTAATGCTACTGTTACTTACTAAATAATTTTGTATAGGCAAAGGAGTGGCTGTGTGGTAAGTGGGACTGAACTTATAACCATATAGGTGCAAAGCAAGCTTCTTAATCTCACATCCGTATTTTCTGCTAATGCAACTTAACTATGCATTTATAACAAACTACATGATTTAGTATATACTTTACTAGCACTCGTGCTGGTGGCATGTGAACAAAACATTCAAGCAAGATTGTTGCCAGTGCCGCTGGACTGTCTCCTGTGCAGGTGGCACATAAAAAGCACCATTTGAGCTTGGCCATTGCCAGTACCGCCTGACTGGCCCTCGTGCTGGTGGCATGTAAAAGCACATAAAAGTGTGGCCATGCAGGAGCACTACATTCTTGGAGTGGTTGGTGTTAGGAAGGCATCCTGCTGTAGAAACTCTGCCAGATCAGATTGGAGCCTGGTGCAGCTATCTGGTTCACCAGTCCTCAGTCAAATCGTCCAACCCATGCTTGCATGGAAAGCAGACGTTAAACGATGATGATGATGATATATATATATATATATATATATACATACTACACTCTCAGAGTGATTGGCATTAGGAAGGGCATCCAGCTGTAGAAACTCAGCCAGATCAGATTGGAGTCTGGTGCAGCCATCTGGTTTGCCAGTCCTCAGTCAAATCGTCCTACCCATGCTAGTATGGAAAGCGGACGTTAAACGATGATGATGATGATTCTGTGTCTAAGGTTCATGTTATTTAGCAGCTTGTATACTACATTTATTTAAATGCAATGTATAGACATCTGCATGGCTGTATTTGAAAGATCCATAAATAAAAAAATGTATAAAAACACAAAAAAAAGTGTTGGGGCCGGGGAAGAATTTAGCAAAAGTCATAATCCTGTGTTACTATGTGTATGTAAGAGCATAGGCTTTAGATGTCAGCTGGTTCTCCTCAAATTCTCACATTTCTTGTTTGGCTCCTTCCTACTAGGTCAGTCTTTGATGTTTTATTATTATTATTTTTCTTGGATTTTTTTCTTTTATGATTTTATTTCAAACTCACTGTAAATATACCTAATTTAACAGCAATTAAAAAAAATAAACAGCTATAATTTAGGTGCTCTGTGTGGCTGTGTGGTTAAGAACCTTGCTTTGCAACTGTGTGGTTTGGGGTTCAGTCACACAAAGCTCTTTCGTCACACATCCTGTGACCATTTGGAAGAAGTAGAACAAGAGGAGAGATGTGGGATAGAGAGTTGCTGAAGAGGTCACAGGAGGTGTGACAAAAGTACTTTGACAAACAAACTAAAATAATAATAATTATTATTATTATTTCTACTCTAGGCACAAGGCCTTAAAAATTTTTAGGGGAAGGGGGCTTGTCGATTACATCGACCCCCAGCATGTAACTGGTACTTATGTCATTGACCTTGAAAGCATGAAAGGGAAAGTCGACCTTGGCAGAATTTGAACTCAGAATATAGTTGCAGATAAAATACCACTAAGCATTTCACTCAGCGTGCTAACGATTCTGCCAGCTCACTGCCTTAATAATAATAATAATAATAATAATAATAATAATAATAATAATAATAATAATAATAATAATCTTTTCTGCTCATAGCACAAGACCTGAAATTTTGGGGGATGGGGCCAGTTGATTAGATCAACCCCAGTACACAACTGGTACTTAATCTACTGACCCTAAAAGGATGAAAAGCAAGTTGACCGTGACAGAATTTGAACTCAGAACGTAAAGACAGCCAAAATACCGCTAAGCCTTTTGCCCAGCGTGCTAACGTTTCTGCCAGCTTGTTGCCTTAATAATAATAATAATATAATAATAATAATAATAAATGCCCTGATGCAGTACCAGGGCATTTATTATTATTGTTATTATTATTATTATTATTAATAATAATACTACTGAGGGCAGTCAGTTGGCTGAATCGTTAGCACACCAGGCGAAATGCTTAGCAGTATTTCATGTGCCACTACAGTCTAAGTTCAAATTCCGCCAAGGTTGGCTTTCTTTTCATCTTTTCAGGGTCAATAAATTAAGTACCATTCAAGTCCTGGGGTCGATGTGATCAACTTCCCCCACTCCACAAATATCAGGCCTTGTGCCTATAGTAGAATGGATTATTATTATTTTTATTGTTATCACATAAAAAATATGTGCATATGTGTGAATGCAGACATGCATAGACTGGAGAGAAACGAAGGTAGTATGCTCTGTTGGATGTGTAATAACAGTGTGCATGTACGACAAAGTACAAATGTATTGAGAGAAAAGCTGAGCATAAGAGGAATCAAATGTAACATGCAAGAGAGAAGACTATGTTGGTTTGGCCACGTGATGCATATGAATGAGGACAGCTGCATAAAGAAGTGCCAATCACTGAAAGTAGATGGCACCTGTGGAAGAGGAAGACCCAGGAAGGCATAGGACGAAGTGTTAAGGACCGACCTCAGGATGTTGGGCCTCTCAGAAGAAATGACAATGGATCGAGATGTTTGGCAATATGAAGTTCTTGAGAAGACCTGCCCATGTCAACAAAACTGATTTCTAGAAGGGCTATGTCCCTCCACCACACTACATCTTTTCTCTTCCTCAAATTTCTGCTTCATGCTCTATGCTTACCTCCCACTCCCCATTTCTGTCCCCTTGGCCCTGTGCCACTGCATCATTGCTCTCTGCTTGCTTCTGACCTGTACGTTCCACCCACACCCTGTCTCAGTGTATCAATGCATATGCCCAGCACTTTGCTACCATCTCTATCCTGCCGTCTCCCACTCTCTCTGTTTCTGTCTTCTTTGCTGATCTCTCTCTCTCTTTCTCCCTCCACCCCCAGCTGGTTAACCTTGTACCTCTTCTACAACAAGATAGCAGTTTCTGTCTCTCTGCCTGCCTCACTATAACCTTTCGTTATCTGACACAAGACCACCCACTCTCAAAAGGGTGTGTGTGGGTTTTTTTTTTTTTGTCTTGCAAGTACTTGGTGACCCAGCTGTAAAATCCTTGCCAAAACTGACCTCAACTGTGCTTGTGCCACGTAAAATTTACCAAGTCCACTCTGCTCAGTGGTTGGTGTTTGGAAGGGCATCCAGCTAAAAAAATCCTGCCAAAATAGTTACAGAAATCTGATGCAGGCTTCCACCCGGCCAGCTTTCGTCAAACCATCTCACCTGTGCCAGCATGGAAGGCAGACATTAAACAATGATGATGATATATATATATGTATCCACATAATTTTACCTACAAAGGTTATTTTAACGTACCAAGCTACTTGGTAAAATTGTTAATTAATTGATTAATTAATTAATTAATTTGTTTAATAAATTTTACCCTTCTATTATTAATTTATATATATATATATATATATATATATGTATGTATATATATATATGTATATATACATATATATATGTATATATGTGTGTGTGTGTATATATGTGTGTGTGTATGTGTGTATATATATGTGTGTGTGTATATGTATATATACATATATATATATGTGTGTGTGTGTGTGTATACACACACACACACACATATATGTATATGCGTGTGTGGGTGGGTGTGTCTGTTCCATTTTCTGCAATAAAATTGTTTTTGACACCATGGCAATAGAACTGAAATAAGGTGTGGTGAACTACATTCTTTCACCATGAAGAAACCAGTTCAGCTCTAGTTATAACTTTTCTATGTCTTTACAAATAAACAGCAACAACAACAACAACACAACAACAACAACAACAACTACAACAATGTCCCTCTTAGCTACAATAGCATAATTTTCTGAGATATCAACTGGCTTTCATTATGCTACTCTTTGACACTTATGTAAAATCTCTTAAACATTTCACTTATAACTTTTTGTTTTGTTTCTCAGTTCTCTGCTTTTGTCTTCAAGTTGAAGCCTGTTTGACTTTAGTGCTTTACAGCTTTTGTTTCTATGTACGAGGCTAAGTCAGAAATTATCTGCACTTTTGCCATAACATATCTTTATTATTGTCACACTGCCTTCTGCTGCGCATGTGTGTTGTTATAGTTGGTACTATTGTGGCCACGTGGAGCCTGACCATGCCATTTTCCTTTCTGGTTTTACAGTGTAAGCATGGCTGCACCTTTAGCAATGTGCACCAAAGGAGGACAAAGGTTTGTCAGGTAGTGAAATTAAACGGAAGCTTTTAGCACAATACAAGGACAGTGCCCTGCTGCATAGAAGTGTGTATGAGTGGAATGAGAAATTTAAAAGTACATCAGTGTGCATGTACGACAAAGTACAAATGTATTGAGAGAAAAGCTGAGCATAAGAGGAATCAAATGTAGCATGCAAGAGAGAAGACTATGTTGGTTTGGACTTGTGATGCATATGAATGAGGACAGCTGCATAAAGAAGTGCCAATCACTGAAAGTAGATGGCACCTGTGGAAGAGGAAGACCCAGGAAGGCATAGGATGAAGTGGTAAAGACTGATCTCGGGATGTTGGGCCTCATGGAAGAAATGACAATAGATCGAGATGTCTGGCAATATGAAGTTCTTGAGAAGACCCACCCATGTCAGCAAAGCGGGAGCAGGACACCTGTCAACTTCTACCACCGATGAGAAGATTCAACAAGCTTGAGAGATGGTATTGGAGAACCAGTTTACCATTGCCGTCTTTCAGATCACTGATCACTGATCTTTGTTCTTCTGTGGTGCACATTGCTAGTCGAGCAGCCATGCTTACACTGTAAAGCCAGCAAGAAAAACAGTGCAACTAGGCTCAAACTTTGATCATGGGACCTCAATAGTTCCAACTATAAGCATGCATGTGGAGAAAGCAGTGTGATAATAATAAAGATATGTTATGATGAAAGTGTGATAATTTTTGACTTCTTCATATATGTGTTATGTTCTCTGTGTGTGTAGACACAGGCATGGTTGTGTGGTTAAGAATTACCCAAGCATATGGTTTTAGGTTCAGTCCCACTGCGTGGCACCTTGGTCAAGTATCTTCTACTATAATATCAAGCTGGTCAAAGCCTTGTGAGTGGATTTGCTTGATGGAAATTGAAAGAAGCTCATTCTGTCTGTCTGTCTGTCACTTTCTCTCTCTCTCTCTCTCTCTCTCTCTCTCCTCTTTCTATCTCTCTTGATACATATATATAGATATAGATGTGTGTATATATATATATATATATATATATACACGCACATTCACTCACACACACATACACCAATCATTCACTTCTACTATTTATCCACCTCTGCTACTGTCTCCCCTTCTCTCTCTCTCTCTCTCTCTTAAGTTTTACCTCAGTAAAATGCTCCTGGTACATAATGTAAAGTGCTTGGTGACAGGAACTGCATCCCACTCCAGAATCCAAGCTAAAAACGAATCATACAAACAAGATGTGCCTCCTGACCCATCTAGGAGAGCAGTGACTCCAAATAAGAACTAACTCACACTGTTGAAAACTGACTGATGTTAATGATGTTGATGATGGTGGTGGTGCTGGGGATAGTAGTGGCTGTAGTGGTAGTAGTGATAAGGATCGTTGCAGCAATTATTCAGGTGGTGATGGTGGTGGCCAAACTTTGTGTATACACAGATAAAATGCAGTTGGTTGTTTATCCTACTTTTTAATATAACCAAAATAGCAAAAAATTTTATAAATGGTTTAAATTGAAGAAAAAAAAAAAAGAAATTTTAAAAAATTGATGTTCTTTTCATTAAAATACTTTTAAAATAAAAGCGAGAACTAAGTAAATTAAAATATTTCTTTATTTTGGAAGGTAGCCAAGGTCAGAAACACATGTAAGATTAATTTTACCATCTTTTGCTGCAGTTGCTAGGCAATAGGAAAGAAGAGATTCTAGAAGTTTCAATTAGTAAGATTTGTGTAGATAAGAACTAATGAGGGATGAAAACATACATGACAAAACTATATATATAAACAATATTTATAGGCATGACTGTGTGGTAAGAAGCTTGCTTCCCAACCACATGGTTCTGGGTTCAGTCCCACTGTGTGGCACCTTGGGCAAGTATCTTCTACTATAGTCTTGGGCTGACTAAAGCTTTGTAAGTGGATTTGGTAGATGGAAGCTGAATGAAGCCCGTTGTTTATATATGTATATGTATATATGTGTATGTTAGTGTATATATATATATATATATATATAATATACAGTATTTATATATATATATATAGTTAATCCAAACATGAAAACAGAAAACACAACAATGCAAGGACGTGGAACAAGTATAGTGTTATTGGAAGCTCAGGAAAGGAAAGAAAGAAGGAAGATTTAACGTTGCGAGCAGAGCTCTTCATCAGAAACATAGAAAAAGGAAAGGTCCAAGGAAAGGAAGATGGAGGAAAAAAATCGCCAACGATACACACGCGGTCACATATGTATGTAGGTATTTGTGTGTCTGTGCTTGTCCCCCCACCATCACTTGACAATTGATGTTGGTGTGTTTATGACCCTGAAACTTAGCAGTTGGGGAAAAAATACTGATAGAATAAGTACTAGGCCTACAAAGAATAAGTCAGAAAAGTGTAATGGCATGCCACACAAATGCCAAAATAAGCAGAAACAGACCAAGAGAAATATGTCAAAATTGGTCTTCAAGAAGAACAAATAGTTGCAGCTAACATTTTGTTACAAATCATAAAATATTGATACAGGCAACAGAGTATTCAATGAGGCATAGGAGTGGTTTATAGGCATAGGAATTGCTTATAGGCGTAGGAGTGGTTTACAGGCGAAGGAGAGGCTTGTAGGCGTAGGAGTGGCTTATTGGCGTAAGAGTGGCTTATAGGCGTAGGGGTCGATTTGCTCAACTAAAGGTGCTGCTCCAGCATGGCCACAGTGAAATGACTAAAACAAGTAAAAGAGAGTGCTGCCTGAAACAAGTAAACTATAGAAGAAAGAGTTTTTTTTTTGCTTTTACTTGTTTCAGTCATTTGGCTGTGGCCATGCTGGAGCATCGCCTTTAGTTGAGCAAATCACCCCCAGGACTTAATCTTTGCAAGACAAGTACTTTTTCTATCGTTCTATTTTGATGAACTGCTAAGTTATGGGAACATAAACACATCAACATCGGTTGTCAAGCGATTGGTATGCATTTTCACCCTGAACGAAATGACAGTAGGATCTTACAAAGGACTTATTTAAGCAATCACCTGAAGAAGCATTTCTTATACCTTGGACGGCTGACAGTGTTTACACAATGTGTTAATTATATCATCTCCCAATGTACGAGAGTAACAATGTGTCGAAACAATTGTGGTGATTTTAGATAAATAAGTAGATATATACATACATATATATATATATATATATATATATATATATATATATATATATATATTATGTGACCACGTGTGTATTGTTGACGATTGTTTTTCCTCTGTCTTCCTTTCCTTGGATCTTTTCTTTCCCTATTTTTCTGACAAAGAGCTCCGCTCGAAACATTAAATCCTCCTCCTTTCTTTCTTTTCTTGAGCATCCAATAACACTATACTTGTTCCATGTCCTCGCGTTGTTGTGTTTTCGCTTTGTGTTTTCATGTTTGGATTAACTTTATATATATATATATGTTTCTTTATTACCCACAAGGGGTTAATACCCACAAGGGGCTAGTACATATATATATATATATATATATATATATATATATATAATCACACATTCATGCATCATCATCATTGTTTAATGTCCACCTTCCATGCTAGCATGGGTGGGATGGTTTCACAAGAGCCAGCGGGCAGAAACCTGCACTAGGTTTCTGTGACTAGACATATATACATATATATATGCACATATACATACATACATACATACATGTATGTACATACATACACACACAAACACACACACAAATGAATGTATCATAGAAATAATTGGAATACTCCTAAGACAGTTCATCAGTACAACCTATATTTTCTGTTCTCTTACATGTTCTTGTTTCACTTTCAAATTGCAGGAAAACAATTAAATGTGACGATGAAGTAACCAAACTTTATGAGGAAATGGAATACCAGATTAAACAAGAAAAAGAAGCAATACTCAATAAGGTAGGTTGGAGATATTTCTATTGGCACAGGCAGCTTGCTTCCCAACCATATGATTCTGGGTTCAGTCCAATTGCATGGCACCATGAGCAGTTGTCTTCTGTTATAACCTTGGGCCGACCAGAGCCTTGTGAGTGGATTTGGTAAACGGAAACTGAAAGAAGCCTGTCATATATATATATATGTATATATTTATGTATGTGTGTCTGTGTTTGTTCACCCCACCATTGCTTGACAACTGATGCTGATGTGTTTATGTCCCTGTAACTTAGCAGTTTGGCGCAAAGAATAAGTTCTGGGGTCGATTTCTTCGACTATAACCCTTTAAGGAGGTGCCCCTGCATGGCTGCAGTTATGTAAAAGAATATCATTTATAAGCGGCACGTAAAAAGCACTAACTGATCGTGGCCATTTCCAGCCTCCTCTGGCCCCTGTGACAACCGATGCTGGTGTGTTTACGTCCCTGTAACTTAGTAGTTTGGCAAAAGAGACTGATAGAATAAGTACTGGGCTTACAAAGAATAAGTCCTGGGGTTGATTTGCTTGACTAAAGGCACTGCTCCAGCATGGCCGCAGTCAAATAACTGAAACAAGTAAAAGAGTAAAAGATTATACAATGCACCCTTTTTCAGTACCTTTATAAATGTCTTGCGTACAACATGGATGAATAGTTAAAAAGTTCGCTTTGCAATTACAAGGTCTCAGGTTCGATCCCACAGCATAACATTTTGAGCAAAAGCCATTATTTTCTCTTGGCTCTTGAGTAAAAATTGAAGATACAGAATTTACAATGGTAACTCATCACGTAGATTGTGCCTAATTGAAATGTTCAGCTTCATCACAGTGTACTCTACTGATTCTACCTGAGACCTGCATGAAGGATATAAATATCTGTGGAATACTCAGCCACGTTTATGCTAATTCGATGAGCCTGATAGGCTGGTTGGTCTAACAGCTGAATTTTCATGTGACTGTAGGGTATGATTTGAAGAAGATTTAACTGCTATTTTTAGCATGGGAAACAAGCTCATAGAAACTTATTTATTTACTTGAAAAGAACTGGTTTAAAAATGTTGGTGTGTTTTGAATTACAAAATGATTGTGAATAAATTGGTGCAAGCATGGCTTTGTGGTTAAAATGCTTGCTTTGCAACCATGTGGTTCTGGGTTCAGTTCCGCTGCACAGTATCTTGTGCAAGTGTCTTCTAGTATATAGCTCCAGGTCAGCAGAAACTCTGTGGGTAGCCTGTCGTGTGTGTGTGTCCCTACCACTGCTTGACAACTGCTGTTGGTTTGTTTATGTCCCTGTAATCTAGCAGTTCAGGAAAATAGACCGATAGAATTAGTACCTGATTTAAAAATGAATACTTGGGTCAATCTACTGTTCTATATGCCCACGGGCATGTGGCGTAGTGGTTACGAGCGCAGGCTTCTAATCCCAAAATTCCGAGTTCAATTCCAAGCTGTGACCTGAACAATAATAATGATAATAATAATAATAATAATAATAATAATAATTAATGATAATAATAATAACATCGAAGAATACCTGAGGAATGAGAACCCAGGTTCGAAATTTCCCCAAGACACCTGAAGAAAGCCAGAAGGTATATCAGCCGAAATGTTGTGTTAGCAACAAACAAGATGAGGACAAATATCCGTCGAATGTAAATAATGTAAATAATTGGGTCAATCTGTTCAAATAAACCCTTCGAGGTGGTGCTCCAGCATGGCTGCAGTCCAGTGTGTGCAACAAGTAAAAGATAAAAGAGCTAAATATAATTTGTTTTCATGATCAATTTTGCATTATTTTGTCCTTTTCATCTAAGCTCAGGAGATTTTTTTTTCCCCATTATAATCCATGTATATCTTGGTTTGTTCATTTTATTTGGTAAATGGAAACTTACTTATACTTGTGACAGCGTTCACCCAGGGTGGGTTGAGCTGGCTTCTTCTCTGGTCCTAACGGCATCATGAACCATGGAGACCCACGCTCAACGGTCCAGTGTGAGGTCATTGGAGATAGCGAGCTATTCGCGGTTCCATCTGCGCAGACCGACCACCTGTGGACCTGAAGTAGATAGTTCGTATTCATAGTAGGATTCATAGAAGTTTCGTGGGAATATTGAATTCACAAGCGGTCCCCGACATCCTGCATGCATATCCCTGTTTGCCATGGAATCTCCACAGACGCAGGGACAGAATAACCTCGAAGCCGCTGGTTGCTGATCAGATGCCTCTTGGAATTTTCACCAGAGCCCCATTGGCCTGGCTGTGGCTCTAATACTGCTCGGTGCCAGACCAATCTGCCTTGGGTGGCCCTACCAGCAGCTGAAGTTCCTGATGTCATTGCTCTGACACTGCCCGGTTACACCACCCTACCGCTTTGAGGAGGAGTTGGACTTTAGATTAGTAAATGGAAACAGCAGTAGTTCATTCAATGTATATTCCCCATCTACTCAAATACAAAAGTACCGAATAAGAACTGAATTCTAAATTTGAATCCTACCAAAACCCTGTTATATTTTACTAAACATTGTACTTTGTATAATGTTGAGCGAAAAATTCTCAATTGCTCAAGCACTTCAAACTCAATTGCAGTACCACAAGTGTCCCTCACAAGAGCTGATACACATCTGGTATCACACTCTTGTTGCCGGAAGAGCTCTAAGAGGTAAACAGCCAGATTAAAAATATTGTTTGTTTGTTTTTTTCTTTTTGTTTGTCTGTTTTTTAACAAGTGTGGCTGTGTGGTTAAGAAGCTTGCTTTCCAACCACATGATCTTTGGTTCAGTCCCATTGAGTGGTACCTTGGGCAAGTGTCATCTAATATACTCCTGGGCCACTCAAGACCTTGTGAATGGATTTGTTTGACATAAACTGGCTTCTGTGTCGGTGGCACGTAAAAAGCACCATCCGAATCGTGGCCGAAGCCAGTGCCGCCTCGACTGGCTTCCGTGCAGGTGGCACGAAAAATGCACCAATCCGACCGTGGCCGATGCCAGCCTCGCCTGGCACCAGTGCAGGTGGCACGTAAAAAGCACCCACTACACTCACGGAGTGGTTGGCGTTAGGAAGGGCATCCAGCTGTAGAAACACTGCAAGATAAGACTGGAGCCTGGTGCAGCCTTCTGGCTTCCCAGATCCCCGGTCGAACCGTCCAACCCATGCTAGCATGGAGAACGGACGTTAAACGATGATGATGATGATGATGAAACTGAATGAGGCTTGTCATATACATGTATGTATGTATCTATGTATGTGTGTGTGTATTTGTGTACTTGTGTATGTATTTGTGTGTACCATTGTTTAGACATCATGTACTGGTTGTAAACAAGCATCACCCTCATACAAGCCAGGTTGTTTGTTTCCAGTGAAAATCATGTCTGGCGATGGTGGGGTGGAATATTACCTGGCTTGGAAACAGGTGAAGACTAGTGTAGATATAATCACTTGTGCATTTCCCCTAAAAAAAAATTTGGCCTTGTGCTTCAACAAAAGAAATCATAATTGACATAGATTTATGCTGTACTGATTATGAGAAATATTAAGATATAAGCATATATTTGACATAAAGATATTGTCTTTTTGTTCCATGCCGTTGAAATGAAAGCCATATAAAATAAGTCTCCTTTCATGCTATGAGAAAACACCCTCAACACAGAAATGTATATATATAAAAATTTTCCCTTAATGTCTATTTTAAGAGCTATAAAAAAACACCCTTTGTAACTAGTAGGACCACTTGTTTCTTTCTTGTGCAAACATTATAAATATGAAACCTACTAAACTTTCTTTAATACTTTTTTTTTTTTCGTTTTCATGCTTAATATGGCATGTAAATATTGCAGCCCGATGAATAAGTTTTACGTGCTTTAGCCTGATTTTTTAGATTTCTACAATTCAGTGTTCCTACAGACAAAAGTAGCCCACTTGTTTCTTTTGGGAGAATAAGTCTATACAGGGATATTTAGGTTACTGGTTGTCATAGTAACAATTTGTTTGAATTCTAAAACTTTTGGTTACTGATAAGTACTTCAGAAGCTGGCTCACACACAAGAGAAAACAAGAAAACACTTAGTATTTCCTAGTAGTATTTGACCTACCATGTATTTTTAAAGTGTATTTTTTGTACATTCTGTTATACGTAACATGTGTTTATATTTTCTGATTTAAACATATTCTTTTATTGTCTCGTTCAAATGCACAATATTTTACTTGCTAATTTGATGGACAAAGAATTAATATTTTAATTCAAGAAACATTTCTCACCAAAATGTATACATATGTAGTTGATGATAAGGGAGAAATAAATAAAAAAAAAACTGTTGATAAATTGAAAAAAAATAAACACAAAAATGTTGAATCACAAGGAAAGGTTGTCATATATATATATATACAGACCAGTATGTTTATGTATTTAGTTATTTACTGCGTATTCATTGCAGGCCTTGGATTAAATATTTGAATCTTCGTGAAGGTACAATTTAAATTTTCAATTAGAAATCTTGTTCTGTGTAATAAGTTTTGTAATTGTAGTTTGTTTTTATTAACAACAACAACAACATAGCATAATATTCAACATATGAGAAAAATCTCTTAACCCTTTTGTTACTGTATTTATTTTGTGATGTTCTGTGTTCCTTTCAATTAATTTTAAACATAACAAAGAATTTAGTAAAATAACTTAGTTATTATTAAGCTAGTGTTAGGAACATAAATTGTGACTAAGTTTTGGTGGAAGATTTTTATTCAAAACTTATGAGAACAAGACATTTGTACTACAGAGCCAGAGGCAGTTTCAGCCAGGTTGGTAACGAAAGGGTTAAGAATTGTTTCTCTATTATATATTTTAACCCTTTTGTTACCATATTTCTGTTGAGATGCTCTGAGTTCCTTTCAATTAATTTTAAATATAACAAAGAATTTAGTAAAATAACTTAGTTATCATTAAACTAGTGTTAGGAACATAAATTGTGAATAAGGTTTGGTAAACAAGATATTTGTACTCAGAGCTAGAGCCGGTTTCAGCCGGGTTGGTAACGAAAGGGTTAAATCTTAAGATTAATATGGTATAAATTTAGAAATATGTAACAGAATTTTCAATCTGAATTCATATATACACGCTTCCTAATTTTTTTTCCAATCCTAGAAAAAATATATCAAAAAGAATAATTGCTTTCTCTTTCTATTTCTCTATTTCAATTACAGCAATAAACTTAACATATGACTAAGTGGTTACAGTATTTGGCTCGTGATCCTAAGGTCATGAGTTCAATACCTTGTTGTATGTTGTGTCCTTGAGCAAGACACTTTATCTCACATTGTTCCAGTTCACTCAGCTGTAGAAATGAGTTGTACCCATATTACAGAGGGCCAGCTTAGTCACATTCTGTGTCACATTGAATCTACCTGAGAACTATTTTAAGGGTACACTTGTCTGTGGAGTACTCAACCACTTGGACTTTAATTCCTGAGCAGGCTGTTCCATTGATCGGATCAACTGGAACCCTTTCCTCGTAACCGACAGAGTGTTAATTAATAATCTTATCTAAACAAAATAGTTTTTCTAATGTGTTTAACAATTTTGCATAGGAATGGCTGTGGTAAATAGCTTGCTTACGAACCACATGGTTCCGGGTTCAGTCCCACTGCATGGCACCTTGGGCAAGTGTCTTCTCCTATAGCCTTGAGCCAACCAGAGCCTTGTGAGAGGAGATTTGGTAGACGGAAACTTTAAGAAGCCCGTTGTATATATATATATATATATATATATATATAATATATATATATATATACACACACACATACATGTGTGCGTGTATGTATGTTTCTGTGTCTGTGTTTGTCCCCACAACATTGCTTGACAACCAATGCTGGTGTGTTTACGTCCCCGTGACTTACTGGTTCAGCAAAAGAGACTGATAGAATAAGTCCTGGGGGTCGATTTGCTCGACTAAAGCCGGTGCTCCAGCATGACCACAGTCAAATGACTGAAACAAATAAAAAAAATAAAATAATAAAATAGATGCTCAGTTTGCAATCATCAGAGGAAATAATTATTTTCCCATTAGTAAATCATACAAATAATAGACTCTCTCAAGGCAGTGCCCCAGCATGGCCACAGTCTAATGACTGAATCAAGTAAAAACAAAAAATATATCAAATGATACATCTTTTCTTTCTGAAGATTGCCACAGACTACCTGGTTCTTCCCAGCAAACTATGTGCTACTACATAAGCCTATGTTACTTGACCTGGTTAAACTAACAACTAAATCATTCTCAATGCTCACTGATATCTTCAAAAGTATTTACAGTACATTGACTGATGTAAACTTAGATAACCATTTGACTAAAAGACAGGATGATCGTATTTGGAATGCCTATGATTACAAGAATTCTTGATAACAGCTGCTGACCTGAGGCCAAATATAATAACAAATAACACATGTCTTCACTTTTCATATGTATCAAATGATATACCCTTTTTACTGAAACATGAACCAGTTGTCATCAATAAAGATAAAAATTCTTCAGACATCTTGTTGCTATTATAAATTCTGACTAGCATTATACAGGGTGAACCAAAATGATCTGACACATTTGGAGGCTTAATAAAAGCCCAAAATAAGAAATAATGAAAAGAAAAATTTTATTTTCTGAATGTACATCATCATCATCATCATCATCATCATCATCATCGTTTAATGTCCGTTTTCTGTTCTAGCACGGGTTGGATGGTTCGACCAAGGTCTGGGAAGCCAGGAGGCTGCACCAGGCTCCAGTCTGATCTGGCAGTGTTTCTACAGCTGGATGCCCTTCCTAATGCCAACCACTCCATGAGTGTAGTGGGTGCTTTTTACATGCCACTGGCACAGGTGCCAGGGGAGGCTGGCAGTGGCCATGATCGGTTGGTGCTTTTTACGTACCACCGGCACAAGCCAGTCAAGGCGACACTGGCATCGGCCATGTTCGGATGGTGCTTTTTACGTGCCACCGGCACAGCTATCATAACTACAATTTCCATTTGATATTTCTTACATATAATGCCATTTTATTTCATTAAGTTTTAAAAATTAAATCAGCTAAATGCTTCCCGTCATTGTCAACACACTGTTGGAGACGTTCATGAAAGTTATCGATAACTCTATGGATCATTTCTTCTGGAATGGTGAAATGGAATTTCTTCTTGTGGGGATATTTAAAATCAAAAGTATTCAGTCATCTCCCTCGATCTATTGATGAATTAAAATGTGCAATTTGTGTAGAAATAGCAACCCTTCCAGAAGAAATGATCCATAGAGTTATCGATAACTTTCATGAACGTCTCCAACAGTGTGTTGACAAAGATGGGAAGCATTTAGCTGATTTAATTTTTAAAACTTAATGATATAAAATGGCATTATATGTACATTCAGAAAATAAAATTTTTCTTTTCATTATTCCTTATTTTGTGCCTCCAAATATGTCAGATCATTTTGGTCCACCCTGGCAACATGATTTAGTTTGGAGAATATTTACTGTTTTTTATTCTTTTGTGACCAAATTGTTATTGAAATGCACTTTTAATTCATTTTGAAAAAGAGTGAAGAATTTAATAAGATAGCTTTGTTAGGCACAGGCACGGCTATGTGGTAAGAAGCTTACTTCCCAACCACATGGTTCTAGGTTCAGTCCCACTGCATGGTACCTTGGGCAAGTGTCTTCTGCTTATAGCCTCAGGCTGGCCAAACTCTTGTGAGTGCATTTAGTAAATGGAAACTGAAAGAAACCCATTAGATGTCTCTCTCTCTATGTGTGTATGTGTGTGTGTGTGTGTATATATTTGTATATGTATATATCACTGTGTGTCTTTGTGTCTCTGTCCCTCACCACCACTTGACAACTGTTGATGGTGTGTTTACATCCCTGTAACTTAGCAGGTCAGCAAAATAGACCAATAGAATAAGCACTAGGCTTTAAAAAAGATATGTCCTAGTGTCGATTCATTCAACTAAAAACCCCTTTAAAGCAGTGCTCCAGCTTGGTCACAGTCATGGAACTGAAACAAGTAAAAGATAAAAAATTATTGAATTGGTTTCTAGAAAATAATTTATCATAAAGTTTTGATGGATGGTTTTTAATTAAAGTCACCTCGAAGCAGAAAGGCCAAGATACAAGCTACAAGCATGTTAGTATTAAAAGGGTTAAGTAAAAACTCTTCTTTTGACCAACATTATTTTCAAGGATTTGTAAACCGCAGTAGACGCAGTGCTGTGGTGGCATGTAACTACAGATGAACTAGTGACCAGTGATCATAGGGAACAGTAGGTAGTAGACTTAATCTGTCACCTACTTTAACACCTCCACCTTGACCTTGGATGTTTTTAACCTTTTAGCATTCATATTACTCTGTTCACCTTGTTTTGAATTACTCATGTATTATCTTGTAGCCTTGGGGTATCAATGATGTGATTGTTAATGGGTTGGACGATTTGAATTAGGTCTGGTGGAACATATGGATGCACCGGGCTCCAATCTGATCCAGCTGAGTTTCTACAGCTGGATGCCCTTCTTAATGCCAATCACTCTGAGAGTATAGTGGGTACTTTTACATGCCACCAGCACGAGGGCCAGTCAGGCAGTACTGGCAACGGCCACGCTCAAATGGTGCTTTTTATGTGCCACCTGCACAGGAGCCAGTCTAGTGACACTGACAGTGACTGCGCTCAAATGTTTTTTCACGTGCCTCCAGCACACGTGCCAGTAAGGCGACACAGGTAGTGATCACACTTTTTACGTGCCACGGGCACGGAAGCCAGTTTGTTGCTCTGATGTTACTCTTAGCACTCCACTAGCACGGATGCCAGTCACCAAATTTGATTTCGATTACAAAAACTATGGAATATATATAGTTTTACATACTGATAAAGTAGTTTAGGCATTTTATCCTTTGTTGTGTACATGCACCCATCGATTTTGATCTCAACAGAAAAAACATTTTGGTCCTTTTGACTATTGTTGGCATCTTTTTTGTCTCGGGAGACAATGGAGTTGCGCATAAAATAATCTAGTCCGGCTTTTACATTTCATGTCCTAATACATCTCCTGCTGTGGCTGTGTAGTCCTATCCTGGACAAACACTCCATCTGGCAGGTGCTGCAAATGTAGCGAAGACTTTGCCTGGCTGGTTGTAATGTCATACTTTCTTGTTGACGTCTTTTCTTGTCTTTCCATTTCTCCTCTCTCCCTCTGTCACTCCTATGTGTTCCCTCTTTTATGGTACGTCGCCAATCTCCATGGTTGCTGGCAACTGCTTCCCAGTTTTTGACTATGCATACCAAAACACCATGTGTCTCAAAAGAGTTAATGATATATATTTTTTTTTATTACCTAAGTTATCTATTTTAAATTAATAAATCATTAATTTTTTTTTATTTCTGTAGCAATCTGATATTGCTTTCTTGTCTAAAGGTATGGCTTCTACTCATCTTACAAGATAAGAAATTAAGAGTTATGATTGTTTATATATTTCCTATGAGCATTAGTAAATTAAAGAAGAAACTCCAACCAGAAACCAAAACCAAGTCACTACACTATGTCTGTTGACCAATATTAATTGTGTAAATAAGAGAGGAGTAGATGTGTGTGATAGTAAATACTAATCAGTACCAATGCCTATTCAGACACTGAATAAATACAAGCACCTGTTCAGGCACTTATACTTTATTTGGACGTTGGTATTTTACTATGTAAGGAGGTATTGGTAAGATATAAATTCTGTTCTCTGTTCAAATATCACCAAGACCAACTTTGTTTATTTTCTCTCTGGTTATTGATATAACTTGTACTTGTAATAATGTATGACAACTAGCTACGTTGATTTACTTGACTACGCTCTTCACCTACAAATATTGACTCTTTGCCTGTCAAAATCCATGTTAATATCAAAGCTCTTTGGGAAAGAGTTGCTTGTTTTTTTTATTTTATTTTATTTTATTTTATTTGTGTGATTTAGTCAAAGAAGAAAAGGTGACCTATTTCAGGGCCTCTGAGGTTGGTAGGGGTACTCTACCTCCAGATCAGAGACCTAGCTTGAAGTCTTGCAGTTGACTGAATTTAGCCAACAATTGGCCAGATGATGATGGTAAACCAGGCAACAATA
>NC_043003.1:17869101-17988909 GCF_006345805.1 Octopus sinensis
TTTGGTAGAAATGACTGATTGTCCCTCTTAGCGTATGGCGTGTATGTAGAATGCCTCCTGGCATGTATGTATAATGCCCTCTATATATAAATATATATATATATATATATGTATATTTATATATATATATATGTATATTTATATATATATATATACATACATATATACGATGGGCTTCTTTCAGTTTCCGTCTACCAAATCCACTCACAAGGCTTTGGTCAGCCCAAGGCTATAGTAGAAGGCACTTGCCCAAGGTGTCATGCATTGGGAATGAACCCGGAGCCATGTGGTTGGTAAGCAAACTACTTACCACATAGCCACTCCTGCACCTATATAAAATGTTTTATGAATTTTTATGATTTTTCATAATATGTGATGTATTACTTTTTGAGTGTGTAACCAAGTATAGTAAGCAATCTAGTGATTGGCTATTTGGAAGTCTGTTTGAGTTTTGTTATTTTTCTGTATCCCTGCTTAGAAAGTTTAGGTTAGACTACACTGGTGTTTTAAACGCTGAAAGAATATGACATTCAACACAAATATCAGTAGCATCATCAAATTATTCTGACATTTTAGCTGTTATGATTTAACTCTGTATGCGTGTGTATGAGTGTATGTGTGTGTGTGTGTGTGATGCCGCTGGAAAACTGTAGTTTTGGTGCTAGAGCTGTGGCACAATTCTACTCGCCATAAATGCAACAATTATTTGTCTTTTTATAAATTTAAGCAAACAAAAGATTGACTTTTTGGTACCACCCAATTAGAGTGTATGTTGAACAATGTTGCTATTCTTCCCAAACAACACACACACACACGTATGCACACATGCCCATGAACACACACACATACATGCACACACACACACACACATGCACACACACACACACACACACATACAATAGTATGACAATAACTTTTACCCTAACATCTAATTTATTCAGTTGGATATTTTATCATGTTGTTAAATCAACTCTATTAATTCAATTGAAAAATTAAGATCAATTGAAATTTTGAAATCAGTATAATTTTTTCACTTATTTTGTATTTGTCCTTTGACAAAAATTCTTTTTTAGATTTTTCACTACACATGTCAGAACTAACTGTAGACTTTCATACATCATTGAGAAAGAATTTTGTAAAACTACCATATTTGATGGCATATTGAATACACTCTAATTTCAGTAGTTCCTATTCTGGGAAAAATAGTTTTTAGTGCATTAAAGCTTATGGGAAGCACAGCTCTGCATATAAGGTTCCGGGGTGATTTTTTTCAAACACATTATTTTGGAAAAGAAAGTGTGTTTTATATGTCATTAAATACGGTATTTATTATGATTTTAATTATTTCATTTATATTTATAATTTTCTATTAATTTTAAATAACTACTAATTTGTTGTATCTATTTCTGCTAAATCATGTTTTAATTAACTGAGCAACATCATATCTCTTATGCTTTTTCAATAAAAAGCAAAATAAGTGAGTTTTTAAATGTGAACATTTTATGAATATGAGTTTTTAATTATTGGTGTAGTATTAGTATTCAACAACCTGTAACTGTCTCCATTCATAAGTCTAAAGGTCTGAGACATTGGCTACAGCCATGTCATACTTGAATATATAGATGTAACTAGCGGTAATGAATACTTCTCCTAATCTTAACCAGTGCTATGGTGATTAAACTTTGTGCAACACTGCAATGAAACACATTTTTGTCTATGCCTTTAGTGCAAATAATCTTACCCATACTGGACTTGACATACAATACAATACTCTTTACTCTATCGGTCTCTTTTGCTGAACTGCTAAGTTACAGGGACATAAACACACCAGCATCGGTTGTCAAGTAATGTTGTGGGGACAAACACAGACACACAAACACACACACACACTTATATACATATACATATATACGACGGGCTTCTTTCAGTTTCCGTTTACCAAATCCACTCACAAGGCTTTGGTTGGCCCAAGGCTATTGTAGAAGACACTTGCCCAAGGTGCCACACAGTGGGACTGAACCCGGAACCATGTGGCTGGTAAGCAAGCTACTTGCCACACCCCCACTCCTGCACCTGCTCGTAACTCGTTGCTGAGTTACATGCAAAATAATACAGATAAAATAATACTAACAAACCTCTGCCAAGGTAACACCAACGTCCTTCAACAATTAGCTGGAGGTGATTTTTAAAAATGAAAATATCTGAAATAAACTCAACTGCTCTCACAAATGAGAATACTAAAAATGAACCCAAACTGCTCAAAAATTGAGTAAAAAACACGGTAAGATAATCCAGAATCCTTGTCTGGTAACAGATCGATCCCAAAATCTAATAAGTTCGTGCCAGTCATGAGGCCAAACATCTCTAGAAGTTCCATCCAAATCCATCCATTGGTTCTTGTCCACGGTCAAATAAACAGACAAACACGACTGAAAACAATACCTCTGCCTTCACTAAGGCGGAGGTAATAATAATACTAATAATAACACTAGAAAACTAGAATTTTTGTTTCTGAATTGTTATAGTTGGGTTATGTCATAAATCATTCTTAGAATTCTCCAGGGTTGTTACATTTTACAGAGCAGTTGAATAGTTTAGTGCCAATAAAGTATGGTGATCTGCCCACTGTATTCTAAATTGAGCAGAGTTTGGTAACAATCAGTTTTAATTTTGTCTAGTACCAAGTAGCAAAATAACTGGCTCAGCATCGTAGACATAGCACGTTACAAAATTGTTTGCATGGTCTAATGGTTAGAGTGTTTGCCCTCATGATCATAAGATCTTAGTTTTGATTCCTGGAAAGAGTAGTGCATTGTATTCTTGAGCAATTGGGAAGTTAACCCTACGATGGACTAGCATCCTGTTCAGGAGGTGGTGTTATGATCTCAGTCTCTTGTAACCCATATAAATCAGGCTGAGTTCCAGTCTTATGAGTCCTAGGGATCATAACAGATCCTAAACTACTAGTAAATTAAACCAAATTCTTCTGAATGGTCAATTTTTAAATAGTATATCCACCCTGTTATGTATATGTTCTTATATACACTTCCATAGGAAGCTCTATTAATTATCGTAACATATTTGAGTCATTCAAATCTCATTGCTTTCTTTTGACAGTAATATAATGTAGTTTGATTTGCAATCTTTCCATATATGTCTGAAAGGTATAAGCAAGTTATTTGCACTCATTTCATACGAAATAGCTGAGGTCAATGTAATAATGTCATGAGAAACCAGTTCTTCATGAAAGAAATGTTTGTATCTAATTTATTTATTTATCTGTTTTTTTTGTATATTTATTATATGATGTCTCTCAGCTTTGTAAAAGTAGATTTCAGTTAAATATGTTGAGAAAAGTGAGCATTGTTACGGAAATAATGGCACTCCTGTTTTTTTTTATTTATATCTGCATATGCATGTACACACACACGCACACACTGACAGAGACACACACACACACACACAGAGTCACATATATATGTATAAAAGCACTATATAAACATTTTCTTAGTTTAATCATTGATCAGGTCCAGCTAAAGAAGAACATTTATTAACAGAGTGTGTTCATTAGGTTTCTGTTTCAACAGTTTAATTTCTCATACAATTTTCATACTAATTGGATTTTGTTAGATAATTTTACAAATTTAACTGTTATAAAATAAAGAGATCGTTTCTAATTATCAAATTTATCAATATTTAATTTTAAAGTAAGCAGTTCATTTTCTTGAGATTGCATTCTTTTATTTAAAAATTTACTATGAATTTAAGAAAAAATCAGAATGTTTTTCGGTACTGATGGGTTTATTTTTTCTCTACAGTCAAATGTCTTCTAAAATGATACTAATTTTTTTTTCTTCTTTCTCTATTATAATTTTCAGGAGAAGACCAAAGAAAGTAATTTCAGAGAGGAAATGGAAAAGGAATTATATGACAAAGAATACCAACTTCAGAATTTAATTACAAGACAGAAAGAAGTAATTGTTTTACTTACTTTTTACCTTAACCCACATTTTACTTTTCTCATAAAACATTATACTTTTCAAGGTTTTTTTGTTTTTTTTTGTTAAAAACTAAACCCTATTCATATTGAAATCTGTCTCATGCTTACTGAGAAAAATAATTTAAAAACTCCTAAGCTTTCATTATATTTCATTAAAGTAACTTAAGTCTTTCTAAATTTCTCTATTCTGTGTTGAAGTCAACAAACAGGTTTTCATTGTCCTAAATTGAAAACATTTAACTTTCATTTCTCTTATATCTTTGAAAACTTAAAAGAAGAAATTCAAGTCATATATCTTAACTTTCCATCCTAAAACAACCAATCAACATGGAACTAAAATAAGTCATCTTTATCAAAGCTCAATGCTTGTGTGACTGTGAGAAACATGTATTTCTTAAAAATTCATTCAATTTGCATACCTTTTGTTAAATTATATTTCTTTTCTAATTAACAATCTTTTATCAATTGTTAATTAATTCTCTTGTGTTGCTTTACTTTTAGATGGAACAAAAACTGAAGGACATCAATTATTCAGAAATGGAAGCTAAAACAACCAATGACCGCCTTGCTAAAGTAAGTGGTATTTACATTTGAAATGTCTGCACATGTATTTGCATAACTTAACTTAGATTTCTCTCCTTGTATGTGTGTGTGTGTATAAATGTATATGTTTGTACGTATGTATGTATGTATGTATGTATGTATGCATGCATGCATGCATTCATGTATGTATGCATGCATGCATGTATATGTTTGTATATACATATATGTATGTATATGTATGTGCATATATATATATATATATATATGATGTATATAGGTCTGTAGATAGGTATATAGCTATGTATGTATGTATGTATGTATGTATGTATGCATGCATGCATTCATGTATGTATGCATGCATGCATGTATATGTTTGTATATACATATATGTATGTATATGTATGTGCATATATATATGTATATATGATGTACTTGTGTATATATGTCTGTAGATAGGTATATAGCTATGTGTGTATGCATATATGCATGTATATGCATGTATGTGTGTGTGTGAGTTTATATACATGTATATATGTACATGTGTGTGTGAGTTTATATATATGTACACATGTATGTGTGTTTGTGAGTTTATATATATATATGTATGTGTATGTGAGTTTATATGTGTCTGTGAGTATACATATATGCCATATATATATATATATACATATATGCTATATATATATATATATAATATATATATATATATATATACATATATATCTGTGTGTGTGTGTATTTTCAAAAGCTACTGAAGAAGAGAATACTCAATACATGGTGTAGTGCATATGGTTTTTTTATAAGCTAGAATCCTTACTTGCAGCTTAGTTTCACACTACTGTGATTATCAGGCAAGTTCTCACCTGATGATTGCTGTGGCATGAAACGTATTTGACAGGAATACAGTTATTGTGTGTACATGGATTCATATATGTGAAATTACATCTCTCCCTGTCTCTATCTGTATGTCTCTCGCTCTCTCTCTCTGTAAATATATACATAAAGGTGGCTATTAAATATACACAACAATGCTTTAAATCCAGTCACTCTGATAAAATGAGAATTGACTTTGCTAACCTTACAATAGTAATCATAGCTTCCTTTTTTGGAACTCTATGGAATTCCATACATAATAAATTCTTAATTTATTAGAATACTTCTCTGAGAACAGGAATGTGTGTAGTGGGAACTACAACAGAATATTTACTGATGAAAAAACTCAATACTGAAAGTAGAATAAAATTTGTTTTAAAAAAACCCTTTTGATTCGGACTTTAAGTTTCAACTGATAGTTTATTCAACTCATTGAATAAATAAATGCTTTTCTAAAAATTATCTTAGGTTTATTATTTACATTACATACATTTGACGGTTATTTGTCCTCATCATGTTTGTTGTTAACAAGTTTCGGCTGATATACCCTCCAGCCTTCATCAGGTGTTTTGGGGAAATTTCAAACCTGGGTTCTCATTCCTAAGGTATTTTTGATGTTGTTGTTGTTGTTGTTCTTCTTCTTCTTCTTCTTCTTCTTATTATTATTATTATTATTATTATTATTATTATTCAAGTCACAGCCTGGAATTGAACTCGGAATCTTGGGATTAGTAGCCCATGCTCTTAACCACAACGCCATATGCCCGTAGGTGTAGTAGTTAAGAGCATGGGTTACTAACCCCAAGATTCTGAGTTTGATTCCAGGCTGTGACCTGAATAATAATAATAATGATAATAATAATAACATCCAAAAATACCTTAGGAATGAGAACTCAGGTTCAAAATTTCCCCAAGACACATGATGAAGGCTGGAGGGTATATCAGCCGAATTGCTGTGTTAACAAACAAGATGAGGACAAATATCCCTCAAATGTAAATAATGTAAATAATTCCTCATCTCTTAAATATAGAACTGTATTATCTTAGGTTTATTTTCTATTTCTTTGATACATATTAACAAAATATTATTCAGGTATAAAAGAAACTATTTCAGTTGGAACTATATTTTAACTAGTTTAGTATCTTTCAAATTATTTATGTAAATAACTCATAGCATTCTGTCAGTTACGACGACGAGGGTTCCAGTTGATCCAATGAACGGAACAGCCTGCTCGTGAAATTAATGTGCAAGTGGCTGAGCACTCCACAGATATGTGTACCCCTAACGTACGTAGTTCTCAGGGAGATTCAGCGTCACATAGATTGTGACAAGGCTGGCCCTTTGAAATACAGGTACAACAGAAACAGAAAGAAGGAGTGAAAGAAAGTTGTGATGAAAGAATACAGCAGGGTTTGCCACCACCCCCTGCCAGAGCCTCATGGAGCTTTATGGGTTTTTGCTCAATAAATACTTACAATGCCCGGTCTGGGAATCAAAACCGCAATCCTATGACCATGAGTCCGCTGCCTTAACCACTGGGCCATTGTACCTCCACTATGTAAATAACTATATCAGATCTGTATTGAATGAAACACCTTTCTGTTTTTAGTTACATATTTTTTTCACTCGGAGTTAAAATTCCATGAGAACTGACATTGCCTTTTATTTGTCTATGGTTAAGAAATTTATTTCTCAACCATGTGGTTTTGAGTTCAGTCTGATTGCATGGCACCATAGGCAAATATTTTCTCCTATAGTCCCATGCCAAAACCTTGAGTGGATTTGCTCAACAAAAACTGCACTGCTTACAAAATCCTTGTGCAATCATTAGAAATTTTTATTGCTAGTTACAATTGTAATAAAAAAAATTAAATCTGAAATGACCTTCTTAATGATTTATTATTCTGATTCTTAAAAGGACAAAGATGAGTTGTTGTACAAGTTAAAGCAGTCCCAAGAATGTATAGATGAACAACACAGCTATATTCAACAACTACACCAACAGCAAAAAGATGAAAAAAGGGAAAGATCAAAGTAAGTTTACCAATTCTTTATTTTCATAACATAAATTTATTGCATTTCTTCTCAAAGACTTAATGTTACATCCATACAGTTGTGGCCAAAATTTTGGAACATCTTTTTATAAATCAAAATTGTTATGCCCAAATACAGTTCAATTCAAATATATGCAATGTATAAATTTAGGCATTTAACCCTTTCGTTACCAACCCGGCTGAAACCGGCTCTGGCTCCAAGTACAAATGTCTTGTTTTCATAAGTTTTGAATTAAAATCTTCCACCAGACCTTAGTCACAATTTATGTTCCTGACACTAGCTTAATGACAACTAAGTTATTTTACTAAATTATTTGTTATATTTAAAGTAATTGAAAGAAACACAGAGCATCTCAAAATATATACGGTCACAATAGGGTTAATATAAAAATTCTAATTTTTGAATATATGTTCCAAACTTTTGGCCATGACTGTATACTAGTGTGTATAGTGACTATTGTGTTAAGCTATTTATTGATAATTCTATAGATATTTCTTTTTGTCATTAGACTGTGCCATGTCAATTTATTTTCCAAACACAAGCTTAATAAGAAAACAAGGTTATTTTACTAAATTCGTCATTATTTTAAGATTAATTGATATTTGAGCAGTATATATTTCTTTATTGCCCACAAGGGGCTAAACATAGAGGAGACAAACAAGGACAGACAAAGGGATTAAATCGATTACATCAACCCCAGTACACAACTGGTATTTAATTAATCGACCCCGAAAGGATGAAAGGCAAAGTCGACCTTGGCGGAATTTGAACTCAGAATGTAAAGACAGATGAAATACTGCTAAGCATTTCGCCCGGTGTGCTAACATTTCTGCCAGCTCACTGTCTTTGATATTAGAACAGTATATATTAAGAGAAATATGATAATCTGAAGGTTAAATCCCATTTTGCATTTCCCAAAAGTAAACAAACTACACAAATATACTAAACTCAGTTCAAAGTCAATCTGTCAACAGTATTTCTTAATAGTTAGTTTGATAAAAATTATTAAAATAAGTGCAAGAGAGAAATATGCTCTGGAGTAGTGCATATTAGATTAAAACTTATGAAAATGTCCAAGCAGTGCAAAATAAATGAAATACAGAAATGAAAAACAGATCAATGGATAAAGTATTTTTGAGCTAGAACCTTGTCATGTGGACTAAAACCCACCAATCTGGAGCTCCACCTTGGTCGGTTATATAGACTTCTGTGCTTATTTCTCTTTTGTACTTACTTTCATAATCTTTATTAAACTAACTACTAAGAAATACTGATGACACAAAGCAACACAATTTAAAGCATGAGTAAACATACACATGTATACACTCACAAACATGTATGGACCTTAGTAATATTGTATGCTCCTTAGTAATATTGTATGTAGCGTTTTCATTTGTCCCTAAGTTAAAAGGGAGATTAAATGCAGCATAGGTTGTATTGACGCTGGGCAGAAGAATTTCTTTGATGCCAGTAAAAACAACTAACAGGTGCAATTTGCTTCTTATGACATATTTTTACCAACAGAATAGTAAGTGAAAAGTACTTTATCTAGCTCCTCTTGAGACTTCAAGGGCAAATCCGTCCTCCTTTCTGAAATCAAATAATTTTATTGATTGTCAACTGTTCAGTTCTTTGGACAGCTAGCAATTTTGACTTACTGGTTGCAACTTTTTGGTGAAGAGCTTCTCTTATGAAGATTGCCATCTTGATTCCACTTAACCTTAGGGAATTAACCCCATTATTTACATTCTATTTTGTTTTTTGTTAAGCCTGGTACTTATTCTTTTGGTCTCTTGCAGATCTGCTAAGTTATGGGGATATAAACACACCAACACCAGTTGTCAAGTGGTGGTGGGGAACAAACACAGACACTCACACACACACACACACACTCACACATTACATCACATATATGCATATAGATGACAGGCTTCTTTCAGTTTTTGTCTACCAAATCCACTCTCATGGCTTTGGTTGGCTTGATGCTATAGTAGAAGACACTTTTTCAAGGTGCCACACAGTGGAACTGAACCTGGAACCATGTGGTTGGGAAGCAAGCTTCTTACTACACAACTAAATCTGCACCTATAGATAGATAATGGGTGTATATGCATATTTCAGGAATTCTTGCTCCTTCTTCAGTACCACATCCAAGTCATGTATAGTAATTATTTTAAACAAGTTTCAAGTGTACAATAAGCTGCAGTGTTTTAATTTTTGTTTCTTTATTTTAATGATTTAAGAAGTTTCAATAACACTTTATACTAATACAGTGATTTTTACAGATTTTAAGCTTAATTCAACACATTGTTCTACTCTATGCAAAATGTAAAATTACATTTTAAAACTTTGATGATGGAAATATCGTAACTATATATATATGTTTTTCTTTTTAATACAGAATAGCATTGAAGCTAACTGAAGGAATAGCAATAGAAAGAGAAAGTCTAGTCAAACAATTGGATCATCTCAGGTATAGTAAATGTTAAATTAATATGTATTTTAACTACAACAAGAAATCGTTTTGAAGAAAGATAAAAACAGCATTTGTAGCTTATTTTGAAATGCTAGTCAGAATTGTTTAAACAACCGTAATATTCCAAATCAAAAAGCACAACAAAGCTTAAGTGTGCAAATTAAACGTTCTTGATACTGGAAATAATATAATGTTGATATCTTGACCATATGCTCAAATCATTTTTATGTCCACTTTTCCATGAGTCAGACTGAATTTGTTGAGGCAGTTTTCGACTGGTAGAGAGATTTCTTTATCATGATCATAAGATTTAATATAGAAGGACAGAACAGGACAATACAAAACATTAATAAAAAAATACTCAGCGAGTTTTTTCAGTTTGTTTTTTTTACACAAAAATATATTAAGTTATTCTGTTGTGTCTGGGGGAGAGTCACTTTCTTTTTGTGCCTTATTATGTAATATACTCACCGGTAAAATTTCCACTTTTTTCTTATTTTTATTGTCCTAAAATTTTCGTTGCATCTTGCAACCTTTTCAATAGTTTTGACTCTTGCAAACCAAATCCAAAAACGAAATATATTAAGTTAAAGATAGATGATTTATATGATCAAAAATTTTGATTTCCCTTACATTTTTTCTACATCCTATTTTTTTTTCCACGTGGTAGATTAAGTAGGGACACTCACTCCCAACTTCCTTACCACATCCTTCCATCTTTTCTCATATATACTTCTAGACAGGTGTCTCCTCTCCAGCCCTATCTTGCTGGTGATGCCATTCTTCTCCCCAGCCCTCACCTGTTTCCTAGCAAGGTGATATTTTCCCATTCCCAGACATGAAGGCACAGAAGGTTGCAAACAAAAGGACACTGCTTGTATGACAGTGATATTTGTTTACAAAAGAACCTTATGTACTGTATGTGTGTATTTGTGTGTGTGTGTGTGTGTGTGTGTGTTAAGGAAAAGATAGTAGATTTTGAACACAATATGGCTGTGAAAACAGCAGAGAAAGATCAAGTATTTATCCTTAGAAGATGGAAAAAAAAGTTGCCAGTAGGTGGCTACAGGGAGTTAATGGTTACAACACTCAGCCTATATCTGTCGGTTGCAGGGTTCGATTCCTGTAGCTGCCTGCTGGCAACTTTTTTCCATCTTCTAAGGGTAAATACCCAATCTTTCTCTGCTATTTTCACACTTATACTGTATTCAAAATTTACTTTCTTGTCTGTGAAATATTAGCACTTTCAGCACTTCCAAAGTTCATTTATAGAGTTTCACATTCATCGGTCAGTTGTGAGCTATCACAACTTCCTGATGAACGGGAACATAAAACTCTGAGTAGCAGTTTTTTGTGATATTTTTGTCATGTTTTTGCAGCTTTAATAATAAAGCATATTACTCTACCTACGATATTTGAGTACTATTTTTTCCCACCTTCTTTCACGTTAATGTGCTTACTCTAGTACATATATATATATATATATATACACGCACACTCATATATATATATATATATATATATATATTATATATATATATATATAGGCTACCTGGCGTTCGTGCCGGTGGCACATAAAAAGCACCATTCGAGCGTAAATGTTACCAACATCGCCTTACTGGCACTTGTGCCGGCGTGCAGGTGACACGTAATAAATCACGATTTTTTCATGGCCGTTGCCTGTACCACCTGACTGGCCCTCGTACTGGTGGCACATAAAAGCACCCACTACATTCTTGGAGTGGTTGGCGTTAGAAAGGGCATCCAGCTGTAGAAACTCTGCCAGATCAAGATTGGAGCCTGGTGCAGCCATCTGGTTCACCAGTCCTCAGTCAAATCGTCCAACCCATGCCAACATGGAAAGCGGATGTTAAACGATGATGATGATATATATATACACTCACACACATACATGTATGTGTATATATACATACATATACATGCAACAGGCTTCATTCAATTTTCAACTACCAAATTCATTTGCTAGGATTTGGTTGACTCCAGGTGATAGCAAAGGACACTCGTCAACATGTGTCACACAAAATACTCTTTTTTTGTTATTAATATTTTAACGCTAGGACTTCGATACAATTCAATAAACACTACAAATTAATCTTAATTTAGCATTAAAAATAAAGTAACACTAATGGAGCTGATAGATTAATTATTAAATGTAATATTGATATTTTTACAAGAAATGATCTAAAAGCCAATTTTCCTTTTTTTTTATTTACAGAAACATTAATCGTAAACTACAAGATGATAAAGATGAAGCTGAAGCAAGGCGGGTATATATACATTTATGATACAAATAAACACTCATCAGGAGTGAATTTTTTTTTTTTTTAGAAAATTATGGCTTTTTGAAAATTTTTTGCACTTAACAACTTATATATTTAATGAAATACTTTTCTACTACTTTTAATACAGGAATTCTATATATAATAATATTAGGCTTTGCTTCTGCATTTTAAATATATTTTTTCAATATTTCTGTTTTTTGTATCATATATAAAGGTTTTTATTTTAATAGTTCTAAGAAAATTCAATTTTATTTTGTATATGAAAAAAATTTTCTCTTGTTTTGTTATATTAGAATCATTTATCTCATCATGATCTAGAGAATTTATTTTTGGATGCTGTCAACTTTTGAGTTGATGCATTCTTAGTATTCACTAAAGCTCAGAGAAGGATCTATCCCCTGTAGGCCTATATTTTTGCCCCCAAATCTCTACAATTGTATATTGTTAAGGGATTACTCTTTTCTTTCAGTGTTTGAAGTCATAAACAGATTAAATTAGGTGAGCTCCAAAAAAAAAAAAATTAAAATAATAATAATAATCTCCTTAACACATTCACTATTGTGAATGTGTGCATGTTTCTGTTTTCTGCATTAATTAGAAAGAAAGTAATTAATTTGAAAGAGTGGCAAGAAGTATAACCGTTCTGGATTGAACCCTGCATTTATTGACCCAAAGTTATAAAAGATACATCGTGTTTGGAATGATAGATGAAATAACATAATTAACTAGCTATTTGTTGCTTGTTATATGGATCTTGACCTGAAAACTAAAGCATGTAAACTTTAACAATAACAGTTTTCCTTAATTCTAATGAAATGAATTCACTTCAATGTTCATAATACAGATACATATATTACAGTGTTTAAAATGTTACTAGTTGTTAAAATATTACTAGATGTTACTAATATTTCATTTTCAAACATTGATTGTGGTTTTCAATGTTTCAAAAAGTCAGCATTAGTATCTTTAATTTTTTAATATATATATATATATATACATACATATATATATGTATATATATATATATATATATATATATATACATACATATATATATATATATATATATATATATATATATATACACATATATATATATACACATATATACAACGGGCTTCTTCTGGTTTCCGTCTACCAAATCCACTCACAAGGCTTTGGTCAGCCCGAGACTATAGCAGAAGACACTTGCCCAAGGTGCCATGCAGTGGGATTGAACCCGGGACCATGTGGTTGGTAAGCAAGCTACTTACCACACATACACACACACATATATATATATGTATATATATATATATATTATATTCAGGATATAAAAGCTTTTGTATATTTCTACTATAGAGAAAATTCAGTCAAAAATACACTGTACTATATCACTGTTGTTGTTATTGCTTAGTTCAAGGTGAATCCTTATTGAATGAACTTTTGATCATTTCAGCTATGATCATCCATCTTTTTAACACTCATCATCAAGCCAGGGACCCATCCTGTCATGAGAGTCCAGTTGCCAAGACTCTTCAGTTCCTTTTGTATAGGGCTGCATACATACATACATTCAATCTTTCAACATTATCTAGAACTGAAGATGAAAATGTCTGATCTGAGGGATATTTGGCTGTTATTTCTAACAAGCTGAGTGACTATGTAGAGACCCCCTCACTGACTCAAGAAACTCTAATGTTGTTACTATTAATGAAAGCAAGCATTTGTAGTTCATATTTGTTAACATCTGGAAACACACACACACACACGCACACACACCTGTTCACTACTATGAAAACACTATGTATTTTCACCAGCATCTAAGATCCTGTGATTTTAATGCATGTTCAAATGCCATTAATTGCAACTTAATAAGGGTTTTAAAATTATTTAAAACCAAGCATGATTTCATTTTAAATGTTATGAAACAGTCATAAACCTTTCCATCCTTTCTGTTTATGCTTCATGTTTATGATTAAACGTTAATATCTGAGCTCTTCAGCATGTTAGTAACAACGTTTCAAATCTGGCTTTGTTCCTTACTTTATATCTAGCTTCACTTATACATCAATTCTTTTCGTTGTCATTGCATTGTTACACAGTTATTTCCTTTAATCAAACTGATACATGCAATTATTTTTCTCATAATCTGGTTTTTGTGAGTAATATATTTTCCTCCAGAGAGTTCACCTCTAGTAAAGGGTCAACATTATGTTGCATGTGAGAAATATAAAAAAAAAAAAAAACTTCTGTGGATTTTGTTGTCCAGTGGTTTATGAGTTCAAAAAATGAGAATATTCAAAGTATTGTTGTGGACATTGAACCATAATTATTTCTACAACCATATTGGATGTAATAGTAACAGAGAAACATAGGGTAGTGTTTTTCAAATTTAGAGGGATTATCCTTCTTGGAGATTATACATACTATGGTTAATTAATTGAACCTGAGTAAAGATTTGGAGATTATTTATTAAACTGTTATGTATTGATTCATAATAGAATTATTAAAATTCTTTGATCGTTGTATTATTAAACCTAACACTGATTCTTCCAGTGTTTCTTTGTATGAATATATTTCTGAACTAATCTGTTTATTCTGGTCAATTTAATGTCATATTCTTCAATATTTGTAATTTACCAGACACTCACCTATTTATTCTCACTTCACATAAAGACTAAAACTTGATAATGGTTTACATAGAGTAATATTTATAAAATTCTCAAATATAGAGGAAGTTTATATAAACTGGTGTAGCTGTATGGTTAAGAAGTTGGTGATTTTAGGTTCAGTCTCACTGTGTGGCACCGTGGGCAAGTGTCTTTTAATGCCTTGTGAATGAATTTGGTTTATGGAAATTGTGTGGAAGCCTACCAATGTGTGTGTGTATTTCTTAGTGTTTGTCTTATGTTCCCATAATATAGTAGTTTGCAAAAAGAGATTGATGTAATAAGTTCCAGATTTAAAATAAATACTGGGATTAATATGTTTCATTAAACCCTTCAAAGCAGTTCTTCAAGATAGCCACAGTTCAATGATTTAAACAAGTAAAAGAACAAAAAAAAATGCAAGTTTCTTTTTATTATTATTTAAGATAAGAACGGTGGTGAGCTGGCAGAATCTTTGCCACAAAATGCTTAGTGGCATTTCATTCATTTTTATGCTCTGAGTTCAAATTCCACCAAGGTTGACTTTGCATTTCATCCTTTCAGGATCGATAAAATAAGTACCAGTTGAGCACTGGAGTCAACCTCTCTCCTGAACTTGCTGGCCTTGTGCCAAAATTTGGAGCAATTATTTAAGATAAAACTTGGAAAAATTATTTTCCCTGCCAAAATGAAGGTGTAAAAGATTGGAAGTACCATTTAGCATATTAGTATTATCTTCTGCATAGATAATCTTAGAGATGGAAAGATTGAACCTTCTGTTCCGTTTTTCTTATTTCTTTACTGCCCACAAGGGGCTAGACACAGTGGGGATGAACAAGGACAGACACACGGATTAAGTTGATTACATCGACTCCATTGCGTAACTTGTACATATTTAATCGACCTTGAAAGGACAAAAGGCAAAGTCAACCTCGGCGGAATTTGAACTCAGAACGTAGTGGCAGACGAAATACCACTAAGCATTTCGCTCGGCGTGCTAACGTTTCTGCCAGCTCACCACCTTTAAACCTTTTGTTATGCATTTCTGTTAAGATACACTGCCTAAGGTGGCAAGATGGCAGAAGCATTAGCACACCAGGCGAAATGCTTAGCGGTATTTCGTCTGCCGTTATGTTCTGAGTTTAAATTCCACTGAGGTCGACTTTGCCTTTCATCCTTTCGAGGTTGATGAATAAGTACCAGTTGCATACTGGGATCGATCTAATCGACTGCCCCCCCTCCTCCAAAATTTCAGACCTTGTGCCTAGAGTAGAAAAGAATACACTGCCTTTGTTTTGATGAATTTTTAAAATAATGAAAAATTGAGTAGAATAATTTGTCCTTATTCAGCTGATATTTGAAACAAATTAACTTGAAATTTTCATGGGTGCTTTTAATTTAGAACACTTCAAAACAGGGAGCCAGTGTGATAGGAGTAAAGGTGGTCCTAGACAGGCTGATATCAAAATGGTTAAACCTGAAACATACAGATTCATAATAAAAGCATGATGATTTATTGATTTTATGAATTTTATCACTCTGCATGACATGTGTGTGTGTGTATATATATATATATATATATATATATATATATATTATGGAGATGCACTTGCATAGCAAGTGACCTGATCTGAGATCGTGTGCTGGAACGAAAACAATTGCAGCGTGGAAGGTGTTTATAAGCCATTTAAGAAACACACCAAAACCTGTTAGATTCACTTCAATATTCAAATTTAATTTGTCAAAATATTTTCATCGCTTTGAGACCACGACCTGTTCACTGACAAAACTCCGTGCTGCATCTCTGAGATTTTGACGAATTAAATTTATATGTTGAAGTGAATCTAGCGGTTTTTGTGTGTTTCTTAGATGGCTTATAAACACCTTCCACGCTGCAATTGTTATATATATATATACACACACACACATACATATATATATAAAGAACAGGAATGATAAATGCATGGTCTTCTTTTATTTGAATACTTGTGCTTTGAATCGTTTTTTTATATTTTTTTAGGAAAGATTTAAATTGTTGTGTATTTATTATAAACAGGTTGATTACAATAAAAATTAAATTTCACTTTGATATACTTCAGTTATACATTTTTGATGATCTTAAATTATTACTTGAATTATTACTAAATAATTTTTGGGGGACTTGCATTATCCTAAACATATCCAAATTCTTATCCATTAACAAAACTTAATAAACCTCGTTTTTCTTAATGTGTTGTATTCTAATGCTGGGTATATATCTATAATCAATGTTTAATTTCTTGTGTTGTTAAGTTATTGTAAAAATTGGCAATTTAACATTTTGTTCATCAATATTGCCAGGACCAATTGTTGAACCTTCAGGATGAATTGTCTGAGGTATTTTGTAATTGTAATGTTCTTGGAGATGCATGGGTTTACTTTTTCTTTCACTCTTTCATTTGGAAATTATCTTCTATTCTCTTTTCATCATTTTATCCAGAATAACTAAATGGGAATTTTCTTCTTATTGCTATATTTTAAGATCACTTCCTCTCAAAATATCAGATTTTAATTGAATAGAGTCACATGAAGCTGTGGATAAAATATATGTATATATAATTATATTTAAGACATTGTGTACACTCAGACGTAGAAAGCCTTTCACTGTGGAAATAATCTCTGGAAAAATTTCTCCTTGTAGACAAAATATGTGTAAAAAAAGATATTGCATTATGAGTGAGGAGAAACTTCTCCCAAAACTGTTTCCGCAGTGAAAGGTATTCCCATGTTCAAGTGTACATGAACATGTTAAATGTTATTGTATATGCATATATAGGATATTAATTTTAGCTTTAGTCATCATTATCCATTGAGGCAGTGGTTCTCACCTGGGGCCTATAAAAGATTTAGTGGTTAAATCTATGTGCAATAAATTGGTTTTACTTCTGCAATGCACAAAATATTTTCATAATGTGTTTTATACGATTCCTTATAATGTCTAAGTATAAAAATAAAATAGGATCTTTTATATATTGAATGGTTATGAGGATCCATACAAGTGAAATAGGAATTAAAGCATTCCATAGGCAAAAAATGGTTGAGAACCACTACAATAAGGCAAAAACCATTATGATTATTTAGATTTTAATTTATTTTAAACTTTTTAATTTTAATTTTTTAATTTTAATTTTTTAAATTGTATTAAAATATTATTTCAATCATAAGCAGAACAATTTATGAAAAAATTTCCACACCAAAAAACCTCTCGAATCAATCTGTTTTTAAGTTTATCTGAAACATGTAGAATTCTTGTGACACGTAATTTGATCAAGTATGAAGCGGATTTATTGTCACTCATAATATTTTACACTAGTTATAATAACATTATCAAAAGAATAGCAAATGAAAGCTAATTTGTGTAAATTTAACAAAATTATGACAAATGACCACCATATGCATACATACATACATACATACATACATACATACATACATACACACATATATATACATATATCTATCTATCTAGTTAGTTAGCTATGTATCTATCCATCTGTCTGTCTGTCTATCTATCTATATCTATCTATCTATCTATCTATCTATCTATCTATCTATCTCTCTCTCTCTCTCTCTCTCTCTCTCTATATATATATATATATATATATATATTATATATATATATATATATGCATTACTATTTCAACTTTTTACTTGAATAGACGATTAAATGATACCATTTTTTTATTTATACATTTATCTCTTCTTTTTTAGTGTCTCAATATTTTTATAATTTTTTTTGGCATTTTGGTAAAATTTTTCTAAAGATCTATCCCTTATTATTTCTCTTTATTTTCTTCAAATCTTTTAAGTTTCTGTGATTTGTCATTGATAGTCAAAATATATGAATTTATTATGGGTTAAATTTCTACTACAAATCATTTGTATGCTGTTTGTCTAACCTTAACTGAATAAAATAGCAAAACAATTTTGGAGATTTTTTTTTTTCTGATTTGTTTATCTGTTTCATACAGAATCACTGTGGAGGCGCGTGGCTTAGTGGTTAGGGTGTCAGCATCATGATCATAAGATTGTGGTTTTGATTCCTGGACCGGGCGACGCGTTGTGTTCTTGAGCAAAACACTTCATTTCACATTGCTCCTGTCCACTCAGCTGGCAAAAATGAGTAACGCTGCGATGGACTGGTGTCCCGTCCAGCTGGGGAACACATACGCCATAGAAACCAGGAAATCGAGCCCATGAGCCTGGCTAGACTTTAAAAGGGGCACATATATTATTTTTATTACAGAGTCACTAAGTTTTAAATTACAGTCCGTACATATGAGCGTGATTATATTTAAAATTCATTGGCATGAATTTTCCAAATTCTTCAAAATTTTTTCATAATATCAAATAAAATGTTCCATATTTTAAAATCATTGAAAAAGGATTATATACTCATAAAGAAAATTAAAATTTTCATTTTCAACTTTTGGTTGGCAGACTTGTATAACAATATTAATTTACCTTAAATATTAATATGCCTTAAACATATTATAATTTAATTCTGTATTTGTGATTAAAATTTCTGACATAGGAATTATTTTGTTTTCAACAGGCATCATCCAAGGAGTGCAGTTCGAATTCAGCACTAGCTCGTCCAAAACTCAAGAAGAGAGGCTCAATCTTAGCAGACTACTTCAACCCCAATGCAAGAAGGTGCTGTTACTTTGTAACTTCTGTTCACTAAACCGAGCTGTTTTTTCTATTTATGCTGCTTCTTAAACTGCATTGCCCAATTATTGTTACTGAAAATTGGGTTTGCAAAATAAGTATCCAGCAGTTATTTGTTGCTAAATTACACTACCTACCTCAGGTTTTTCTTTGTCATCTTGTATTAACATTCCTGAATATAAATCTGTTCTGCTTCTAGATTTTAAAACAATTATTTTTTTTTTCTTTTTCTTTTTATTTTCTTTTTATTTTGGTTTTTTTAAAAAATTTTCTTAATAAAAGAAATCAATCAATTTGTTTTATTTTATGATAGTTTTTCAAATATTTGTTTACTTCAGTTGTCAGTACTGTATTTGATGGCATAACAGATTCACAAGCATTTTAGATGCACCACATTTTCAGCAGCACATATTCAGAAAAGAAAGTTTTTAAGGTATTAAAGCATATAATATCTAATCCTTTAGCATTCAAACCAGCCACATCCAGCTCAAATATTCTGTTTTGCATTCAGACTTTCCTGATCCAGCCTCTCACACCTATCCTACAATGTCGTTCTGAAAATGAACAATCACATGATCGAAATCTCAAAGCTACAAGATAAGGCATGATTAATTCAAAACAATGTGAATAAGTATGCATTTCATTTGATAAGAGTAATCTAAATCTTGAACAAAGCCTGAAAGCAATTTAGCAGTGCATTACAAACCATTACAAAAATACCTTAAATAGGCGCAGGAGTTGCTGTGTGGTAAGTAGCTTGCTTACCAACCACATGGTTCCGGGTTCAGTCCCACTGCATGGCACCTTGGGCAAGTGTCGTCTACTATAGCCTCGGGCCAACCAAAGCCTTGTGAGTAGATTTGGTAGACAGAAACTGAAAAAAGAAGGTCCACCGTATATATATATATATATATATGTGTGTGTGTTTGTGTGTCTGTGTGTCTGTGTTTGTCCCCCAACATCGCTGTTTTTCCGATGCTGGTGTGTTTACGTCCCCATAACTTAGTGGTTCGGCAAAAGAGACCGATAGAATAAGTACTAGGCTTAGAAAGAATAAATCTTGGGGTCGATTTGCTCGACTAAAGGCGGTGCTCCAGCATGGCCGCAGTCAAATGACTGAAACAAGTAAAGAGTATAACAGAAAACATTACTATATATAAAGAACAAGTCAGCAACGTAGCTGAAAATAAAGCAAGAAATAAGCTTATTGGTGCCTTGGTTGGGCGGGGACACACATTTTTTTTTCGGAAAAAGTGTTTTATATGCCATCAAATACAGTATTTATGCTTTGTTTTTTTTTCTGAATACATTATTTTTTTAAAATTTAAATATAATTGTATATAAATGCAGATTGTAATATGACTTTAAAATGTAGGTGTTTGCATTCACTTGTCTAAGAGATACATTTTTAATTTTCAGATATGAAAATATTTTCAATTGTAGAAATATTCTGTGAAATTATATAATTAAATTATAGAGATGTACTTACACACACAGGGATTGTGTGTGTTTAAACTAAAGTGATTGCAGTGTAGAAGATATATGTTTGCCTTTCAGAAACATACAAAGACTGTTAACTTCACTTAAACATTTATTGTCTGTTATATGGTGTCAAAATTTTTGTCACTTAAAATTGCAACCTGGTCACTGACAAATCTTGTGCTGCAGTTTTAACACCGTGGAAGCACATGGCCTAGTGGATAGAGCAGCAGACTCGCGGTCGAGTGATTGAGGATTTGAATCTCAGACCGGGCGATGTGTGTGTTTATGAGTGAAAAACCTAAGCTCCACGCGGCTCCAGCAGAAAGTAATGGCGAACTTCTGCTGACTCTTTTGCCACAACTTTCTCTCACTCTTTCCTCCTGCATCTTGCAGCTCACCTGCGACGGACCGGCGTCCCATCCAGGTGGGGAACCTATACGCCAAGGAAACCAGGAAACCGGCCCTTATGAGCCAGGCATGGCTCGAAGGAACAAACAATAACAACAGTTTTAATACCATATTACAAACAATAAATGTTTAAGTAAAGTGAATAGAATTTGTATGTTTCTGAATGCTTAACATGTGTCTTTAATTCTACAATTGTATATATAATTAAAATTTAATTTAACAGTAAATGAAGGCTATTGTGTTCTTAAAGGCTTTCAAAAATATTCATTTCTATTGAGGATTGGGTCACTTAGGTAATAGAAGCTGTCAACTACTTCTCAGGATCTTTCTGGTCATTTAAATGACTAAATATCACTAGTATCTCTCTGCTTGCTACTCTTGCTCTGCATCTTCTATCTACAAACTCCTTTCTGTTGGTTTGCTTGTGATCTCACTGCCTCATTTCATATAAAGAAATCACTTCCTAAAGCCAATAAATTCAGTACCAGTGAAACACTGGGGTTGATGTAATTGATTAGGCCTCTCCCCAAAAAACTTCAGGCCTTGTGCCTGTAGCAGAAAGGACTATTTATCTGAGTGGTAACAATATTAAAGATATCTGTCATATCAAAATTGGAGAACATTTTATTGAGCTCCTGTAATACTTCATTAATACACTTGAAGCACAAGTTAAGTCACTCTTAACATTCATCCTACATTAGGACATGTGTATCAAACTGTTTGGATATTATGATGTGGGCCTTTAATACAGGCTTATCTTTTATCTTTTAATCGTTTTAGTCATTAGGCTGTGGCCATGCTGGGGCACTGCTTTGAAGAGACTTTAGTCTAACGAATCGACCCCAGTACTTCTGTTTTTGTTAAGCTTGGTACTTATTCTATCAGTCTCTTTTGATGAACTACTAAGTTATGAGGATGTAAACAAATTAACAATGGTTGTCAAACATTGGGTTGAAACAACACAGACCCAAAGGCACACACATACACACACACACACACACACACTGGGTTTCTTACAGTTCCTGTCTATCAAATTCATTCACTTTTATGTACACTCATAACTAAGTTTGCATAGATTCACACAGATACTCATAAAATTTCTGACATTGTAGAAAATGAGTATAAATATCAAGATGAAACATACATGACACATGATATTGGGTTTGGGATTTGGTTTTATTCAATTTACTGTTTGATGCCACCTTCTCCTTTCCCAACTAGTTGTAGAAACTCTGCCAGATCAAGATTGGAGCCTGGTGCGGCCTCCTGGCTTGCTAGTCCCCAGTCAAACTGTCCAACCCATGCCAGCATGGAAAACAGACGTTAAACGTTGAT
Organism: Octopus sinensis; assembly: GCF_006345805.1. Lineage (NCBI taxonomy): Eukaryota > Metazoa > Mollusca > Cephalopoda > Octopoda > Octopodidae > Octopus > Octopus sinensis. The sequence continues at coordinate 17,891,918 of NC_043003.1, forward strand.
GATGATGATGATGATATTATTAAGCTGCTGTAGATGTAACAAAATCTTAATGAGATTTTTGTGCAGGGCTTCCCTGAGATATGTAATTTATTTTAAGGGTTATACAAGGATAAAAATGTCGAGGATCAATGGACTAAAGTATAATAAAAGGACAAGCACAGATATCTTGTTGTAGAGGAGATACATGGCTGCCCCCCCCCCCAATTATATAAAAATGGGCAGGAATAGCTGGGAGCAAGATAAAGATGATGGTGATGAGGTTCTGAGAGAACTGTCTAGGTATAAGAATTTGAGTAAAAGAGGGGGTGTAGATACTGGATTGGGGGTAGGAAATAGAGGGTGGGTAATTTCATAAGTGTGTGGAAGGAGAGTAGCGAATGGTTAGAGATAAAGGTAGGGATGAATGTAGTGGATGATGAACAAATGTGTAAGTGTGGTTGATGGGAAATACCAGTATGGAGGGGCATAAGGTGAGAGAAATAGAGGTGGGCCAGGAAGGAAGATAGATCGGAAAGTAAGGGAATGTTTGTACTGGATATATAAATGGAACAGGATCTAATCAAGAGAATGAACATTAATAAAGTTGACACAAGGGGCAAAGCAAATGTCATGACAAAGATTCCATTGCTAAAGATTACTTTTTACATGAATTCATTGTTATTATTATTATTATTATTATTGTAAAAGTTATTACATGCTTGTAATTTAGTTAGTAGAGATGTTATCCTGAAGTTTGGTGACATTAAATCTTGAATTACAAGTGTCTTTTTTAGGGTTGTTGTACAATACTAGATGGTACTTTGTTGTATATTTGCAAATCATGTTTTAATTCCAATATACATTTGGTCTGTTACATAGTTTTGACATTGTACTTTAGCCACTATTTCTAGCTGACTAACCTTAATCTCTGGCTTTGTGTCAACTAGTATGTCCTAGAGCATCTCACAAAATAAAGACATTATGTTTAATACCTGGTTAGAATCAACTTCAGATTCTTTTCTAGTATCTATATTACAGCAAGATGGTAGACATTCTTATTCCATATTTTACCATTAGCAGAGTTACTGATACTTACTTATTGAACCTGAAGGAATAACTGGTATTTAAGCTGTTCTCTGACAAGTTCCCTAGTAGTACCAACAGCCACCTTCATTCTCCATAATCCCCACTGTGGAACTACAGGATTTTCAATAACTTCTTTGTCCATGGTTAGACCTTACATTAATGTTTAACTCTTTTCTTATCATGTTGAAATAAACTACAGCTTTTACTTAAAATAATTTTGAAAAAATGTAGAATTTAGCAAAATAACTTGTCATTTTTAATCTGGTGTTTGGAACATAAATTGACATTTACTGCACAGGAACCTAATATACTCATTTCTGTGCAAATGCATACAAGATACAAAAACCAAATTCACTCATTTTTAATTGTAAGATAATTTCTAGAATTCTCCACATTTCATATGATGTAGTATGCACATTTTATTTTTACTAACCAATAGCTAGAGGCTGCAAGAACTGATTTGCATACAATTAATGTCTTACACGGCTTGCTATCGCAGGATGGCCTGCTGTGCTTACCTTGGATCGTATGGCGACCTGCTGTGCTTGAGGAAATCTATTGAGTCAAGTACATCAACATCAAAATAAGAATCAAATGGAAATTGTAGTTGTGATACCTGTGCTGGTGGCATGTAAAAAGCACCATCCAAACATGGCCGATGCCAGCGCCGCCTTGACAGGCTTCCACTCCAGTGGCATGTAAAAAGCACCAACCGATCGTGGCTATTGCCAGCCTCCCGTGGCATGTAAAAAGCACCCACTACACTCATGGAGTGGTTGGCATTAGGAAGGCCATTCAGCTGTAGAAACACTGCCAGATCAGACTGGAGCTTGGTGCAGCCTCCTGACTTCCCAGACCCCGGTCGAACTGTCCAACCCATGCTAGCATGGAAAACGGATACTAAACGATGATGATGATTGCAAAATTTTAATCAGTGCAATGACAGGTGACATGAAATTTTGATGGAAGATTTTAATTTACATTACTTTCAAATAAGAAGTTTGTATCTTAGAACCAAGAGCATCTTAAGTGGATTGGTATCAAAAGGGTTCCAGATTATTGGATGCAACCTGTCAAATCTTTGCTCTAATCATTTTAACCATAAGCCTTTATCCAAAACCTTGAGATGGCAAGATATGGTGCTAAGTATGAGTAGTACCCATAGTTTTTGTTCTCTTAGATGGGTTGCCATTTATGGCTGAGCCTCATCTACCCTTGGGATTAAGCCTTTAACTGAAACAATGGTTGAAATATACCAGGGTATATCCTCATACTTTCTATCTGGTACTCATGATATAACAAACTAAAAGAGTCTAAAATATCCTGACTGATTCTTTTAACTTTGTAATTAATTCCCATCTTGGACTATTTCTACAAGTTTTGTTGCATGACTGTTTATAACAAGAGCCAGAGAAAAAGGAAGTGAAAGTTTCAGTGCAATTATTGATTGGTTTTTAATTGGTTATATCTCTTCAGAAATATGTGTGAGACAAAAGCTATTAGCTGGCAATAGATGTTTAACACCATCTAATCTATACTGGATAAGTTTCTTTGCTCTTTAAGCAAAAACAAAGATGGATCAAATGAAAACTATTTTAGATATATACAGTGTTGGCAAGTGTTGTCCTGGATGAAATATGAGCAGCTGGTTTTATTATTCTGAAGAAGAAATGGATTTAGTGAGTTGTGGAAGTGAAACAAATGTTTTTATGATATATTGATTTGTTACATTATGACAAGGCTGAAATAAATTGACAGAAGAAGAAAATATAGTAATTGGAATCAAGCTCAGTATATTACTGGTATTTATTTATCGACACTGGTATTAGGGAAGATGTCCAGCCATAGAAACTAGTGCCTGGTGCAGTCTTTGGGCCCATTGGATCCTTTCAAACCATTCAACACATACTTGCAGGGAACATGGTCTTAAGCAAATTGTTGACGATGATTGGAGAGATGATGGTAAAGGCAACTCTGATGGAATTTGAACTCAGAACATAAAGAGATGCAACCAAATAGTTTGAAGGTATTTTGTCCAAAACCCAACTGATTCTGTCAATTATTGTCCCCCTGGAAAAGAAATTTAATGAATTGAGGCAACATATACAATTTAAAAAGAAAATTAGTCTTTAAACAAAAACAATTTGGTCTGTATATTTTGTGCTCTTTTAGATTTGATTTGATCCTTTTAAGTCAGAAAGGAAGTCAGTGTTCATGATCCTTTACATGGTGTCCAAGACTAAGAAGGAAGAAGATTTCCTTAACCCAGGGACCTGGTCTGAATGTTTGCAACAGAGTGGACTCTGCTGAAGGTGCCCATTGGTGTTGACCTAGGGACTGAGTTAAGTCTACCACCCAAGTAAGCTGTGGTAGGATTTGAATTTGGAAAGCAAAGGACTGGAACAAATACTGCAAAATATCTGGTCTGATCTTTTTACAGTTCCATCAATCTGCTGCCTTGGACTGGTTCTTTTCATTTTTTTTTATTGACTTCTGAAAGGATGAAAGGCAGAATTGACCTCTGTGAGATTTGAACTTAAAACACAGTTATTCAAAACAAATATCGCGAAACATTGTGTCTGATGCTTAATGATTCAGCCAATTCACTGCTTATCTGTTGTTTTATGGACCCAAGAGAGAAAGCAATGCTGGCTCACCTGAGTGGGTGTGGACATGCTCTGGTATCAGTCAAACATTGCCCTGGCTATTGACTAACAGCAAGGACAGACAGGACTCAGTCATGAATGGCAACTTATTTAGGAGAAGGTCATTATGAACATATAAGCAGAGAAAATTTCTTAGTTAAAGTGTTGATCTGTATTAAAGTGTTTGAACCTAACATTATTTGACTCTCCATTTTTAGTGGAAAAACATTATTTTAATGTTTTAAACAAGCTAGTTCTCATATTTTCTGATTCAGTGTCTCACTGGTCTACATTCATTCAAATCACGATGATGTGGGATCATTCAACTCTTACTGTTCAGTACACAGGGAGCTTAGCACAGCCCTGCAGCTTGTCAGAGCCTCTCATGCTGCCAAACTCATGCCAGTATAGAAAACTGCTTTTATTCTTTTACTGGTTTCAGTCATTTGACTGGGGTCATGATGGAGCACTGCCTTCAGTCGAATAAATCGACCCCAGAACCTATTCTTTGTAAGCCTAGTAATTATTCTATTGGTCTGTTTTGCATCAGTTTTCAAGCGATGTCAGGGAGACAAACACAGACACACAAACATATATACGCACATACATACATACATACATACATATATATCTATATATATTTGAGTAGTTGAATGAATTATCTTATTATGGATAATTCGGTTAACCGATACCTGGGTAGCAACGTCGTTCAACTCCATTCTTTCATTTATATATATATATATTTATAGAATGGGCTTCTTTCAGTTTCCGTCTACCAAATCTATTCACAAGGCTTTGGTCGACCCGAAGCTAAAGTAGAAGACACTTGCCCAAGGTGCCATGAACCCAAAACCATGTGGTTGGTAAGCAAGCTACTTACCACACAGCCACTCCTGCATTCGTTGATGATGACGACGACGACAATGACAACGATCCAGCCTATTGGAAGGTTCAATTTATTTTTGTTTTTGTTGGCTCAATTCAGTGAGATGAGCACAATTTTATTTGCAAAATTTGTAAATAAAAGTTTTAGTCCCGATATACATAGGCTCAGTGGAACCTAACTGAAAGCTTTGTCTCTCTCTCTCTCTGTAGTGATTGAAGATTAAACGAAAGACGAACTGAAAAATTTTCAAATTGCTTCTTTTCTATGTTCTTGAGAGATTTTGAGCAGCTCGGAGCAACAATGTGATTAACTACCTAACAGTTGTGATTATCAGAATTAGTACAATGACAGATGAAATACCTTGTGATATTTACTTGCATACTTTTATGTTCTGAGTTCAAATTCTGCTGAGGTCTACTTTGCATTTTGATCTTCCAGGGTTAACAGAATAACTACCATTTGAGTACTGAGTGAATATAATTCACTGTATCTATCCCCTAAATAGAATGTCTTGTACCTGTGCTATAACTCAATTATATAGTAAGCCAGTTATACTTATAAAGCTAAAGGATAATTATCACTGGTTCCTAATTGCAATTTCATGATCTTGACCAGCCATGGACAGACTGTAACCCATGGGACTGACTGAATGGCATTGCTTCTTGAAAATCATTTCCCGATGCCTGATCTAGATCATTGAAAGACAGATGTCTTTACCAGACACATTATATAGTGCAGATGATAAGATATGAACTGATCAAGTTATGGCTAATAGACCAGTATTTTTATTAAGTCTGGTAGGTGTAACTCATATGAAGATTATGACATGGAAAACAGAAATTTTGCGTCTATTTGTCTGTCTAAAGGTTAAGTTTAACTAAAATTGTTATTCTACGTTAATTAATGAATCTTCAGTTGTGTGAAATTTGCGGTTTGTAGAGTTTAACATAGTGGAGGCACATGGCCTAGTGGTTAGAGCAGTGGTCTTGCGGTCGAGGGATCGTGGGTTTGAATCTCAGACCTGGTGATATGTGTGTTTATGAGTGAAACATTTAAGCTCCATGCGGCTCTGGCAGAAGGTAATGGCGAACTTCTGCTGACCCTTTCGCCACACCTTTCTCTCACTCTTTCCTCCTGCATCTTGCAGCTCACCTGCGACGGACCGGTGTCCTGTCCAGGTGGGGAACCTATATGCCAAGGAAACTGGAAAACTGGCCCTTATGAGACAGGCATGGCTTGAGAAGGAACAAATTAAAAAAAAAAAGAGTTTAACATAATGAAGGAAACTGATATTTTGGGCTTATAAATATTTGGAGATTAATACCATATTTTGATATATTTTATTCATGCACACATGTGAATGTATGTGCACACACATAGATGACATAGTAACATAATGTGGTTCCATCATATACAAAATGTGTGTGGATTTGTTCAGGTTAATTGCATTTTCAATCATTTTCAGATCTCTTCAGTTAATTGCTTAGCTGTCTGAACAGTGTACACAGTTGAGCAATAGATGAGATTTTGTAGCACGAAGGATGTTATCTGACAATGAACTTGGCATATACTGCCCAGCTATTGGAAAAATTGTGGCAGAAACACAAAGATTGCTGGAGAAATAATCAGCTGAAACATAAACAAAACAATCTTATCAGAGTAGAGAGCCAATAGCCAAATAAGTATGCTTAAATAAAAAGTTATTGTCCCACATCTTCCTGAGTCTACCCCTTCTACAAGTACTTTCAACCATTCCAACAAGATCATGGCGCTTCTTTACGCTGCAGTCATCATCCATGTGCATCACACAACCAAACCAGTGCAGTCTTCTCTTTTGCACACATGTGATGCCTCTTATTCCCAGTTTTCCTCTTAAATCATTTACACTCTATCATGTGTGCACACTGACATTATGTACATATATGAGTGTGTATGTGTATGAGTCCATGTGTATATATATATCGAGAGAGAGAGAGAGAGAGAGAGAGGTACAGATGTAGCTATGCGGTTAAGAAGCTTGCTTCCCAACCCTGCGGCCTTGAGTTCATTCCCATTGGATGGCACCTGAGGCAAGGGTCTTCTGTGACCATATGAGTGGATTTGGTAGATGGGCAAGGAAAGTACCCTGTCATATATATATATATATCATCATCATCATCATTGTTTGATATATGTATATATATAAATACATATATGTATGTATATGTGGAGGCACGTGGCCTAGTGGTTAGAGCAGCAGACTCGCGGTCGAGGGATCGCAGGTTCGAATCTCAGACCGGGCGATGTGTGTGTTTATGAGTGAAACACCTAAGCTCCACACAGCTCCGGCAGAAGGTAATGGTGAACTTCTGCTGACTCTTTTGCCACAACTTTCTCTCACTCTTTCCTCCTGCATCTTGCAGCTCACCGGCGTCCCATCCAGGTTGGGAACCTATATGCCAAGGAAACCGGGAAACTGGCCCTTATGAGTTAAGCATTGCTCGAGAAGGGACAAACAATGTATGTATATATATAAAAACACCAACCAAACGTGGCTCATGCCAGTGACACCTGACTGGCTCCCATGTTGGTGGCATGTAGAAAGCACTATCTGAATATGATCAATGCCAGACCCGCCTTACTGGTTCCTGTGCTGGTGGCGCATAAAAAGCACACACTATACTCTTCTCTTGGAGTGGTTGGCGTTAGGAAGAGCATCTGGCTGTACAAAAATTGCCAGATCAAATTGAAGCCTGGTGCAGCTGCTGGCTCTCCAGACTGCAGTCAAACCATCCAATTCATGCCAGAAAAACGGACGTTTAAACGATGATGATGATGATTCATATATACATGTGTGTGTGTGTGTTAGTGTGAACCTCTTTTCTTTACATCACATGCTGGTTGTAAATGAGCATCACTGTCACACAAGCAATGGTATTCATTTCAAATCTACTGTAAAAATATGTTTGGCCATGTGGAAATATTACCTTATTTAAAAGCAGGTAAAAGTTAGTGACCGGAAGGACATATAACTGCAGCAAACCAGCCTCAATAAGTTCTACCTAACTCATGCAAGCATGGAAAATTTGATATTAAATCGTGAATACCAAATTAGGAAAACTGAATAAACACATTTCTTTCTTTATAAGAGACAGCTATTGTTGTATATATATTTCTTTACTACCCACAAGGGGCTAAATATAGAGGGGACAGACAAGGACAGACAAATGGATTAAGTCGATTACATCAACCCCAGTGCGAAACTGGTACCTTATTTATTGACCCCGAAAGGATGAAAGGCAAAGTCTACCTCGGCGGAATTTGAACTCAGAACGTAACGTCAGACGAAATACCGCTAAGCATTTCACCCAGGGCGCTAACGTTTCTGCGAGCTCGCCACCTTTTGTTGTATATAAGCAACAGTTATCTAATGCTCTTATCACTCTTATCAATTAAATAAATAGTTTTTCATACTTAGCGAGTTTTGGGGTACTTGTTCTTACTGTAATACTTTTGCATATATTATCAGGGGGCCCGACTTTGCTACCTACACCTGTACACATACATAAGTGCACGCGCACACACACACACACACACACACATCTTTACCTTATATCATTTTTTGTCATTGAACTATGGCCATGCTGGGGCAGTGTTGTGAAGGTTTTAGTCACTAAAGCAATGTCATTTATTTCTAATGTTCTACAAAAATTTACACACACATATATGCACACTCATGTATATAGACATGCATATACACACATATATACACACAAACACACACACACACACACACACACACACACACACACACACATACATATATATATATATGCACACAGCTTTTAAATTCATTTATGGTAAAATTTGGAGTATGCAAATAAATTATGAATACAAAAATATATACAGATATATATATACAAACAGACTTGCATGCACACGCACACACACACACGTATATGTATGCTTTTTAAAGATATGCTAAGGTACTGCTTTTCCATGTTTAAACTTCACTGGATGTACTTCAGACTTTACGCACATTCAGCGAAGTATATATGTATATATAAATTTAAGTCACAATATATATAGATTCAAGTAATCCCGTAATACTCATCAAAAAAGCTCCTTAATGAATCATTCAACAAAACATATAGGACGATAAAAGAGAATATGTATATAACAAGGATTTTCTTTCACTTGAAGACAAAACTTAAATTCTGCATTATTTTGAAAGGTTTTTTGCATTTTGCATTAAGGCAGACATGTATTCCTCTTTTACTTGTTTCAGTCATTTGACTGCGGCCATGCTGGAGCACCGCCTTTAATCGAGCAACTCGACCCGGGACTTATTCTTTGTAAGCCCAGTACTTATTCTACCGGTCTCTTTTTGCCGAACCACTAAGTGTCGGGGACATAAACACACCAGCATCGGTTGTCAAGCAATGCTAGAGGGACAAACACAGACACAAACATACATATATATACATACATATATACGACGGGCTTCTTTCAGTTTCCGTCTACCAAATCCACTCACAAGGCTTTGGTCGGCCCGAGGCTATAGTGGAGGACACTTGCCCAAGGTGCCACGCAGTGGGACTGAACCCGTAACCATGTGGTTGGTAAACAAGCTACTTACCACACAGCCACTCCTTTTATTTATTATTAAATATAATAATATAAATTATTTACATATTTTTAAGTTATGAAGCAATTTGTCATGATATTTGAATTTTCATCATCATCATCATCATCATCATCATCATCATCATCATCATCGTTTAACATCTGCTTTCCATGCTGGCATGGGTTGGATGATTTGACTGAGGATTAGCAAACCAAGCAGCTGCACCAGGTTCAAATCTGATCTGGCAAGGTTTCTACAGCTGGATGCCCTTCCTAATGCCAACCACTCTGAGAGTGTAGTGGATGCTTTTTATGTGCCACCGTCATGGGAGCCAGTAAGGTGGCACTGGCATCACCCACGCTCGAATGGTGCTTTTTACGTGCCACTAACATGGGATCCAGTCAGATTGCAGTTTCTTATTGTTAAACAAAATTTTATGAAACTATGTCTCTGCCATTTATGACTTTACATCTGTATATATATATATATATATATATATATATAAATCTTAAATAATAAAGGTGAAAAATTGAATATTAATTTGATTAATATAAATTGAAAACCAGTGGTCTAGCATATTAAAAAATCTGAAGTTTTAGAAAAAATTATATTACATACATATAAGAGGGATGTCCACGTACAGGACATCCCTCTTATATCTGTTTGTATATGTGTGTGTGTGTGTGTGTGTGTGTCGAAGGTTGAAAAGAAACACAAGAGTTGATATATATATATATACATATGGAAAAAAAGTCACGGTTGAAAATGCTAAAATAATTTTATAAAAAACATTTCAGTACCAGTTTCAGTCATTGAGACTTCTTGAACTGTAAGCATGGAAACCAATTAAATTTTGGAAAAATTATATGAAAAGTTTTTAAAGAATATTTGCATAGTATTCAAATACAAGGGGCATTTTCCTTGTTTCTGCCTGTCTCTGTATGTCTCTCTCTCTATCCCTCTCTCTATATATATCTATATATATATATACTTTTACCTCATCACTAAAGAAGGTACCTCATCATAACTTTATCTCATATTATCTATTAATACATTGCTTAATCTATTTTGATATTTTAATCATGTTTAAATGTTCAAAAATTATATTGTTTTGTTTTTTCTTTTTACCATGACATGAATTACTCCAGTAATGGCAACTTAGACGAAGACATAGAATCAGATGACTGTTTTGAGGATGAGTTAACGTCAATTCAAGAGGTTGAGGATGAAGATGTTGATCACATGAGTCATAAAATTCTACAGAACGGTCTCAAAAATTCTAATAACAAGACAGGGAAACAGAAAAGATTAGCATTTTCTAAAACTGGCAGTCAAAGTTCAATCAGCGTTGTGGAGGATCTTGAGTCAACTGAAAGGTATGGGCCTTATCGTTTCTTTTATCTTTTAGTTGTTTCAGTCATGGAACTGTGGCCATGCTGGAGCACCACCGAGAATAAATCAACCCCGGTGCTTTGTTTTATTGAGTCTGGTACTTAATGTATGGGTTTCTTTCGCCAAAACTGTTAAGCTCTGGGAACCTCAAGAAACCAGCACCAGTTGTTAGGCATTGGGTGGGGGTGGGGATTAACACACGCACGCGCGCGCACACACACACACAAACACACACACACACACACATAATTGGTTTTCAGAGTTCCCAAATGTCAAATTAAATTCACAAAGCATTGGTGAACCTAGGATTATAATGTTGGTTTGTATAAGCAACAGTTTGTCCAGAAGGAAAAATCTAGTGTTTGGATTCTATTCTTTTTTACTCTAGGCACAAGGCTTGAAATTTTGGGGGAGTGGGGCCAGTCAATTAGATCGACCCCAGTATGCAACAGCTATTTAAATTATCAACTCTAAAAGGATGAAAGGCAAAGTTGACCTTGGCAGAATTTGAACTCAGAAATTTTTTGGGAGGGGAACAGTCGATTAGAACAACCCCAGTATGCAACTGCTACTTAATTTATCAACCCCAAAAGGATGAAAGGCAAAGTTGACCATGGCAGAATTTGAACTCAGAAATTTTGGGGGAGGGGAACAGTCGATTAGAACGACCCCAGTATGCAACTGGTACTTAATTTATCAACCCCAAAAGGATGAAAGGCAAAGTTGACCTTGGCAGAATTTGAACTCAGAACATAAAGACAGACAAAATACTGCTAAGCATTTTACCCGGCGTGCTAACGTTTCCGCCAGCTCGCTGCCTTAATGTTTGGATTCTTGATCTCCATCTGCGAATGAGGAAGAGAGAGAAAGTGATGTTGTTGCTGTAACCGAGGACAATTAACACTTTTTCTTTCTGTCTCTTTTTTACTCGTTTCAGTCATTTGACTGTGGCCACGCTGGAGCATCGCCTTTTAGTCGAGCAAATTGACCCCAGGACTTATTCTTTGGAAGCCTAGTACTTATTCTATTGGTCTCTTTGGCCAAACCACGAAGTTACAGGGATGTAAACACACCAGCATCGGTTGTCAAGCGATGTTGTGGGGACAAACACAGACACACAAACATATACACACACACACACATATATATATATATACACACACACACACACATACATATGATGGGCTTCTTTCAGTTTCTGTCTACCAAATCCACTTACAAGTCTTTGATCAACCCAAGGCTATAGTAGAAGACACTTGCCCAAGGTGCCATGCAGTGGAACTGAACCCAGAACCATGGTAAGCAAGCTACTTACCACACAGCCACTCCTGTGCCTACTGTATAGATAGCTGTAAAAAAATCCTGATTGTCTGAATCTCAACTAATACAGATAATACCTGTATAGTAGACTATAGGAGTGGGTGTGTGGTAAGTAGCTTGCTTATCAACCACATGGTTCTGGGTTCAGTCCGACTGCGTGACACCTTGGGCAAGTGTCTTCTACTATAGCCTCGGGCCGACCAAAGCCTTGTGAATGGATTTGGTAGACAGAAACTGAAAGAAGCCTGTCGTATATATATATATATATATATATGTATATGTTTGTGTGTCTGTGTTTCCCCCCCTCCCCCCAATATCGTTTGACAACCAATGCTGGTGTGTTTACGTCCCCGTAACTTAGCGGTTCAGTAAAAGAGACTGATAGAATAAGTACTAGGCTTACAAATAATAAGTCCTAGGGTCGATTTGCTCGACTAAAGGCAGTAATCCAGCATGGCCGCAGTCAAATGACCGAAACAAGTAAAAGAGTAAAAGAGTACTATAATACTTGTGCAGAGTAATCATTTCATCATATTAAATTTTCAGGAAGAAAAATTTTGCTCAGTCAGAAAAGGATCGCATAAATAGTTCACAAAACTGTGATGTACGACCAAAAACTCCAATGTGAGTACTTTATTATTTCACTTCATATCTTGAATTAGTTTATGAAATTTGTTGAAAATGCAATATAGTTTATGGACTATAGGTTTGTGAAAAACTTTTTACATAGTAAAAGATCTAAGTATGGACTGTATCTTCTTTATTTAACCAGTAATTAGTCTGATCAAGGAAAATTAATAATCAAGCAGAATGTTATGTTAACATCGAAGACCGAAGGTTTTTTGTAGCAGGGTCCAACCATTTGAATTATTGTACTAAGGCTTGAATAATTAATAATTTTACTTCTATGAATGGAGAAACAATGATGTGTTGCTGTTTGGAAAATTCAGAAATGTATCAGCATACATGAAATATGTGAAGTGAGATCTAAAACGTTGGGAAAAGTGCCCAGAAATAGTGAATTTTAGTAGATTTGATGTTGATATATTAACCCTTTAGCATTCAAGTTGCTTTGTCAAATGTGATCACCGTGATCACCGTGACCGACCAGGCCATCAGATGTTGCTACACATCACTGGTCACAATGCGCTTTGCATTGTTTTAGCCTTCAAATGACACCACCCCACTGGCTAAGCGAGCAGCCCAACAGAAGAAAGAGTAAGAGAAAGTTGTGGCGAAAGAGTACAGCAGGGACCCCCCCCCCCTGCTGGAGCCTTGTGGAGCTTTAGGTGTTTTCGCTCAATAAACACTCACAGCACCCAGCCTGGTAATCAAAACTGCGATCCTACAACCGTGAGTGCACTGCCCTAACCACTGGGCCATTGCGTCTCCACCTTTGTCCAATGTAATGCTTATTTATTCACAATGTTTTGAATTACTCATGCATTACCTTGTAGCTTTAAGATTTCAATGACATGATTGTTTATTTTCGGAATGATATTGTAGGATAGGTATGAGAGGGCAGGTATGATCAGTCTGAACATAAAACAGATAGATATTGAGCTGGATATGGCCAGTTTAAATACTAAGGGGTTAAGGAATATTAATTTAGTGTAAGCAAAGTAGAAAATATTTAATGCTTATAGGTACATACATATCTTGCCTATCATAACTAGAGCTGTGTTAGCTTTGTGTGCACACTAGGTAGACCAGTTTGAGCTAGAATTTAAGTTTGGTATCCTTTCCTATCAGTTAAAGTGGTTTAACCATTTTAAGGTGGTGAGCCGGCAGAAACGTTAGCACGCCAGGCGAAATGCTTAACAGTATTTTGTCTGCCGTTACGTTCTGAGTTCAAATTCCGCCAAGGTCGACTTTTGCCTTTCATCCTTTTGGGGTCGATAAATTAAGTACCAGTTACGCACTGGGGTCGATGTTATCAACTTAATCCATTTGTCTGTCCTTTTTTGACCCCTCTATGTTTAGCTGCTTGTGAGCAATAAAAAATAAGTGGTTTAACCATTTTGCATAATATTATTATGCAACCCACATACTTATCTTGCTTAAATAAGTCTGTCGCGTTGGCTTATTTGAGCAAATTGATGCTAGATTGTTTATTTAGTGAGATTAACAAAGTAAGTCTGAGTAAATTCCTAAAAGAGTGAAATATTACTTAATAACTTTATTAATACTAAACCTTCATGATACACCTTTTGTTTATTCACTAGAAACATGTTATAAACTTGGAAACGTTCACTCAACCTTTCAACAAAATAATATGAAGGCACAAATATTTAAAACAAAATCTAAAATCATGTGATAATCTAACCCTGACTCTAGGCCCCAACTGGATCTTCATTTGAAGCATTACTGTAAAGGATGAGGACACTATTCACCTTTGTGCTTTTCATAATGGGACACTGTATTCTTTGCAGTGAAAGAAGTAAGGGTTTTTAAGGGGTTAGCATGTGGCATAAAAATTTAGTTTTAAACAGCCACATACTCTTTTCTCTCTTACTCTCTCTTATTTGTTTCAGTCATTTGACTATGGCCATGCTGGAGTACTGCCTTTCGTTGAGCAAATCGACCCCAAGACTTATTCTTTGTAAGCCTAGTACTTATTCTATTGGTCTCTTTTGCCGAACCACTAAGTTACAGAGACATAAACACACCAGCATCGGTTGTCAGGCGATGTTGGGGTGGGGGGACAAACACTGACACACATATTTATACATATATACGGCGGGTTTCTTTCAGTTTCCATCTACCAAATCCATTCTCAAGGCTTTGGTCGGACCGAGGCGAAATTAGAAGACACTTGCCCAAGGTGCTACGCAGTAGGACTGAACCCGGAACCATGTGGTTGGTAAGCAAGCTACTTACCACACAGCCACTCCCGTGCATATATCTTTATATTATTTTAGTTATGTTTCCATCTTCATGATATCTTACTAGTGAATAAACGTGTGTATCATGAAGGCATGATTGTAAAAAATGTTATTAACAATGGTTGCAAGAAATTTAGATTAATTATGTCTGGATTGAAAGAAGTACTGAATCGACAGTTGCCAAAATCAGTGGTGTGCCTCTGTATGTGTGTGTGTCTGTGTAGGTGTGTGTGTGTGTCTGTCTGTCTGTGTTGGTGTGTGTGTATTTGAGTTTGTTAAAAATAATTTATCTTGAACATTCATACATGGAACCAAATATAAAAATATCATAAGCAAGAGATTATAAAAAATAAAGGAAGAATTAGGTTGGGTTTATATCAGTTCATCCCTGTTTGATTGTTCAAGTAAATGGCAAGAAATATTTCCTTTTCTACATTAGAGAACTTCAAGACCTAAATACACGTTCATCAAAAAGGAACCCAAATGCTTTATATTGTAATAATGAAAAGAGGATATCACAAAAGTATGTAAAGTATCTTTCCTGTAATGTCCATTGCTAAGGGAATTGGATTTCTTTTGAAGCATCACTTCGTTTTTTTATTTTTTCAGTTTTAATATTTGCACTTTTATTATTCAAATATGATGCTATGGCAGTGCATCGGCATGGCCACAGCTCTGAGCTGAAACTAGAGAGAAAAAAAACCTGAAAAACTTTATCTTTTTATATTATTGCGTGACTCTATTTCACCTTTTATCCTTCACTTTTTTCAATCATTGGACTGTGACCATGCTGGGGCACCCCCTTGAAAGATTTGAACAAATCAAACCTGGTTGTCAAGCAGGGCGGGGTGACAAATACGTGCACACAGCAGGTTTCCACACAGTTTCCAACTACCAAATCCAATCACAAGGCATAGACACTTGCTCACAATATTGCATGTAGGACTGAACTCCAAAGCATGAGGTTGCAAAGTGAGCTTCTGAACCACACAATCACGCCTATATATGTATCTATTGATTTTATTGTTGTGTTTTTTTATTACCTTATCCGAATATTTTGTGTTATTCTTCATGAATACTTTATTTTGATATATAACTTTTTCTAAACATATCCCCAAGCACAGCTGTAAGTTTTCTCTTGAAATATAATCAACAAACAATACTATATTTTTTTCATGTAACAGAATACAAATTATGCTTCCATTAAATTCTTTTATGATTAACATACAACTGAACAAAGAATAGTCTTCTGCATTTTTACTCAAAGTATGAATAGAAATACAGATCACACAAAAAAGAGAACCAGAAGAAATGTCCAGCTATTGCTGTTGGATTTCTTTAATGTATACAAAATGCTACTGAAGGCTTTATTCCAGTTAATTTGTCCTACATATGATCTTTGAATCTATATCACGGTTTAGTTTTAAAATATGAAAAAATATTTTTAAATATGTTTTTATAGGTGCAGATGTGGCTATGTTGTTAAGAAGCTTGCTTCCCAACCATATGGTTTCGGGTTCAGTCCCACTGCATGGCACTGTGGCTGACCAAAGCCTTGTGAGTGGATTTGGTAGATGGAAACTGAATTAAGGGGCTGGGAAGTAAGCTTCTTAACCATACAGCCATACTTATGCCTGGTCATATATAAACCAGTATACCGTAAATCCTCGAGTATAATCTGCATTTTCTCCCCAAAATTTAAAGGTCAAAATCCCTAGTGCGTACTATATACAAAGTTAAAAATGAAAATTATTTTCTAAGCAATGTTCGAGTCTCTATTTGCTGTCCGGCAATGTTTATTCAGACGCATTTTGTGATGTCGGGTGTGAAAATACCTTAAGCTAAGCCTGAAAGCAATGAAGTCATAAAAGAATCATCCATAACTTGCAATAAGCAACATTTATTAAACGTTATTACTGTTATTTCTTTTTATTTTCTGCAAACAAAATGCACAAAAAAGCTACACGTTTGCATTATGTTATATATACAATAATAATAAAGGACGTTACCTTTTAAATTTTTTACAAACCAAGGACGTTATATAGACCTCCTTGACTCAAGTTAGAGAAGGGGTGTGTATTATACACAAGGTTTAGTTTTTTCAGAGGTACAGCCCCCTAAAAATTCTCTGCGTATTATACTCAAGGACGGACTATACTTGAGGATTTACAGTATTAACTCCTTTATGTAGGTGTTACCATTGTGATTTAAATATATTTATATATATATATATGATAGTCATCAATGTAATTTTTTTTGCTTGCTTGTTCCAACAGGTTCTGAAAATATATTTTTTAAATAATTTCCACTAATAGGCACAGGCATGGCTGTGTGAGTAAGATGTTTGCTTCCCAACCACATAGTTCTGGGTTCCATCTCACTGTGTGACACTTCGAGCGAGTGTCTTCTACAACAGTCCCAAACCAACCCAAACCTTGTGAATAAATTTAGTAGGTAGAACCTGAATTAAACTTCTGAACCACACAGCCATGCCTGTGTCTAGCCATATATAAAGCTGTTTATTAACACCTTTGTATATCTGTTACTATTGTGACTTAGATATATTTATGTATATGACAGTTATCGATGTAAATTTTCTTGCATGCTTGTACCAATCTTTACTTATATAAGTATTTAATAATATATCTTTCATACATTTTATGTACAACACATCTTCCTTTCTTTGTTTTGTATCAATATCCCTTTAACTGGGTTTAATTTATGTCAAAACAGTATATTTATGATGTTAACCTCGTGTTAAACAAAACATTGCCCATGAGATCAGAAATTGTGTTTATTTGCAAAGCACAAAACTCTAATTACTTGTTCGTGATAGATTAAATTAGTCTGAAGAAGGAAAATTTGTCATATATAATATATCTGTAAATCCCTGTTGAGAGAAGCTAGTTGATGTTACAAAAGACCATCAATTGGCAATATCCGTCTTTTACCAGACAAGAAGAAAATAAAATCTCCAGTGTTTGAATGAGTAAAAGAAAACTCTGTGTATCTTTTTGATCTTATTTATTTATTTATGTATTTGTTTATTGTGCCATGAAGTCAAGTAATTAGATATTATTTTATATGACCAAGCAGTATCACCAGAGCTTCATAACAGATGCGTTTTTATTAATCTGTTTCTTCAATTCAAATTTTCATATGCTTAATTAATGTAAGAGTTCTAGAACTATTTATTTTATTTATTTATTCATTTATTTCAGTAAAACTTGACAAAATACATCATCATCATCATCATCGTCGTCATCATCATCATCATCATAACGATTGTCTTCCATGCTGACATGGGTTGGATGATTGAACAGGATTCAACAAGCCAGGAGACTGTGTCAAACATCATTAACAGCTTTGATATGGTTTCTATGGCTGTATATCCTTCCTAATATCAACCACTTTACAATGTGTACCGAAGTACTGAATATTACTACCTTAAAGCCGCTATTACCACCTTAAAATCTCTGAGAATAAAACACTATATTGTAGGCGAGCAAAAGAAAAATAAAGATTCAAAAAGATTCGATTAATTGCGTACAAGATCGTGTTTCAAGCTTAACCCTTTCATTACCAACCCGGCTGAAACGGGCTCTGGCTCTTTAGTATAAATGTCTTGTTTTCAAAAGTTCTTAATTAAAATCTTCCATCAAACCTTAGTCACAATTGATTTTCCTAACACTAGCTTAATGATAACGAAGAAATTTTTACTAAATTCTTTGTTATATTTAAAATTAATTGAAAGAGACACAGAGCATCTCAAAATAAATACAGTAATGAACGGGTTAAAGTAAAAATATTTTTACCTACTGCTCTCATCAACGACAGTATTCTATATTCCATAGCGTAACTTAATGAGTATCTCAAAATAAGCATGTGATCAGTGACATTTCATGGCCAATATCCATCCACACTCTTAAAAATATACTGCCAAGTAGAATTCACATCTTTCTTTTATACCCATGTGTAGCATGTTAAGATCTAGATCGCAGTAAATACAGTTTTGATCGTGGAGTAAATTTATTCAAATATCAATTATAATAAAAGGGTAAAATCAATAATAATTTTACCTGATGGTCAGTGTAGAAATAAAAATACTGTCGCTGATGAGAGAAGTAGGTAAAATATTTTTACTTTAAGCTTGAAACACGGTCTTGTACGTAGTTAGCCGGACCTTGTTGATACATTATTTTTCTTTTGCTCGCCTACAATATAGTGTGTTATTCTTGGAGATTTTATGGTGGTAATGGGGGCTTTAGCGTCTATTTCATGCAGTGTGTGGTGAGGCGTAAAGCCGATGCCTTGTTATAATTATGTATATAATTATAAAATATTTATATATATATATATATATATGCCACATGAAAAAACATTCGAGTGAGGTCGTTGCCAGTGCTGCTGGACTGGCTCCTGTGCAGGCGGTATGTAAAAGACACCATTTGAGTGTGGCTGTTGCCAGTACCGCCTGACTGGCCCTCATGCCGGTGGCACGTAAGACCACCCAATACATTCTTGGAGTGGTTGGTATTAGGAAGGGCATCCAGCTGTAGAAACTCTACCAGATCAGATTGGAGCCTGGTGCAGCCATCTGGTTCGCCAGTCCTCAGTCAAATCGTCCAACCCACGCTAGCATGGAAAGCAGACATTAAACGATTATGATGAATATATATATGTGTATCATCATCATCATCATCATCATCGTTTAACGTCCGTTTTCCGCGCTAGCACGGGTTGGATGGTTTGACCGGGGTCTGGGAAGCCAGAAGGCTGCACCAGGCTCCAGTCTGATCTGGCAGAGTTTCTACGGCTGGATGCCCTTCCTAACGCCAACCAATCCACGAGTGTAGTGGGTGCTTTTTACGTGCCACCTGCACAGGTGCCAGGGTGGGTCTGGCATCGGTCACGATCGGTTCGAGCTTTTAACGTATATATATATATATATATATATATGTGTGTGTATCATTATGATCCTCATCATTTAATAGGTGTTTTCCATGCTGGCATGGGTCAGATAGTTTGACATATGTACGTTATGAAAACATGCAATATGATCCCTTCATTCAACCTTCCGTCATTCATTCTTCCATCACTCACTCTTTTATTCACTATACTATTCTGCCAGTGTAATTGAAGAAAGCACCACTCCATATACCATTAACATTTTGCAACTTTAAAATAACCTGATTGATATTTTCTTTGTAGGAACTCCCTGGTGGTGTCTAATGGAGAGAGAGCTGGTGAGTCTGCTGTAAGTACCCTTATTTTCCTTTGTATGACACTGTGTAGGAGTGGCTATGTGGTAAGTAGCTTGCTTACGAACCACATGATTCCGGGTTCAGTCCTACTGCATGGCACCTTGGGCAAGTGTCTTCTACTATAGCCTCAGGCCAACAAAAGCCTTGTGAGTGGATTTGGTAGATGGAAACTGAAAGAAGCCCAACGTATATATGTATATATATATATGTGTGTGTGTGTATGTATATATATGTATGTATGTATGTATGTATGTGTTTGTACCCCAACATCGCTTGACAACCAATGCTGGTGAATTTACATCCTCGTAACTTAGCGGTTTGGCAAAGTAGACCAATAGAATAAGTACTTGGCTTACAAAGAATAAATTCTAGGGTCAATTTGCTCGACTAAAGGTGGTTCTCCAGCATGGCCACAGTCAAATGACTGAAACAAGTAAAAGAGTAAAAGAGAGTATTTCCCAACATTTTGTCAGTCAAACATATCATTTGATGTCAGATTAAACTAACCAGTACCCACTCCTTAAGTCTCCTGCAATTTCACTTCAGTTCTTGTGTCTTTCATCCTTTCTGTGTCAATAAAAGAAGAACCAGTCTACATTAGCAGACTTGCAGTGTCTTTATATCATTGGACAGGATGTTTTGTAGCCCTTGTTCTAAATAACGACTCTTTTATCTTTTTTATCTTCCACTTGTTTCAGTCATTAGACTGCGGCCATGCTGGGGCATCACTTTGAATTTTTGGTCGAATGGACCCCAGTGCTTATATTTCAAGCCTGGTACTTATTCTGTCGGAATCTTTTACCAAACCACTAAGTTTCGGGGATGACTGGTTGCCAAGTGGTGGTGGAGGGACAAACACAAACAGAAACACATACATACATTTCACACACACGCACACACACTTCACACACACGCACACACACACACACACACACACACATACACACTACAGGCTTCTTTCAGTTTCTTATTTCTTTATTGCCACAGGGGACTAAACATAGAGGGGACAAAGAAGGACAGACAAAGGGATTAAGTCGATTACATTGACTCCAGTGCATAACCAGTACTTAATTTATTGACCCCCGGGATTGATGAAAGGCAAAGTCGACCTCGGCAGAATTTGAACTCAGAACATAATGGCAGAGGAAATACCTATTTTTTTACTACCCATAAGATCCTAAACACAGAGAAGACAAACATGGACAGACAAATGGATTAAGTCGATTATATCGACCCCAGTGCGTAACTGGTACTTAATTTATCGACCCTGAAAGGATGAAAAGCAAAGTCGACCTCAGCGGAATTTGAACTCAGAACGTAACGGCAGATGAAATACTGCTAAGCATTTCAACCGGCGTGCTAATGTTTCTGCCAGCTCGTCGCCTTAGGCTTCTTTCAGTTTCTGTCTACCAAATCTTCTCACAAGGCTTTGGTCAGCCTACATTCTATAGTAGAAGATACTTGCCCAAGGTGTCATGCAGTGGAACTGAACCCAGAACCATGTGGTTGAGAAGCAAGCGTCTTACCACACAGCTACATCTTCTGAATAAGCTGTAATATAATAGTCAAAAGTTTAAAATGAAATCATTTTTGAGTAATATTTCAAATATTATTTTATTTTATTTTATTTTATTTTGTTCTTTCTCTCATTTATTAGAAAACACCAGAAAGAGTGTTCAAAATAGTTTTTGTAGGTGACTCAGGTGTTGGAAAAAGCAGTTTCATTCATCGATTTTGCCATGATGATTTTCAACCAACATTTGCTGCAACAATAGGTAAATTCTGTCTTTTTTTTGTTTTGTTTTCTATTTTAAATATTTATTCATAAACATGGAGGCACATGGCTTAGTGGTTAGGATGTTGGATTCATGATCGTAAAATTGTGGTTTCGATTCCTGGATCGGGCGATGCGTTGTGTTCTTGAGCAAAACACTTTATTTCACATTGCTCCAGTGCACCCAGCTGGCAAAAATGAGTAATTCTGCGACGGATTGGCATCCCATCCAGGTGGGGAATACACCATCATCATTATCATCATCATCATCATTTAACGTCTGTTGTCCGTGCTGGCATGGGTTGGATGGCTTGACCAAGGTTGGCAAGTTTTAAGTCTGCACCAGACTCCACTCTGATTTGGCATAGTCTCTACAGCTCAATGTCCTTCCTATTGCTAACCACTCTGAGAGTGTAATGGGTGCTTATATGTGCCACCAGCTTGGGTGCCATTTGCACGACACCAGCATCTGCCACGACTGTGATTTTACATGGCTTGATAGGCCTTCTTCTCAAGCATGACATAATACCAAAAGTCTTGCTCATTGCCTCCTTGAGGCCTAACACTTGAAAGGAGTTTTCCGTATGCCACTGGTATCAGCCACTTTGCCTCCATGGAAACTGGGAAACTGGTTCTTATGAGTCTCTATGACTCGGGAAGGAAATTTACTTTTTACTATTTATGAATACTGTAATAGAAAAATAAATTTCTAAACCAAAAAATGAATTCTTCAAGATTTAAATTTAAGCTAATAAACATTCATTCATTTGCACATCCAGGTGTTGATTTCCGAATAAAATCCATTGAGGTTGGTGGCCATTTGTTTGCTTTGCAACTGTGGGACACTGCAGGACAAGAGAGGTAAATCCATGTTTTATACAAACGTCATCTTATCATGCATAAAATCCCTTTAAGTAACAAGGAGATAAACAAACCAACACTAGTTGTGCAGAGATGGTGTCAACAAACATAAAAGACATGCATTCACATACACACATACATCCATACATACATAAATACATACATACATACATACATACATACATACATACATACATACATACATACATACATAGATATATACATATACATGCACATGCACACCCATCCATCCATGCATGCACACACACATACATACATACACATGCATACATACATAGCAGGCTTCCTCACATTATCCATCTATCAAATTCACTCACAAGGCATTAGTGGGCCCAGGGCTATAGTAGAAGATACTTGCTCAAGATACTGCACAGTGGAACTGACCTCAAAACCACATCGTTACACTGAGAACTTTTTATCTTCATGTCCATGTCTGTACCTGTATGATTTTGTTTACAGTATAGGTTATGGTAGATGAATGCCTTATATCACAAAACTAGTACGAATCATTTATAGTATGACTGGCTTACATATATCATTGTATGTGCGACACTGTTTTATGCCTGATTGAATAAGTGTAAAACAAATTGTTAAGACATTTGTGTTGCAGTCACGAAATGTCAAGCTTCATCTCACTGAGTGACAGCTTGGACAAATATCTTTTTTTCACAGTCAGAGGTCAACCTAAATACATTGAGTGGAACTAGGTTGACAGAGGCTAGAGGAAGCTTGTCAAATGGACTGTTCTTGTACACACTTATATATGTGTATGTAAATATGTGTGTGTGTGTGTGTACACATGAAGGGGTGCTGAAACGTTCCTGGCTTTAAGGGTATTGTGAAAGGCCTGGTTGGAAGCCCAACCTTCTGAGTTGTTTTACAGGGTTTAGAAAAACTGAAGGACCACTGCTATAAAAGTTTGAATCTGAGAGTAGAACTTATTGGATAAAATAATAATTAACTGATCTACCTGTATTTTCATTTACCCAAAGCCAGGAACTTTTCAGCACCCCTTCAAAATACACATGTATGTGTTTGTATATATATATATATATATATATATATATATATACACATACACATACACACACACACACACATATATATATAGATATATATAGATGGATATATATATATATATATACACACACACACACACACACAAACACATATATATATATACATATAAGAGGGATGACCACTAAGTGGACATCCATATGCTAGAAGTCAACACCCTATGGTCTTACCATAAAGAAAGGAATGTTCACAAGAAAATTTTAGCAAATGCCATAGGGGGTCGACTTCTAGCATATGGATGTCCACTTAGTTGTCATCCCTCTTATATGTATGTAATATAATTTTTCGGAATCTCCAGATTTTTCTATATGCTAGACCACTGGTTTTAAATTGATATTAATCAAATTAATATTCAATTTTTCACCTTATTATTTTAAATTTATATGTGTATATATATATATATATATATATATATACACAGATATATATAAAGCATCCAGTTCACACTGTGAAGTAGGTGGCATTTGGAAAGGCATCAAGCTGTAAAGCCAGGCCAAAACTGACCTCACCTATGCTTGTGCCACGTAAAAAGTGCTCACATCACTCTGCAGGGTGTTTGGTGTTAGGAAGAGCACCCATAAAAACCATGCCAAAACAGACACAGTTGTCTTGTGTAGTCTTCTACCTGACCAGCTCCTGTCAAACTGTCCAACCTTATTTCATAAACAATTTTTCGAACATAAAATGTCTCAGGTGACAAGTGGTGTCTCAGGTAACGAATTTGCAAGACAGCAACAAGGCTTGACTACAAGTTGGGTGTAGCTGCAGGAGAGGTATCAGTTGCTGTTTAGCTTTCATTCAGTGCACAGCTCTGTTTGAATTCACTGTGCCTCCCTTGAATTTCCTATGGAGAACATAGTTTCAGTTCACAAACATTTTGGGTAATGAGCAACTTCTGGAATGAATTGAAATCATAAACTATGGTTCTACTGTTTGTGTGTGTTCCTTTAATGTCTGTTGTCCGTGCTGGTATGGGTTGGACGGTTTGACCAGAGCTGAGGAACTACACCAGACTCCAGTCTGATTTGGTATGGTTTCTACAGCTGGATACTCTTCCTAACCCCAAACACTTTACAAAGTGTGCTGGGTGCTTTTATGTGGGTTGGATGGTTTAACCAGGGCTGGCAAGTTGAGACAAGATCAGGGCTGACACCAGACTCCAGTCTGATTTGGCATGGTTTATATGGCTGGATGCCCTTCTTAATGCCAACCAATCCAAGAGTGCAATGAGTGCTTTTACATGCCACCGGCACAGGTGCCAGTTGTGTGACATCAATATCTGCCACGACTACAATATCACTTGACTTGATGGGTCTTCTTCTCAAGCACAGCATAATGCCAAAGGTGTCAGTCATTTGTCATTGCCTCCACGATGCCCCACACTCGAAAGGTGCTTTTTATGTGCCACCAGCACAGGTGTTAGTTATGTGACACCCCACCCCACACAAAATTTCAGGCCTTGTGCCTATAGTAGAAATTTATTGTTCATTACTGTTATTTAATAACAAAAACGTTTTATTTCAAGATTTCGCAGCATCACAAAGCAGTACTTTCGGAAGGCAGATGGTGTTTTGATTATGTATGATGTAACTTCTGAGCACTCCTTAATTAATGTTCGTAACTGGTTAACAAGTGTGAATGTAAGTAGAAAAGCCATTTATACAGCATTTGCATCATTTGAACCTTTTTCCTTCTACTTGTTTTGATCATTGGACTGCAGCCATACTGGGGGTACACCTTGAAGGGTTTTAATTAACAAATCAACCACAGTACATTGTTTTTATTTCTAAGTCTGGTAAACTATAAGTCTCTTAACCACTAAATTATATGGATGTACACAAACACAAGAGTGGCTGTGTGGTAAGAAGCTTGCTTCCCAAACGCATGGTTTCGGGTTCAGTGCCACTGCATGGCACCTTCGGAAACTGTCTTCTGCTATAGCCATGAGTTGACCAAAGCATTGTAAGTGGATGAGGTAGGTAGAAACTGAAAGAAGCCCATCATGTATATACATATACATACATATATATATATATATATATATGCTAGCATGGAAAACGGATGCTGAACGATGATGGTGGTGGTGGTGGTGGCGGCAGCGGCGGTGGTGGTGGCGGCAGCGGCGGTGGCGGCGGTGTTGTATGTATGTATGTATTTGTGTGTCTGTGTTTGTACCCTCCACTATCACTTGACATCACTATTGGTGCTGTGAAGTGCGACTGAACCCGGAACCATGTAGTCATGAAGCAAGCATCTTACCACACACTTGTGACTGTGCCGTGTGTATATATATATATATTGTGTGTGTTTGTGCATATGTACTTGCTTGCAAGTGGCAGCTACACCTACTTACATAATATAATAATTGTTTTTCTCTCTCAAACTTATCTTCTACATAATATTCTTTCACATATATTGGAGTGTGAAGTGCTCCTCACAGTCAAGGTTTGTGACATGGTTGTGATCTGTAAAGAGTTTTGAGTAAGAACCTGAAAGAGAAGTAATAAACATGCAATGCGCATGAGGAATACTGGATTCATAAAATGGAAGGGACGAATAAAAATGCAATGGACTTGTCAGAATAAAATTTAAGTGTAGAATAAAAATACGATGCACTTGTTGAAATAAAATGGAAGTGAAGGATAAAAGCTCGATGTGTATGTCAAAATGAAATGGAAGCGAAGATTAAAAATGCAATGCGCATATCAAAATAATATGAAAGTGAAGAATAAAAATGTAGTGCACTTGTCAAAATAAAATGGAAGTCATCATCATCATCATCGTTTAACGTCCGCTTTCCATGCTAGCATGGGTTGGGCGATTTGACTGAGGTCTGACAAACCAGACTCCAGTCTTATCTGGCAGAGTTTCTACAGCTGGATGCCCTTCCTAACACCAGGATGCCCTTGAAGAATATAAACACAATGCATATGTCAGAATAAAATGGAAGTGAAGAGTAAAAATGCAATGTGCAGGTCAAACTAATTATGACGGTCTACATGTCATGGTTGACATCACTATTATGCAGCTTTGCTGCAATTTTCTTGTTTTAATGTTCTGTTAAATACTTCCTCTTTATTCATCTTGCACTCCAGACCATTAATCTTACACCACATTCCTCCCACCATCTCTCTCTCTCTCTCTCCCTCTGTTTCTATCTCTATCGCTTTCTCCCTACCTACGCTCCTACTTCAATTCCTTTTCCGCTTCCTTGTTCTCAGCTCAAGCATTTACTCCGTCTTTAAGCATAACAGTCTTTTTCTTTTCTTCCAGGAAACTGTTGATCCAAACACAGTTATCGTTATTGTTGGTAACAAAACAGACTTGTATACAGATTACAGTGAGCTATCAAAACAGTACAAGGTGGCATCCAGACTTGCTCAGGTAAGCCAACTGCATCCGGTAGGATTTGAACTCTGAACATAAAGATCCTCAAACTAAATAAGACAAGAAATCCAATCTGACATCCCAGAATTCCTTTCATTTTACTATTCCAGTTGGTGTACTGATGTTCTCTCTTCTTTCACTTGCTTTAGTCATTGAACTGCAGCCATGCTGGGGTGTCCCTTTTAAAGGGTTTTAGTTGAACAAATTGACCCTGGAACTGATGTCTCTTTGTTAAGTCTGGCACTTGTTCTATCTGTTTCTTTTGCTGAACTACTCATTTATGAGGATGTGAACAAACCAACACCGGTTATCAAGCAGTTGTAGTGTGTGTGGGACAAACACAGACACAAAGACGCACACATATATATGATATATTATATACATGAAACTTAAGAGTCTTGGTTTCATTTCTTCTCACTTATCATGGAGCATTGGGCCTTGCAAGACCTCTACCTAGCTTGTTTGCTCGGTGCATATCTGACATTATGAGCCTGTTCCAGGCCTAATCCCCTTCCATAGTCCTCAGCATAGTATTGACAGATCTGCCTCATCTGCTGAGCCCTCGCCTCTATCTTCCAATTGACAAAAACATGAAAATTCAAAAGAAAGGAAATTAGAGTTATGATTGAATGTACCAAAGTAATAGTTGATTTTCTGAAGGTGCATGGCTCAGTGGTTAGAGCGTCG
This sequence comes from Octopus sinensis, assembly GCF_006345805.1. Classification (NCBI taxonomy): domain Eukaryota; kingdom Metazoa; phylum Mollusca; class Cephalopoda; order Octopoda; family Octopodidae; genus Octopus; species Octopus sinensis. The sequence goes on from NC_043003.1 coordinate 17,919,788, forward strand.
AGCTTACGATCGTGAGGTTGTGAGTTTGAATCCCGGACCGGGCTGCATGTTGTATTCTTGAGCAGGACACTTTATTTCATGTTGCTCCAGTTCACTCAGCTGTAGAAATGAGTTGCGGCATTTCATTGGATTTCAAAAATCTGCCCATACTGTACCACCATTCAGCATATGCCGAATGGTGGTATAGTATGGGCAGATTTTTGAAATCCTACGAACCTTTAAACAAATATACTTTTTCAAGGAGATACGATAAACCTATTATAATGGGTGATACTATGTGTACTTTTTATTTTGTGATGTAATTTTTGGTCTAACAATGTTTGCGGCTGAAGAGAGCTTTAAACTATCTTTTATATCAATAATACACTGATGTAATAACAGATTGTTTATAAAGCTTGAAACATGTGTACCACGATATCCTTTGTGTTCTGTTTTTAATTTATATTTGATATATTCTCTCATCTGCCACTATCTGGCATATACAGGTGCTTACACTTATCAAGTATTCACTCTAAATTTACAATACCTATATATATATATATATATATATATATATATATACAACAGGCTTCTTTCAGTTTGCATCTACCAAATCCACTCACAAAGCTTTGGTTAGCCTGAAGCTATAGTAGAAGACATTTGCCCAAGGTGCCATGCAGTGGAACTGAACCTGGAACCATGTAGTTAGGAACCAAGCTTTTTACCACACAGCCATGCCTGTGCCTATATGTTAAAATATACCTAAAATATACACTACTCTTTTATTTTGATTTTTGACTCTGAGTACTTTGTATTGTTGTAGGAAAATAATGCTCTATTTTATGAGACAAGTGCGAAAGATGGAAGCCGGGTGTTTGAAGCAATGCATGCTATGGCATGGTAAGTAGCACAAGTGTCATTCAATATTGAATTGGTAACATTATAAGTCACTGTTAAACCTCTGTTTCTTTTGAAATTAGATACATTTGATTTATGTACCAATCATTGGATTGCGGCCATGCTGGAGCATTGGCTTGCAAAGCAAGCTTATTGAGCACCAAGCTGCACCTAGGATCTTTACCTTTTGACCTACAGATTTTTTAAATAATTTTTTGTAACTAAACACTTTCAAACTTTGGACCCTGGTAGAATGTGTCATATAAAACATATTTTACTCTTAGCATATTTGAGAAAAACTTATATTTCTGAAGTAATTTCATGTCAAAGTAGGCCTATTTCGGTAATTTCAACCAATCAATGGCGTGTATTCAGCTGAATAAAATTACTGCCGTTGTTTGTCAACAAGAACTATTGGCGGTGTATTTTTCATTTGTCACTGTTATTTATGACATCATTTCTATGTTTATACTGGTTTTGGGGTTAGGGTTTCAGGGTCAGGGTTAGGGGGTTAGGGTTAGGGTTGTCATAAATAACAGTGACAAACGAAAAATACACAGCTGGAAGTTCTTGTTGACAAACAACAGCAGTAATTTTATTCAGCTGAATACACGTCATTGATTGGTTGAAATTACTGAAATAGGCCTACTTTAATGTGAAATTACTTCATGAATATTAGTTTTTCTCAAAAATGCTAAGAGTAAAACATGTTTTATATGACACATTTTACCAGTGTCCGAAGTTGGAAAGTGCTTAGTTACAAAAATTACTTTTTAAATCTGTCGGTCAAAAGGTTAAGATACCTGCACCTATGCCTATTTCTTGATCTTAATTTAACTGAAGGTATGTCATGTAGTGGTTTAGTTGTGGCGCTCATTATTGTTAGATCATGGGGCTGGTCAATTCTCTAACATGGTGGTTCATTGTGTTCTTGAGCAAGGACTTCCTTTCACATTACTTTAATCCACTCAGCTGAAAATGAGTCCAAAGAGCAATTGCTAGAGGGTATGGAGAGAGGGATTAACCTTGCAGCAATTGTTCTCTTATGAAGGGAATCTTTCATTCTCGGTTGCTTAAATTCTGTGGAGACTGGACTATGCTCCAGAGCCTAAGGGACCTGAAGGCTTAAAGCAAGCAATTTTTTTGTTTTGTTTTTTTGTTACAGTTAAGGGAAACATTATTTATTTATTTATTTATCTATTTTTATTCACTTTTCAGTGTTTTGAAAGAGAAGGAGGATGAAGAACTGGAAAAAGTTTTGGAACTGAAGAGTGAACCTGTTAAGAAATCATCATGTTGCAGATGATATCAAAGAGTGCCAGTTAAAAAGAAACTCATTTAGTTATATATTCAAAGATTTATAATGGATTAAAAAAAAAATTTTAGATAAAGGAAAATCAACAGTCTTCTAAATAAACCAGCACCTGGGTTAGGAAATGTAAATATGAAACCCATTCTGCATTTATTAAATAACTTTTATCAGTGCATATTACTGACAGAAATACTTTGCAAGCATTCATCCTTATTTATGGTTTTCTTAAAGACAAATAATGTGACTGATTATTAGCAAAAATCAAGTTGTTTAAAGAAACGTGGATACTGAATTTCTCTTTCTTTAAAATTGGAAAAAAAAAATGTATATAATACCATGTGTGTGTATATTTGAGTGCATGTGTGTATTAAGTGTCCCTAAATTTTAAGAATTCATTTTCCTAGAGGAGCTGTTTGGATCTGTTTGATTTGGCTCACAGATTTTTTTAAATTAATGTCTTTTGACTAAACAGTTTGAAATTTTGTATACTGGTGGAATGTCTCACACAGAACATGGTTTACTTTGACCATTTTTGATAAAATTTGATATTTTAAAAGTTATTTTGTGTTAAAGTTGTCTTTGGGTAATTTCAACCAGTCAACAATGTGTATCCAGCTGAAGAAAGCTACTGCTGTTTGTGATAGTAATTGAAGAGGAACAACTTCTGGGTCATCTCTACTAAATGTCACCACCAGTATACGATGTCTCAATCTGTTTAGTTAAAAAAAAATTTAATTGAAAAATCTGTGCACAAACCTGAACAGATCCGGCAGTTTCATATGCTGGAGCTTTTAAGTGGATTTCTTTTAATCAAGGGGAATAACTATATTTGTTATGATGAAACGTTTTTGACAATGCTCAGAAATGAGAGTCCCTTATGCATTTCTGTATTGCATTTCTTATTATGATAAGCATTTAAAACTTATGCAAATATTTACTCCTTCAATGAAAATGGCATCACAGAAGAAGCTGAGCATTTTATAAACCTGTCTTCCTACTATAAACAGCATTTCAGATAGAATTCAACACTGCATTTTATTGGAGATGAACTTTGAGGACGAAAGAGAAAAGTCTATGACATTATCAGAATCTCATTAATTTTAATTAAAACAAAAAATTTTTATTCTTTATTCAATTTATTGATAAAAGTTTATGTTATTTTACGGAGATATACTTGCATAGCAAGTGACCTGATCTGAGATTGTGTGCTGGAACGAAAACAATTGCAGTGTGGAAGGTGTTTATAAGCCATTTAAGAAACATGCAAAAACCGTTAAATTCACTTCAACATTTAAATTTAATTTGTCAAATGATACAGCACGGAGTTTTGTCAGTGAACAGGTCGCGATCTCAAAGCGGCGAAAATATTTTGGCAAATTAAATTTAAATGTTGAAGTGAATCTAACGGTTTTTGTGTGTTTCTTAAATGGCTTATAAACACCTTCCACACTGCAACTGTTTATATCATTTTAATATTTCAAAAATAGTATCATGAAAGATAATTGTAACTTTATATGTAGTTCTATGTTTAATTATCATCAAACATTTTTTCTTTATCTTTTTCCCCTTTTTTCCTTTTTTTTTAAACAAATATTATTTCTTGACACTCATTGGGGTTTGTATTTTAGAAATATCCTTGATAACATATCAGATGTCAAAAACAAACTGGAATATTTCTATATATTTCTTCATTAATTTTTCTCTTATTTTCCTTTTGATCTCACCTCACAATATTTGTTGAAAAAAAAAAGGCAAAACAGAATCAAGATTGTGTTGTGTAATGTAAATTGGATGATGATAGTTTTTGTTCCAATGGAAACATTTACCTGTCAACTAGAAATCTATACATGTAATATCCGTGTAAGCATGGATCATAAACTCTGTCTTTCATATAGTGTCAATCTATGATCCTTATACTCAGACAACAATGTATCTTAATGTAGTTTATCAAAACTGAATGGTTATCTCACTCTTCAAGTTTCATGCCACTGCAATCTTCAGGTGAGAATGTTCATGCCTGAAATCCACAGCAGCGTGAAACTCAGATTGCAAAATAAACATTCAATTTTAATAAACCATATACTCTACAACATCGTCTCTCATTCATTTGACACAATTCATTATTCACATAATACATATGTGCATGTAGCTGCATATATATTACATACATATATATATATGCATACATGCATGCATATATACACACACACACACACACACACACATATATATATATATATATATATATATATATACATACATATATACACACACACAACAAATCAGCCATTTCTCTTGTTTATTTGAATATGTTGGTGTAGATACTTGGCTGGTGAGTAGCCCTTGTAGTATGAATCAACTCTTGCCAGCAGTCCTTAAAGCTTTTGATGGAACTTGTTACATTTCAATGACATAACATGAACATCCATTGAAATTGTTGCTTGTAGGAGAAATAAAGGCAGCGAGCTGGCAGAAATGTTAGCACACTGGGCGAAATGCTTAGCAGTATTTCGTCTGCGCTATGTTCTGAGTTCAAATTCAGCCGAGGTCAACTTTGCCTTTCATCCTTTCGAGGTCGATAAATTAAGTACCAGTTACGCACTGGGGTCGATGTAATTGACTTAATCCGTTTGTCTGTCCTTGTTTGTCCCCTCTATGTTTTGCCCCTTGTGGGCAATAAAGAAATAAGAAATAATTGCTTTGAGAAGTTTGCAGTTGTGTTGTATTCAACTGGCCCCTTGCAGTTTGGCACAGGTTGGCAGCCAATGAAATTGCTTCCCAGTATTCATCTCGTACTTTGGTTGTACTTCCAAGGCAGAAGTATCAAAGGTAAATCTTTTTCCTGTAGTTTTCAGTCATTGGACTATGGCCATGCCGGGGCACTGCATCAAAGGGTTTTAGTCAAACAAATCAACCCCAATACTTATTTCATAAGTCTGGTACTTACTGTATCAGTTACTTTTGCCAAATCATTAAGTTATGAGAATATAAACGTCCCAACACTGGTTGTCAAGTAGTGGTGGAAAAACACAGATGCAAAGACACCCCGTGCACACACACAACACACACACTCATATATATATGTGTGTGTGATGTTATATATGTATATAAAAAAAATACATGAGCTCTTTTTAAAGCCTAGCCAGGCTAATGGGCCCAGTTTCCCAGTTTCTATGGCATATGTGTTCCCTAGCTGGACGGGACACCAGTCCATCGCAGCGTTACTCATTTTTACCAGCTTAGTGAACTGGAGCAATGTGAAATGAAGTGTTTTGCTCAAGAACACAACGCGTCGCCCGGTCCAGGAATCGAAACCACAATCTTACGATCACGGTGCTGACACCCTAACCACTAAGCCACATGTCTCCACATATATGTATATATGATGATATATATAGGGGTGCTGAAAAGTTCTTGGTTTGAAGAATATTGCAAAAGGCCAGGCTGGAGGCCTAACATTCTAATTTCTTTTACAGGGCTTAGAAAAACTGAAGGACCTCTGCAATAAGTGTGTGAATCTGAGAGAGGAATGTGTTGTATAGAATCATAATTAGCTGATCCTCCTGTATTTTCTTCTACCCAAAGCTGGGAACTTTTCAGCACACCTCTCGTATATTATATATATGATAATATACATATTATACATATGATAAAATATATATTATATATAGACCCAGGAAAATCTGGGACCAGGTAGTGAAGCACGACCTTCGAACTTTAGGTGTCACCGAGGAAATAACTAGAGACCGAGACCTATGGAAGTATGCTGTGTGTGAGAAGACCCGGCAGGACAAGTGAGACCATAACCCATGGCCTCTACCTGGGATGTAGCCAGTCCACTTATGCATACCTTTCCTTCTTGGGACACAAAACTCTACTTGTGAAGACCTGTTGAGGCAAGTGAGAATCAAAATCGAAATCGATCAACATCAATGGAAATTGCAGCTGTGATACCAGTGCCGGTGGTACGTAAGCGAACCATCTGAACGTAGCCGTTGCCAGCCTGGCCTAGCCTTCGTGCTGGTGGCATGTAAAAGCACCATCCGATCGTGGCCGTTGCCAGCCCCGCCTGGCCCCCGTGCCGGTGGCACATAAAAAGCACCATCTGACCGTGGCCGTTTGCCAGCCCCGTCTGGCACCTGTGCCGGTGGAACGTAAAAAGCACCCACTACACTCATGGAGTGGTTGGCGTTAGGAAGGGCATCCAGCCGTAGAAACATTGCCAGATCAGACTGGGCCTGGTGCAGTCTTCTGGCCTCCCAGACCCCAGTTGAACAATCCAACCCATGCTAGCATGGAAAGCGGACGCTAAATGATGATGATGATGACAATGTATATCATGATGATATAGATAGATAATTTCATTTAGGTGGTGACCCTAGAGGTTACCCTACAAAGCTCATCCATGGATCCAAGCCATGAGATAAATAATAATTCAGAGATTATTTGTTATGTCACACACATGCCAAAAAATTGACAAAAATCTACAACTATAACCATGGAGAACAGAGTAAGCAAATCCTTTTATTTTGTTAATTTACAATTCTTACCTCAAAAGTTGATCTCAGAAGCATTACTCTCTCTCTCTTTTACTCTTTTACTTGTTTCAGTCATTTGACTGCGGCCATGCTGGAGTACCGCCTTTAGTTGAACAAATCGACCCCAGGATTTATTCTTTGTAAGCCTAGTACTTATTCTATCGGTCTCTTTTGCCGAACCAATAAGTTGTGGGGATGTAAACACACCTGCGTCGGTTGTCAAGCGATGTTGGGGGCACAAACACACACATATATATAAATATACATATATATGACAGGCTTCTTTCAGTTTCCGTCTACCAAATCCACTCATAAGGCTTTGGTCGACCCAAGGCTATAGTAGAAGACACTTGCCCAGGGTGCCATGCAGTGGGACTGAACCCAGAACCATGTGGTTGGTAAGCAAGCTACTTACCACACAGTCACTCCTGCACCTGTTACCACACGGCCATTCTTGCACCCATATTATTTGACAATAATGTTCATGATTCTGAAGAATTAATCTTCAATTTTGTGTCTAAGATGCCTCATGTATCAGTGGTTGCATATTGCTTTATAATATATGCCATAGAGCCTCCCAAAACTAGACACCAGTATCTAAGCATTGTCCTAGCCTAATCAGGTTATTTATGAAGAAAACCAAACAATACCATAGTAAGCAATCCCCACAAATTATGAATCCACAAATAAGCATAACAAATATGTGTGTACCCATCATCAGCTGCCAAAACGGACATCACTATAGTTAATCCTTCCGGGATAGAATTTTGAGGAAACAATTGTAAATCAATGAAATAAAAGTCCTGCTCACTCCATGCTCGTATGTTATATATAGATATAGATATATTATATATATCTGTAAATGTAATATGTGACAATTATTCGGAATATATATGTATATATTTATATGTATATATATATATATATTCATATGTGTATATATATACATGTATATATATATATATATCGCTAATTTAATTTATATATATATTATTTAATTTATATATATATACACACACACACACACATATATATATGTATATAAATTAGAAAAAAAACACCTTTTATCAATTCGACAATGAAATAGCAATGATATAATTAAATTATATCTCTCTCTTTTACTTGTTTCAGTCATGTGACTGTGGCCATGCTAGAGCACTGCCTTTAGTCGAGCAAATCAACCACAGGACTTATTCTTTGTAAGCCTAGTACTTATTCTATCAGTCTCTTTTGCTGAACTGCTAACTTATGGGGACGTAAACACACCAGCATTGGTTCTCAAACGATGTTGGGGGACAAACACAGACACTCAAGCATATACACACACACACACACACATATATATATATATATATATATATATATATATATATATATATATATACACATATATACGACGAGCTTCTTTCAGTTTCCGTCTACCAAATCCACTCACAAGGCTTTGGTCAGCACGAGGCTATAGTAGAAGATACTTGCCGAGGTACCACACCTTGGGACTGAACCCAGAACCATGTGGTTTGTAAGCAAGCTACTTACCACACAGCCACCCCTACGCCTACACTCTAAACGCCTATACCATTTAGAAAATAATTAAATATAAGATAAAAACATATACCAATAATTAAGTAATGTACAAAATAATAAATAAAAAGTATATAATTGACATGTGTATATTTATATGTATGTAGTTCTCCGTGCATTTTCTTCTCTTTTTAGATGTATATATAGCAATCAATCTATATTTTAAATGTTGTGTTAATGTATACAAATATCTGCATTTTTAAATTACATCATTAATTTTAATTTTTTAGTCTGTTTAAAAGCAAATGAGATTTTGTCACACAATAATTTCATATTTCTCTAAATTCATGTCATGCATGTTTTAACCTACCCTAATCCAAAATCTTTGACATTTTCACATCCCCTTCTTAGTTCATTTAGGTACTAGCTGTCCTTGTATACGTATTCTAACGTTACTAATTATATATTATATTCTTGATTTTCAGAGGACACACTGTTTCACGATAGTAAATACTGCAATATGATCATAGGATATATGTTGCATTTTACTGTTTTTAAGAATCTCAAAATTTACATATCTCTTTTGCTCTTTTACTTGTTTCAGTCATTTGACTGCAGCCATGCTGGAGCACCACCTTTAGTCGAGCAAATCAACCCCAGGACTTATTCTTTGTAAGCCTAGTACTTATTCTATCGGTCTCTTTTGCCGAACTGCTAAGGTACGGGGACGTAAACACACCAGCATTGGTTGTCAAGAGATTTTGGGGGGACAAACACAGATATAAACACACACGTACATATATATATATATATACGCACACACATATATATACGACGGGCTTCCTTCTGTTTCCATCTACCAAATCCACTCACAAGGCTTTGGTCGGCCCGAGGCTATAGTAGAAGACACTTCCCCAAGGTGCCACACAGTGGGAATGAACACGGAACCATGTGGTTGGTAAGCAAGATACTTCCCACACAGCCACTCCTGCGCCTATATAATCCTCTAATAAGCCATAACACTCTTTATACATCATATCATATGGCATAAAAGATGGCACCTCAATTTCAGCAGCACAAAAAATATTTTACTGCATCAAAGCATCTAGTGTTTAAAGCAACTTTGTATATAGGGGTTGGGTTGATTTTTATGAGACATTGATTTGGGAAATGCATCTTATATGCTATCAAATACAGTATACTATGCCAATATTTCCTGTATCCATCTGGTTTTGCCACCCATGCTAGTTAATATGAATTTTTTTTTGCCTCTTTTAAAATCAAGCAAATAGATTCTGTAAATTTTAGAAGGTACAATACTTCATCTCTTTCTATGTCTTCCTTTCTTACAAAGCCTCTGACAATCCAGGATTAATAAATGCTACCAATAATTTGTAATTAGGTTTTCTTTTCACCTTTCTGTGATTACATTTTTACCTTTTAGTTGTTTCCTTCATTGGACTACAGCTATCTGTGCGTGTGTCCCTGTGCCCGTTGTAGAATTTCATCAAACTGTTATTCCACTTATAAGATACGGTTTGCCATGAACATTTCTCCATTTCCACTGTGTTCATTTTTCTCACAAGTTGTTCAAACAATATTCTAAATGATCTGAGGTGGATTTAATATTTAGATGTCAAAACTTATGAATTATATATATATATATATATATATATATATATATATAAAAACAAGATGCTAACTAGATATAACTGTTTAGAAACGTTTACTCTTTTTCCTCTTTTACTTGTTTCAGTCATTTGACTGTGGCCATGCTGGAGTACCACCTTTAGTCGAGCAAATCGACCCCAGGACTTATCCTTTGTAAGCCTAGTACTTATCCTAGTACTTATTCTTTTGCCGAACTACTAAGTTACGGAGATGTAAACACACCAGCATCGGTTGTCAAGCAATGTTGGGGGGACAAACACAGACACACAAGCATATACACACACCGATACATACATATATATATATACATATATACGACAGGCTTCTTTCAGTTTACATCTACCAAATCCTCTCACAAGGCTTTGGTCGGCCAGAGGCTATTGTACAAGATGCTTGCCCAAGGTACTACGCAGTGGGACTGAACCCAGAACCATGTGGTTGGTAAGCAAGCTACTTACCACACAGCCACTCTTGCATCATTGGAGAAGTTTTATTTAAATCAAATTTTTCCAATAATTGCAGTTTTTGAAGGGTAAAACAATAAGAGGAGAAAAGAAAATGCAAAAAGAAAAAACACATTACGTTTTAAAATTTTTTTATTTCATCAAGTTTCAGCTCATGAGCTGTGGCCATGCTGGGGCACCGCCATTTAAAATTATTTATTAAACAAAACGAAAAGTAAATAAATAAAAATAATAATTCTAATTTACTTGCACACTCTGTCTGAATATTTAATTTTTTTTCTTTTCAACAATTGTTTAGCAAATATGTGATAAGAAAATATCTTCAGCCTTTTTGATACCAACTTGTCCAAGACTATCCTTACTTCTATGATATACAAATAGACTGTTTTAAAATTATCCCAATTAAAAACCTCCATCAAAATTTCATGTTCTAAACAGCACCCTGATAATTAGAGTTATTCTGCTAAATACTTCATCATTGTCAAAAATACTTGGAGGAAATGCTTAAAAAGAAAATGCATTGGTTAATATTAACTTATGACTAATATTAGGCTAAAAGATTAATATTAGCTTATGTAAAGTTATTTTTCCCTGAAAGATTATGGTGGTAGTTTTGGATACAATGAAAACATTGTTTATTGCAATATATATATATATAATGATAATAATAATAATTTGAGGGAATATTATTCCTAACTTACAGGAGAAAATTCAATTTAGAAATACTAAATCAAATTTCAAAAAATATAATATATATATAAAAATTAGAAAAAAACACCTTCTATCAATAATAAAAAAACACCTTTTATAAATAATAAAAATGTATATACATTTTTATTATTATTTTGCAATTTACTTAATCATTGGTATATTATTGTTATTTTATTTTTTATATTTCTATTTTATGTAATTTTCTAGATGGTGTTATTTAATTGTTCATTTTGAATTGATAAAAGGTGTTTTTTTTCTAATTTATATATATATATATATATATATATATATATATTAATTTGCAAAGGTGTCATTAATTAACTTTTCATGAATTATTTTTCTCATAAATTGTATCGAGATTATTTTTAGACTGGTGGCTGCTGTGATTTCAGTGCCAAACGAATCAGTTGCAGCACAGACTTCAAAACGATGGGTTAGGAATCTCTAATCATGGTAACGCGTGCTGATGAAGCTAAGGCTTATTTTGCCAGTGCAGAAACCGGTCCACGTGAATCCAGATACTTAAATGTATGTTAGTAGATTGTCTTAACCTGATTTTGCTTTTGTTTGATTTCTGTAGTTATCATCAGTTTATTTTTGGCGATTTAATAAGAGTTTTGACTGTTATTTCAAGCAGGTAGACATACTTACTATGTCCTTTGATTAATTTATATATATATATATATATATATATATATTGATAGAAATAGTAAGACAACAAATGAATGAAAGAGACCTCGATATTATGTAAATACAGGAATTTATCTGTAATATAATTTGTGACGATTCGGTTACAACCGAATAATTGTCACATATTATAATACAGATATATATATATGTATATATATATATGTATATATATATATGTGGATATATATATATATAACATGACTGTTTATGACAGCTTTCTTAATCTGTTTAAGTTATAGTAAATTATAATTCAACTTCTGTAGTGCACTTTCTGAAAATGTCTTTCAGTAATAAGCATTGATCCATTTAGTATTCAGATTACTTAATCAAATGTAATGCCTTCACATTGTCTGAATTAATCATGCATTATCTTGTAGCTTTAACATTTCAATGATTTAAAATGACATTTGTAGGTTAGGGGATGAGAGATCTTGCTAGTTTGAACATAAAACAGGTAGGATACTTTTGCTGGATATGGCCAGTTTAAATGTTGAAGGTTTAAAATTTAATTAAAGTACAAGTTGTATATTATGCATTCTAAGGTCAGCAATTATCAAATCGCAAAACTGTACAGAAAAAAAAAATGTTTGTAAATATTATTTTTAAGATTGTTTTTTTTTTCTTTTTTTTTTGTGGTGACTGGGGAACTAAAAGTCTCAAACATGAATCAGTAAGATCTGCCTAATATGTCTTGAATATTTTTTTCATAATAAAAATGTTTACTTAAATGTCATTGAATTGTCTTTTTGTTAGAGTCTGTTTCATTGCAATTTCCTGTTTATGTAAAACAAATTTTTTAAGAATTTATATTGCCATTTTCAAAATCAAAGTGCCAAGTCCAAGATTAACTCTTCAGCATTCAGATTGCTCTGTTATTTGTAATGTTTATTTATTCACATTGTTTGGAATTATAGCTCCAAGATTTTGATGATGTGAGTGTTTATTTTTAAAATGACATTGTAGGATAGGTATAAGAGGCTGGATTTGGACAGTTTAAATACTAAAGGGTAAGGTAAACTTGTGAATAAAGGAAATTTATTTGAATACTGATAGAATATAATTATGATATAGTTTCTTGTCTTCATAATACAGGATGTATTATTTATTTATTTTTATGTGCCCTTTTCAAGCCTAGCCAGGCTCATTGGCCCGGTTTCCCGGTTTCTTTAGCATATGTGTTCCCACCAGCTGAATGGGATGCCAGTCCATTGCAGCATTACTCAAGAAACAGGAACAGAGAGTGAGAGAAAGTTGGGGCAAAAGAGTACAACAGGGGTCACCACCACCCCCTGCCGGAGCCTCATGGAGCTTTAGGTGTTTTCACTCAATAAACTAAACACACGCAACGCCCGGTCTGGGAATCGAAACCGCAATCCTCCGACTGCGAGTCCGCTGCCCTAACCACTGGGCCATTGCGCCTCCACAATACAGGACATATATGCAACCAAAACATTGTGTTTCTTGAGTTTCATTCCTGTACCAAATGTGTTCAGCCACATGGTGGTGCTGGGGTATCTTTTATTTATATATGATGGCTGTGTGACTAACATGTTTGCTTCCAACCCACAGGGTTTCAACGTCAGTTGCATTGCATAACACCTTGGGCACATGCCTTCTAATAGCCCTGGGCTAAACAAAGCCTTGTGAGTGGATACGGTACATAAAAACTGAAAGAAGCCCATCACATATATATTTATATATATATATATAATTTTAAAATAGGATAAAATCTTTATAAGAATTTATCAAATAGTTAGCATGAAAAAAATTCATAAGAGAAAAAATCCACCAATTTTTTCACTTAAATGTATTTATTTATATTATATAGAGGGCATCACTATACATAAATGCCACATGCTAGGAGGGACTCTTAAAGTCAAAACTACCAAAATAAATAAACACATCATACTGAATGCAACTCTGGAAGCAAGTCATTTAAAAACAATAAATGACTTGCTTCGAGAGTTACATTTGGTATGATGTGTTTATTTATTTTGGTAGTTTTGACTTTAAGAGTCCCTCCTAGCATGTGGCATTTATGTATAGTAATGCCCTCTATATAATATAAATACATACACACACACACACACACACACACACACACACACATATATATATATATATATATATATATATATATGGAATATAAAGAAAGTTGGGAGGTATGTGATGAATATATTTATTTCACCAGTTGATATCCATAGGATGACTGCCATTTCATCAACATCATACAAAAAAATAATTTATTTTAGTGTATAATAAATTATTTTACATGTCTACATTAGTGTGTATGCTATAAATTGCATAGTGTTATCGTATATTTTACAGACAAATGCAGGTAGAGAAGGCTAGCTCTTCAGATCACCAGAATAACATGGTTACATCAATTTTGTAACTCCAGTATACGTATACAAAAAACAGCAGTCATCCTAGGGTTATCGAATGGTACAATAAATATATTCAACTCATTTCTCCTGACTTTCTTTATATTCTTTATATGCTTCATGAAATAATCTTCACTAGTTGGAATTTACTGGATTTCTACTGCACAGGACACTACATTACACTCTTATGTATTGGGGTACTATATGGTTTGTATAGGTGCCACGCAGTGGGAATGAACCCGGAACCATGTGGTTGGTAAGCAAGCTATTTACCACACAGCCCCTCCTGTGCCTAATAGGAAACATGCATTTCTGCATTGTTGCACTTGATCAGCTATGCATACTAAGCTATTATTCAAGGACAGTATGAGCTCATTGCTCTAATATTAGAACAGCAAATAGTATGAAAATAGAAATAATACATTGCTAAATCTCTCAGAGAGATTTATGCAGTAGCAGCATGATAAAGTGATAGCATGTTGTCAACTTAATGTTTCCTAGGGTTAAATAACAGTAGCATTCTTCCCTTTCATGGGACTGTTACATTAAGTTGACAACATACTGTCACTTTAACAAATAGTATGTTTGCTGATGTGTAGGAAGCTTTGTCAAGCTGAAATAGATTTATTACACTTGCACCAAGCAGCATTGAATGGAATATAGCTATGTGCACTTATCTTTAACATGTTCTCGTGCATTCAATGGACAATACACTGCACAAGTTCTCTCCATACTCCAGCAAAATATCATATATTCCTTGACTGATTCAAAATTATGTTTTCAAAATCCAAGTGGGATCACTGCCAGAGCAGCTGTCTGGCACATAAAGAGCACCATTTGAGCGTGATCGTTGTCCGCGTCACCTCACTGGCACTTGTACTGGTGGCACATGAACAAAACATTCGAGTGAGGTCGTTGCCAGTGCTGCTGTACTGACTCGTGTGCAGCTGGCACGTAAAAAACACCATTTTCGAGCGTGGCCTTTGCCAGTACCGCCAGACTGGCCCTCGTGCCGGTGGCACTTTAAAAGCACCCACTACACTGTCGGAGTGGTTGGCGTTACGAAGGGCATCCAGCTGTAGAAACTCTGCCAGATCAGATTGGAGCTTGGTGCAGCCATCTGGTTCGCCAGTCCTCAGTCAAATCGTCCAACCCATGCTAGCAAGGAAAGCTGATGTTAAACGATGATGATGATGATGATGATTTATTTATCAGAAAAATTTATGACATGATAAAGAAAACGCAACAGAATCTGAACATTGATTGTATTAAATTTATTGAATTGGTAAAGATAATTTGAATACATTTGATTCTCTTGGCACCAGCAGATTTTAAGCACGAAGTGTTGGTGTGATTTGAACTCATTATGGAATTGGAAGATTCCAAAATGACTTTCATTTATACCAAATCAAAATGTTCAGTCTTATGTTAGATTTTGTCAATTTTTACTAAAAGTTACAGACCAGATTATGCAATTAAGCAAAGTTGATGAATTTGCATATGCATTTAATTGACAAATTTTATAAAGATTTGAGACTCAGAAGTGATGCAATTAACCAGGTTATGAAATTATCCAGTAAGTAATTAAGCAGAAGCAACTCTATTTGGTTTTAAAATTTCCAGCAACAAAATGAACTTAAGTCTTTAAAAATTTTTAATCTTGGCATAAAACTGTTTTCTCTTAGTATGGCAGCATAGGACCATGGGAGTTGTTCAGATTTTATTTACAAAGAATGTAGAATTCATAGGAATTTATGCAGTGTAATACAATCGAGGATTTTATTTATTTGAAGTAGCTCTTTTATACTTTTTCGAAGTATCTTGTGAAGTACTTGGCAGTGCAAGATTTGGCAGAGCAGTATTCTTCTCTTTAAGCTGAAATTAATGAAAATTGACAATTTCAAAATGACAATAATCTACTTTACAGAAAAAAAAAAAAAATATTTGAAAAAAGCCATAAAAGTTTTTAATATGATATCTTCTTAAAAAAATATTTTTTATTTTTTATTTTTATTACAATTAATATTTGAAGAGAGTGTTAATATTTTAACTTTTTTTTTACTTGTTTCCATCATGGAACAATGTCTATGCTGGGGCACTGCCTTGAAGGCTTTCCAGCTACCAAATTCTCTCACAAAGCATTGGTTGACACAGGGCTACCATAGAAGACAATCGCCCAAGGTGCCATGTAGTGGGACTGAACTTAAAACCACATGGTAACAAATCAAGCTTCTTAACCACATAGTCATGCCAGTATCTGATGATAAAATTATTCTGTAAATCTTGTCTTATGCCTCTATTTAGCCCTTGATCAGCCCTGATTGAGCAGATCTCAGTTCGAAGATATCTAAAGGCGGTGCTCCAGCATGGCCGCAGTCAAATGACTGAAACAAGTAAAAGAGTAACGAGTAAGAATATATATATGTGGGTTGGAGGAAAAGTTTGTACTAGTTTTTGATTGGTGGCATTTTAACACATGATATTGTTTCTCAAGTGACAGAAGCATACGATATATACATATTTTCTGGTCTGGTTGACACAGTGAGGCAATGATGTTATACATATATATTACATTATGCATATATATCATATCATATACATATCTATTGATACAGTTTCTTGGAAACAGAATAAAAGGAGAGTGGGCAGGGTTAATAATATTGCTAATGTTTTTCTTACTCGTTCCTGATACCGACGTTCAAAATATTCCATATCTTTTTCTCCTGGTCGCCGAAGAGAAGATTCAAGCACTTCTACCTCTTTTGGTGAAAGACCTAATTTAATAATAATAATAATAATAATAATAATAATGATTTCATTTATTTTCCACAAGAGTAATAATAATAAATAATAATAATAATAATAAATGCTCTGATGCAGTACCAGGCAGTGGCTCTCATGGCTCCTGATCTCAACTGATTGGAAGTGTTATCATGTACATTGTTTTGTCTTGGTATAAAAGATGGGCTACAGCAAATATTCTGCTCAATACCACAGAATTGCTTGTCGGTTGTTTGACCGTAACCAGTTGAGCATGTCCCTTAGTGGCTGACGATATGTCTGATCATGAGCAGAAGTAGTGGGGGAGCATCATAACCATATGTTGAAAGGAATTCTTAGAGGTTTGGATAATTCACCTTTGGAAACATGGGTGGTTCGTTCAACATCCTTAAACAAACCTTATTTGTGAAACCGATGAGTCATCGGTTACTAAATCAGCAACCTCACGAAGCTTGCTTGGTGAGGAGGGTGAATCCTTGACACCCTGCAGTATTAAAAGTAAAACCCAGCAGAGGGTGGACAGAACTCGTGAGCCTTGATTGGCAGTCTGTCTAGTAGAAGAACACTCTGATTTAAAGCTGGGTTAGATAGGACTCCTCAGTCACAGTGGTGACAACCTGTCAGTGTCCAATCCAGCCATAGAAAATCTGAGTGATGGTTGGGGATAAGGGAGGTATCCAGCCATAGAAATTCTATCTCAACAAATTCGTCTGATCTATGCAAGCATAGCAAAATGGATGTTAAATGATGATGATGAATAGTATAAGGCCAGAAACTTGTGGGGAGGGTACACTGGATTACATCAACCTTCTTAGTGGAAGTATTGTAATAATGGCTGATTCATACACCATGTATATGATCAATTTACACTTTGCAACAGCTTTGTATTTTTACAAGAATTTAAGAGTAATGTTTAGAAAGAAGGCTTACCAGAACCAAGGGTTTTTAAAGAACTAAGCTGAGATCGGAGGAAGGGGTCATCAGATGATACAATAGGTTGAGACAAAATTTCTTCACATGGAGCTCCTGTAACAAAGAAATACAAAGTTATTTTCGAGTCACGAAGAATTTCAGTTCTTTGTGTTCTTATTTAAGTTATCACCTGTGAAAGTGCATGGCATAGTGGTAAGGGTGTTGAACTCATGATCATAAGATTGTTGTTTCGATTCATCGTCCGGGCAATGAGTTGTGTTCCTGAGCAAGACACTTCTTTACATGTTGCTCTTGTCCACTCAGTGGCAAAAATGAGTAATTTTACAAATGATTGGTTCCCTCTCCAGCAGGAATATATATACCACAGAAACTAGGAAACCAGCCTCATGAGCCTATATAACACTGAGAGGGGCACTGTCCTTTTTTATCATTACTATATCAGCTTACACAAATTCATAATCATTATGATACATGTTAACCCTTTTGTTACCATATTTCTGTTGAGATGCTCTGGGTTTCTTTCAATTAATTTTAAATATAACAAAGAAATTAGTAAAATAACATAGTTATCATTCAGCTAGTGTTAGGAACATAAATTGTGACTAATATTTTGGTGGAAGATTTTAATTCAGAACTTTTGGAAACAAGACATTTTTACTACAGAGCCAGAGCTGGTTTCAGCCGGGTTGGTATCAAGAGTTAAGAATTGTTTCTCTATTATATATTTTAACCCTTTTGTTACTGTATTTATTTTGAGATGCTCTGTGTTTCTTTCAATCAATTTTAAATATAACAAAGAAATTAGTAAAATAACTTTGTTATCATTAAGCTAGTGTTAGGAACACAAATTGTGACTAAGGTTTGGTGGAAGATTTTAATTCAGAACTTTTGAAAACAAGACATTTGTACTTAG
The DNA here is from genome assembly GCF_006345805.1 of Octopus sinensis. Lineage (NCBI taxonomy): Eukaryota > Metazoa > Mollusca > Cephalopoda > Octopoda > Octopodidae > Octopus > Octopus sinensis. The sequence continues at coordinate 17,938,582 of NC_043003.1, forward strand.
AGCCAGAGGTGGTTTCAGCTGGGTTAGTATCAAAAGGGTTAAGAATTGTTTCTCTATTATATATTTTAACCCTTTTGTTACCATATTTCTGTTGAGATGCTCTGTGTTTCTTTCAATAAATTTTAAATATAACAAAGAATTCAGTAAAATAACTTAATTATCATTCAGCTAGTGTTGGGAACATAAATTGTGACTAATATTTTGGTGGAAGATTTTAATTCAGAACTTTTGAAAACAAGACGTTTTTACTACAGAGCCAGAGCTGGTTTCAGCAGGGTTGGTATCAAAAGGGTTAAGAATTGTTTCTCTATTATATATTTTAACCCTTCTTTTACCATATTTCTGTTGAGATGCTCTGTGTTTCTTTCAATTAATTTTAAATATAACAAAGAATTTAGTAAAATAACTTCATTATCATTAAGCTAGTGTTAGGAGCATAAATTGTGACTAAGGTTTGGTGGAAGATTTTAATTCAAAACTTATGAAAACAAGGCATTTTTACTACAGTGCCAGAGGTGGTTTCAGCCGGGTTGGTCTCAAAAGGGTTAAGGATGCATCAATAAAATGCTAGAGAAAAGGCTTGAAGAATGGCAGAATTCTATAAGAAATACAGATCAAATGATTATGTTTTCTTCTATAAATCATAGCACTGCTCACAATTGCAACTTTAACATTCCATCCAGTTTTAGAAACTCTGCCCACCTCATTAGAATGCCACTCAGTTTTCAGAATTTATTTCATATACACATGACTCTAGTTATTATCCCTGGATTCAGGCCACTTTCACTTTTTGAAATGTATTTCTTGATAACAAAATGTTTTCACACCTCTTTCCCAGATCCAGCCCACCTTTCCCTCCATATGCACCTTATATGTAATTGGTTCAAAATTTTGGCACTAATGGCCAACAAGTTCGGGAAAGTGAGTAAGTTGGTTACATTGACCCCAATGCTCAGCTGGTACTTATTTTATTGACCTCTGAAAGATGAAAGACAAATGTATGTGATTGCATGACTGACCAGGCTATCAAATGGCTTTACACATCACTGGTCACAATGCGTTTTTGCATGTTTTAGCCTTCGAATGATGCCATCCTACTGGTTAGGCGAGAAGGCCATCGTACCCCACCATCCACCGGTCAAAAGGAGACTGGAGCAACAGGAAATGAAGTGTTTTGTTCAAGAATACAATACACCATCCAGTCAGGGAATAGAACCCACGATCTAGCAATTGTGAGTGCAACTACCTAACCACCAGGCCACGTGCCTTCACATGTATGTATGCATGTATAATATAATATAATAATAATGATCTTGTTGTATACAGTGCTCAGGTGCACTGCAACTCCTCAAAGCAAGTAACCAAAACTGCATGGACAGAACATAGAATGTGCACGGGAAGTGGACAGTGAAAAAAGTCTAAACAAAAAAGAAAGAAAGAAAGACAGAAAGGAAGAAAAAGAAACGGGGGTGGGGTGGGAGCATCAGGTGTACTGTTGGTGAATTTCAGGAAGCCTGGAAGTTTTGATGTATGTATGTATGTATGCGTGTGTGTATATGTATGCATGTGTGTATGTATGTATGCATGTATGTGTGTGTGTGTGTGTGTATGTATGTATGTGTGTATGTATGTATGTGTGTATGTATGTATGTGTGTGTGTATGTATGTATGTATGTGTGTGTGTATGTATGAATGTATGCATGTATGTGTGTGTATATGTATGTATGTATGTGTGTGTGTGTGTATGTATGTATGTATGTGTGAATGAATGTATGTATGTATGAAGGCACATGGCTTAGTGGTTAGAGCGTTGGGCTTACAATCATGAGGTAATGAGTTCAATTCTCAGCCTGGGCTGTGTGTTGTGTTCTTGAGCAAGACACTTTATTTCATGATATTCCACTTCACTCAGCTGCAGAAATGAGTTGGCGACATCACTGGTGCCAAGCTGTATCAGTCTTTGCCCTTCTTTGGATAACAACGGTGGCGTGGAGAGTGGGGGGCGGGGGGCTGGCATTCATGGGCGACTGCTGGTCTTCCATAGACACCCTTGCCGGACTTGTGCCTCAGAGGGGAACTTTCTTGGTGCAATTCCATGGCCAGTCATGACCAAAGGGGTTCTTTACCCTTACCCTGCATGTACATCTGCATGTATTTATGTATATATGTCTACATGCATGTGTGTATATATGTATGTATGTATGTATGTATGTATGTATGTATGTATGTCTACATGAATGTATGTATGTATGTATGTGTGCATATGTATGTATGTATGTGTGCATATGTATGTATGTATATATGTGTGCATATGTATGTATGTATGTATGTGTGCATATGTATGTATGTGTGTATGTATGTGTGCGTATGTATGTAGGTATGTATGTATGTGTGCATATGTATGTATGTATGTGTGCATATGTATGTATGTATGTATGTATGTATGTATGTATGTGTGCATATGTATATATGTATGTATGTATTTATGACTCAAACAAAGTAGGTATACCAAAGTGCAATAGAATTCTTTAGTGCTTACCAATTCCACTGTCGTCCAATCTCATGTAACCATCAAGCAAAGAAGAGAAACCTGTGATTCCACCCATAGCAGCATAAGGAGTCGGTTGCCCAATGGGGTGGCCTCTTTCTTCTCTCTCCTTCTGCGTTTCAATCACTGTTTGATGCATATTTATTGGATAGCCGCAACCACAAGTTGTAGAGTTTTGAAAGCCAAAACACTTGCAACAAGTTTCTAGTTTGCAGAAGAGAATATAAAAAATAGAGAATAAATAAATCATGTTAATAAAATGTTATGCCATTAACAAGATCGTTTTTAAATGGAGAGGTTGCCATTGATGTAACTATGAACAGTATGAAAATTTAAATAAAATTCCTCTTTTTTATAAAATGTGAAAAAATGAAAAATGCAAACTAGAATTCTTAAATACAAAGTGAGGCGAGAGTACCATAAATCCTCGAGTATAATCTGCATTTTTTCCCCAAAATTTAAAGGTTAAAATCCTTATTGTGTGTTTATGACTCAAACAAAGTAGATATACCAAAGCGCAATAGAATTCTTTAGAGCTTACCAGCTCCACTGTCGTCCAATCTCATGTAACCATCAAGCAAAAAAGAGAAACCTGTGATTCCACCCATAGCAGCATATTCCCTCTCAAATTCATACACTTATCGCACCGCTCCTTCAGGTTTTCTAGGCCCTGTAAAAGAACTCAGAAGGTTGGGCCTCCAAACAGGCTTTTTACAATACCCTTAAAGCCAGAAACCTTCCAGTACCCTACGACGTTAAAAATGAAAAATATTTTCTAAGCAATGTTCGAGTCTCTATTTGCTGTCTGGCAATGTTTATTCAGATGCATTTTGTGATGTTGGGCGCGAAAATACCTTAAGCTAAGCCTGAAAGCAATGAAGTCAAAAAGAATCATCCATAACTTGCAGTAAGAAACCTTTAATTAAATAAAAGTATTCAGTACACAGAATAACATGTAACAAAAACAATTTGCAAACATATTTACATTCCCATATAACAGTTAAGAACATCACCATTATTGTATTACGCATGTGCGAAGTGTTTGTTCGACTACGTGCTGCTGGCTTAATTAAGTACAACTCAAGTTAGAGAAGTGGTGCATATTATACACAAGGTTTAGGATTTTCAGAGGTACGTCCCCCTAAAAATTCCCTGCATATCATACTCAAGGGCAGACTATACTCAAGGATTTACGGTATGGCTGTGTGGTTAACAAGTTTGCCTAATAATCATATGGTCTCAGGTTCAGTCCCACTGTACAGCATTCTGAACATGTGTTTTCTATGAATGCCTTGGGCCAAGCAAGTGGTAAGAAAGTGGTAAATGGAAACTGTATGGAAGCCAGTCATTTCTCCTCATTCTTTCACATTCCTTTCTTTCCCCTACTTTCTATCTACCCTTCCTGTTGCCAAGCCTCACCTACATCCAAGCAAGGTAATATTTACCCTCGACTAGACATGTTTTCCATAGAAGATTGGAAATGACCAGCTTTGCTTGTAGGATGATGATGATGATGCCCATTCACAACCATCATGTGTGTACCTATACAAAGGTACACGCATACACACACATATACATACATACATGATGGTCTTCTTTCAGTTTTCATTTTCCAAATCCACTCACAAGGCTTTGGTCTACCTGGGGTTATTGTAGAAATTATCTGCTCAAGTTGCTATGCAGTGAGACAGCATGGTTGGGAAACACAGCATAGTTGGGAAACAAGCTTCTCCACTACACAGCTAAATATGAACGTATTTTATATATATATACATACATTATATATATATATATATATATCTACGTGATCACCGTGACCGACCAGGCTATCAGATGTTGCTACACATCGCTGGTCACAATGCGCTTCGCATTGTTTTAGCCTTCAAATGACGCCACCCCGCTGGCTAAGCGAGCAGGCCAACAGAAGAAAGAGTGAGAGAAAGTTGCGGCGAAAGAGTACAACAGAGATCGCCACCACCCCCTGCCGGAGCCTCGTGGAGCTATAGGTGTTTTCGCTCAATAAACACTCACAACACCTGGTCTGGGAATCAAAACCATGATCCTACAACCACGAGTCCGCTGCCCTAACCACTGGGCCATTGCGCCTCCACACACACACACATATATATATATATATATATATATAATAATAATAATAATTATCCGCTCTACTATAGGCACAAGGTCTGAAATTTTGGAGGAAGGGACTAGTCAATTACATTGACCCCAGTGTTTCATTAGTATTTAATTTACTGACCCTGAAAGGATGAAAGGCAAAGTCGACCTTGGTAGAATTTGAACTCAGAACATTAAGACAGACGAAGTGCTGCTAAAATAATACATATATATATATATTTGTGAGAGATGTAAGCAATTAAATTAACTGTAGTACTTAAGTGCCACTTGATTTAATGACCCCTGAAAGAAGAAAGGTAACGGTCATTGACCTCAGGGAAATTTAGATTCAGAATTTAAAGGGACATAACCCAATAAAACAAGGCTTTTTTTTTTTGCTTTATTCAGCCCACTTCAGTGAATTTGAATCTTCTGCTCTGTTGAAGAATAATTAATTAGCACAATCATTAATGCTATGTAATAAACGTGTTTAGGAAGGATGTGCTGTGTATGTGTGTGTTTGTGTATGTATGTAGTTGTGTATGCATGTACATATATGTATGTAGGTCTGTATGCTTGCGCAGATGTATGTGTGTATACATATACACAGATACCTGCATGTGTATGTGTGTGTGTGTGTAGATGCAGGTGTGTTTATTCACAGGTGCATTTGAGTGTTTCAGAAGTTTGCTTCATAACTACAGGGTTCTAAGTTCAGTTCTACTGTGTGGTAATTTGGTCAAGTGCTTTATACTGTAGCCCCAGGCCAACTAAAGCCTTATGAATGAATTTGGAAGCTGAAAAAGACCATAGTACATATGTACATACATACATACATACCAACATACTTACTTACTTACTTACATACATACATACATACATACATACATACAAACATACATAAATTGTTTGTTCCTTCTCAAGCCATGACTGGCTCATAAGGGCCAGTTTCCAGGTTTCCTTGGCATATAGGTTCCCCACCTGGACGGGACGCCGGTACGTCGCAGGTGAGCTGCAAGATGTAAGAGTGAGAGAAAGTTGTGACGAAAGAGTCAACAGAAGTCTGCCAGAGCCACGTAGAGCTTAGGTGTTTCGCTCATAAACACACACATTGCCCGGTCTGAGATTCAAACCCGTGAGTCCGATGCACTAACCACTAGGCCATGTGCCTCCACACACACACACACATACATACATACATGTAACACACTGCATAAATACCGATCTTGAGAAATTAGTCTTCTCGAAACCAGAATGGAGAAAGCTGATCCAAGCCAACACTGAGACTGTAGCAAACTAGAACTTTCCAGAGGTTTGTCATTTAAGTATATGTGAACATGCTTACAAACCACATGGCTCCGGGTTCAGTCCCACTCTGTGGCACCGTGGGCAAATGTCTTCTACTATAGCCTCGGGCTGACCAAAGCCTTGTGAGTGGATTTGATAGACAGAAAGAAGCCTGTCGTATATATGTATGATCTTCACCATTCGCGGTGCCTTCAAACCCAAAATCGCCATTATTAGCCCCAACCAAACTTCCTTCTTCCCCAACTCAGACTTCCGGTCAATCTACTTATATGCACCTTCTCTCCCCACTCCTATCATTTCTTCTCCGATTCACAGCGATGTCTATAGCAAGCTAAGATTTCTCCCTTCTTTTTCATACATACATACATTTGCCTACCGTTTAAATGTTTTGAACTTATACCACCAACGTGCTTTGCTTTCCTTTTTCTTTCTCTATGCTACCCCAAAAAACATCGCCATTTTCCGCCCGTTTCTCTAAAGTACCTTCAATCCTTTAATTCGATCTTCACCATTCACAGCGCCCGCCCTTTCCCACCCCCACCACCAATACCGGTGAACACTGTTCTCACTGTTCACACCATCTACACCGGATATGCCCTCCCCCACCACCATTATGTGTGTCTCTCCCTCCTACCCCTCCACCTCACATGCTTTCACTGTGTATTACCCCCCCCCCACCACCACCAAGACAAGCAGCTAGCGCCGCAGCTCATCAACCGCCCCACCTATCCTACGTTTCCTCCTGTTATTGAATCTGTCACTGCCTCAACCGGCTATCTCCTTCCAGTCCCCTCCCCCACTCGTGATGTCCTACGTTTTATTTCCTACGAACCTGCATCAACCCTAGCTGTCATCATTCCTCCTTACCCCAACCCTCCCCACTGGGGCTTCCCTATATTACCTGCACCCCCAAAAAGCACCATCTGAACGTGGCCGATGCCAGCGCCGCCTTGGCTGGCACGTTAAAAGCTCGAACCGATCGTGACCGATGCCAGACCCACCCTGGCACCTGTGCAGGTGGCACGTAAAAAGCACCCACTACACTCGCGGAGTGGTTGGCGTTAGGAAGGGCATCCAGCTGTAGAAACTCTGCCAGATCAGACTGGAGCCTGGTGCAGCCTCCTGGCTTCCCAGACCACGGTCAAACCGTCCAACCCGTGCTAGCACGGAAAACGGACGTTGAACGATGATGATGATGATGATGATGATATGTATGTGTGCATATATATTTGTGTGTGTGTGTTTGTCCCCTCAACATCGCTTGACAACCGATGGTGGTGTGTTTACGTCCCTGTAACTTAGCAGTTCGGCAAAAGAGACCGATAGAATAAGTACTAGACTTCCAAAGAATAAGTCCTGGGGTTGATTTGCTCGACTAAAGGTGGTGCTCCAGCATGGCCACATCAAATGACTGAAACAAGTAAAAGAGTAAAAGCAAGAGTAAAGAGTATACAAAAAGGCCCAACTTGAACAGAATAGAAGTGATATTGAGAATTAAAGGGGTTGAAGAAAAGTATTACAAATTTAAACCCTTTCATTCTTGATATCATTTCTATTCTGTGTAAATTGGCTCCTTTATGTATATAATATTATATATACATTTTTTGTATCTCATGTATCTAAGGCGCATGGCTCAGTGGTTAGAGCATCGAGCTTACGATCGTGAGGTTGTGAGCTCGAATCCCGGACTGGGCTGCATGTTGTGTTCTTGAGCAAGACACTTTATTTCACGTTGCTCCAGTTCACTCAGCTGTAGAAATGAGTTGCGACGTCACTGGTGCTAAGCTGTATCGACCTTTGTCTTTCCCTTGGACAACACTGGTGGCGTGGAGAGGGGAGGCCGGTATGCATGGGCGACTGCTAGCCTTCCATAAACAACCTTGCCCAGACTTGTGCCTGGGAGGGTAACTTTCTAGGTGCAAACCCATGGTCACTCATGACCGAAGGGGGTCTTTTACTGATCTAACTTGCTTATCCCTACATTTACTTATGCATATACTCTTTACTATCTCTTTTACTCTTTTACTTGTTTCAGTCATTTGACTGCGGCCATGCTGGAGCACCGCCTTTAGCTGAGCAAATCGACCCTCGGACATATTCTTTGTAAGCCTAGTACTTATTCTATCAGACTCTTTTGCTGAACCGGTAGGTTACGGGGACGTAAACACACCAGCATCAGTTGTCAGGTGATGTTGGTGGGGACAAACACAGACACACAAACATATATATATATATACATATATATATATATACATACATATATATATATATACATATATATAATATATATATATATATATAATATATATATAATATATATATATACACACACATATTTACACATACATACGATGGGCTTCTGTCAGTTTCCGTCTACTAAATCCTCTCACAGGGCTTTGGTTGGCCCGAGGCTATAGTAGAAGAAACTTGCCCAAGGTGCCATACAGTGGGACTGAATCTGGAAGCATGTGATTGGTAAGCAAGCTACTTATCACACAGCCACTGATGCGCCTATATATATATATACATATATAATATATATATATATATATAATATATATATATATATATATATAGCAGTATATTGTATATATGTTATCCCATGGAGGGTTGCATTTACAACCCCTATCTCAATTTGTGTATATATATATATATATATTATATATATATATATATATATCATCATCATCATCATCATAATTTAACGTCCGCTTTCCTTGCTAGCATGGGTTGGATGATTTGACCAAGGACTGGCGAACCAGATGGCTGCGCCAGGCTCCAATCTGATCTGGCAGAGTTTCTACAGCTGGATGCCCTTCCTAATGTCAACCACTCCATGAGTGTAGTGGGTGCTTTTTACGTGCCACCCGCACAGGTACCAGACAGAGCTGGCAAACGGCCACGAACGGATGGTGCTTTTACGTGCCACCGGCACGGAGGCCAGCCAGGGCTGGCAACGGACACGAGCGGATGGTGCTTTTACGTGCCACCGGCACGGGGGCCAGACGAGGCTGGCAATGGACACGAACGGATGGTGCTTTTACGTGCCACCGGCACAGGGGCCAGGCGAGGCTGGCAGCGGACACGAACGGATGGTGCTTTTACGTGCCACCGGCACGGAGGCCAGACGTATATGTATATATATATATATATATATATATATGTATATATATTATGAATGCCTTTCCTCCCTTGGACACAAAGACCGGTTGAGGCAAGCGAAGTCGATATAGAACCTCATCCGACGACAGACACCCATCCCAACCCCCCATGCTTGCGAAGACATGTTGGGGCAAGCGAAATCGAAACCGAATTGAACCAGCCAGGATCCCTGGCCTGGTGGTACGTAAAAAGCACTATCCGACTCGGGGCCGTGGCACGTAAAATACTCCAATGCGACCGTACGACAGGCACCCATGCCAACCCCCTTGCTTGTGAAGACATGTTGGGGCAAGCGAAATCGAAATCGAATTGAACCAGCCAGGATCCCTGGTCTGGTGGTACGTAAAGCACTATCCGACTCGTGGCCGTGGCACGTAAAATACTCCAATGCGACCGTACGACAGGCACCCTTGCCAACCCCCTTTGCTTGTGAAGACATGTTGGGGCAAGCGAAATCGAATCGAATTGAACCAGCCAGGATCCCTGGTCTGGTGGTACGTAAAAAGCACTATCCGACTCGTGGCCGATGCCAGCACCGCCTCGACTGGCTTCCGTGCCGGTGGCACATAAAATACACCAATCTGACCGTGGCCGTTGCCAGCCCCGCCTGGCACCTGTACAGGTGGCACGTAAAAAGCACCCACTACACTCACGGAGTGGTTGGCGTTAGGAAGGGCATCCAGCTGTAGAAACATTGCCAAATTAGACTGGAGCCTGGTGCAGCCTTCTGGCTTCCCAGAACCCCGGTCGAACCGTCCAACCCATGCTAGCATGGAGAACGGACGTTAAACGACGATGATGATGATGATGATATATGTATATATATATATATATATGTATGTATATATATATATATATATATATATTATATATATATATATATATGTATATATATGTATATAGACATTTACACACACATGTATACATACACACATACACACAACAACATTCTGGACTGTAGATGATGATGGTGGTGGTGATGGTGGTGGTGATGATGATGATGATGATGATTAGTGTACACATGGACATGTAGAATTTCATTTTTGTTTTTGTTGTTTTGTCTTTACCTTTCTTACACTTGAATGGATGGAGTGTTGAATGATCTTCAACTGGATGTTTGCAATGGCACCTGAGAAAATTGCTTCCAGTAGAATAAACATAATGGTATGACTGACATAAGCAACCATTAACACGACATGGAAGCATGATGGGTCTTGTAGTTGGAATGGTCTCAAAATCAGTCTTGTGTTGCTTATATCTGGAAGTAAGATAAAAATAGAGAGATACTTTATAATGGAAGGGAATGATGAATTAAATAAATACAGCTGTGTAATAAAAACAGGAGTGGCTGTGTGGTAAGTAGCTTGCTAACCAGCCACATGGTTCTGGGTTCAGTCCCACTGCGTGGCATCTTGGGCAAATGTCTTCTGCTATAGCCTCAGGCCGACCAAAGCCTTGTAAGTGGATTTGGTAGACGGAAACTGAAAGAAGCCCGTCGTATATATATATATATATATATATATATATATGTATGTGTGTGTATATGTTTGTGTGTCTGTGTTTGTCCCCTCCAACATTGTTTGACAACCGATGCTGGTGTGTTTACGTCCGTGTCACTTAGCGGTTTGGCAAAAAGAGACCGATAGAATAAGTACTGGGCTTACAAGAGAATAAGTTCTGGGGTCGATTTGCTCGACTAAAGGCGGTGCTCCAGCATGGCCGCAGTCAAATGACTGAAACAAGTAAAAGAGTAAAAGAGTAAAGCCGTATTACATATACTTATTATACTTATTATACTTCCCAATTGCAAGGATGGGGCAAAAGCTAAGTTGAGGTTTGGAGGGTTTGAACTCTAGAAGGTAAAAAGACAGCACTTAAATACTGCGAGATCCTTTAACCAAATACACAGCTCTTGATCATATTTGCCAACTTGTAGAGCTGGCAAATATCAGATATCCCCTATCTACAAAGAAGTGCTGAAGAGTTCTTGGCTTCGGGTAAAAGAAAATACAGGAAGATCAGTTAATTATGATTTTATTCAACATATTCCCCTCTCAGATTCACACACTTATTACTCTTACTCTTACTCTTTTACTCTTTTACTTGTTTCAGTCATTTGACTACGGCCATACTGGAGCACCGCCTTTAGTCGAGCAAATCGACCCCGGGACTTATTCTTTGTAAGGCCAGTACTTATTCTATCGATCTCTTTTGCCGAACCGCTAAGTGACGGGGACATAAACATATTAGCCCTAGGGGGACAAACACAGACACACAAACATATACACACACACTTATATATATATACATATATACGACAGGCTTCTTTCAGTTTCCGCCTACCAAATCCACTCACAAGGCATTGGTCGGCCCGGGGCTATAGCAGAAGACACTTGCCCAAGATGCCACGCAATGGGACTGAACCCAGAACCATGTGGTTGGTTAGCAAGCTACTTACCACACAGCCACTCCTGCGCCTATTGCAGTGGTCCTTCAATTTTTTTTAAGCCCTGTAAAAGAACTCAGAACTTTGAATCTCCAACCAGACCTTTCATAATACCTTTAACCCTTTAGTGTTCAGAATACTCTGTTAAATGTAATGCTTTTTTTAAAAAAATGTTTTGAATTAATCATGCATTACCTTGTAGCTTTGAGGTTTCAATGATGTGATTGTTTATTTTTAGAATGACATTGTAGGTTAGGTGTGAGAGGCTAGATATGGCCAGTTTGAATATAAAATATGTGGAATATATTGGGCCGGATTTGGCCAATTTAAACACTAAAGGGTTAAAGCAGGACCTTTTCAGCACACCCTTGTATACACTCTTTACTTTTTAACTCTTTTACTTGTTTCAGTCATTTGACTGTGGCCATGCTGGAGCACCACCTTTAGTCGAGGAAATCGAACCCAAGACTTATTCTTTGTAAGCCTAGTACTTATTCTATCGGTCACTTTTGCCGAACCACTAAGTTACGGGGATGTAAACACACCAGCTTTGGTTGCCAAGCGATGTTGGGATGACAAACACAGACACACAAACACATACATACATACATACATATATATATATATATATATATATATATATATATATGTAAAACACATGCATACATGTATAATACATATATGAGGGGTTGCTGATGTTAATTATGATCTTGTTCAACATACTCCCTCTCAAATTCACACACTTATCGCACCGGTCCTTCAGGTTTTCTAGGCCCTGTAAAAGAACTCAGAAGGTTGGGCCTCCAAACAGGTTTTTTACAATCCCCTTAAAGCCAGAAACTTTCCAGTACCCCACTATATTAAACTGTTTTCTTCTAAGACTGTTAAAATAAGTGCCAGGCATAAAAAAAAAAATGAGTACTGGGGTTACCCTCCAAGGTGGTGCCCCACCATGGCTGCAGTCCAAGGACTCAAACAAGTGAATGATAAAAGATAACAGTATTTCAAATTTGAGGAGGTAGAGTTTAATATTTGTTTTCTTTTTGTTGGGTCTGGAGAAAGGGGCAGTGCCCACAGCCCTTGTTGGCCATTTAGACTGATTACATTGATTCCTTCAATGTTCCTCTTGAACCTTTCATAGGTCAACAGCTGTAGGGAAGACAAGCATTTAAGGAATTTTAGAGGGCTGAGGTTCACAATCATTCCAAGTGTTTGTAGCCCATTGGACAGCCACATACATCCCTAGGGACTGATATTAACCATTTTGCCAACCCCTATTCTGGTCAAGGACGAGATGATCAAGATGGTGTGTGTGTCTGTTCACAATTTCACCTAAAGTAATTAGTGAGAGCATTGTATATATTACCAAGCCATGCTGACTTTCATTGGTGATAGTTGGCTGTACTCTGTGTTTGTCAAAAGTGAATGGTAGTTTTGATGGCATTTTTTAACCATCCTTATAGCCTGTAAAAAATTATGACCGACACAGGCCAATGCAGTTAACCCTTTCGTTACTGAATTCATTTTGAGATGCTCTGTGTTTCTTTCAATTACTTTAAATATAACAAAGAATTTTGTAAAATAACTTAGTTATCATTCAGCTTGTGTTAGGAACATAAATTGTGACTAAGGTTTGGTGGAAGATTTTAATTCAAAACTTATGAAAACAGGACATTTGTACTCAGAGCCAGAGCCGGTTTCAGCTGGGTTGGTAATGAAAGGGTTAATGTCTAGTTTGAAGTGCTGCAAGTTAAAAGACAAACATGATTGGAAAAAATAAAATGAAAAAAGAAAGAAAATAAATAAAAGAAGTTACGTAGTGGAAATAGATTTGGGCGACAACAGGTTACTCTTTCTAGAAGTGTATATAGGTGGTTAGAGCATCAAGCCCACAATCATGAGGTAATGAGTTCAGTTCCAGGACTGGGCTGTGTGCTGTGTTCTTGAGCAAGACACTTTATCTTAGGTTCTCCAGTTCACTCAGCTGTAGAAATGAGTTGTGACATCACTAATGCCTAGCTGTATCAACCTTAGCCTTTCCCTTGGATAACATTGGTGGCATGAAGAAGGGCAGCTGGTAGGCACAGGGGGTTGCTGGTCTTCCATAAAAACAACCTTGCCCAGACTTGTGCCTGAGAAGGTAACTTTCTAGGTTCAATCCCATGGTCTTTCATGACCAAAGGAGGTCCATTACCCTTTACCCTTTACCCTATATAGAGTTACAGGAGGGTTTAGATCTACCAATAGTGAATAGGGATTTGTGCCATTAGCATAGTGAACCAGTGAGGTCAAAAGCTAAGTTCAGTGGGAAGAAGAACAGGGTTCACATGTAAGCAGAAACAAAATCATCAAAGAAGATATTGAACAAATAAATACCTATGTTGGCAAAAACACATCGTCTCAGGCCCAACCAGTTTACAATCCATGTTATTTGGATTCACCCAACAGGTGAACAGTCGATTTTTCATACGCTGTAATTGTAAAGAAAACAGATAAAACTGAATTACTGAATCACAGGGAGAGAAAGATCAGAGATCATCTATTATCCTTATGAGGGAGCCAATCATGCAATTAGACAATTAATCCATATGGCCACTTGCATGACTTACTAAATTTTTTTGTCAGCTTTCTAAATTTTCAATTTACAGAAAGACAATAATAATGATAATAATGAAATTATTGTATACAGTGCTCAGATGCACCACAACTTGTCAAAAGTGTGTATAAAGCATATGCAATAACGTACAAATGTCTGGGAAATGAACAGTATATGAGTTAGATACATGCTTGCGTGTGTATGGAGGGGAGAAAATCAGGTGTAGTGTTGGCGAATCTCAGGAAGCATGGAAGTTTTGAAGGATGCAGTGCTCCGACAACTAACAACTGATGCCTGCAGATTGTTCCATACTTCAGCAACTCTTAGCGTGAAAAAATGTTTCTGAAAGTCATGGGAGCTGTGCTGTTTCTGACTTTGTAAACATGTCCACGGGTGTTAGACAGGTAGAGTTTGAAAAGGTGCACAGAGTTATTGTTTGTAAGATAGTTAATAATTTTATGGGTGTCTGCCAAGTCAGCTGCCAGACGTCGGAGTTTCAATAATGCACCCAATTTATATATATGTATGTTTTGTAATATGCAGACAAGAAAGTGATATTTTGAACACAGTGTAGCCATGAAAACAACAGAAAAATTAGATATTTTACCCTTATAAGATGGCAAAAGTTTGTTTACAATATATGTTGTTGCATTCCGAAAAAACTATGACATTTAGAAGTTAATTTGAAGAGATTGTTGTCAGCAAGCAGTTTAGCTTAATGGTAGAGTACTTGTTCAGTATCTGAAGGGTGCGGGTTTGAGTCCCATGGCTGTCTGCTGGCAACTTTTTCCATCTTCTAAGGGTAAACTATGCAATCTTTCTGCTGTTTTCATGGCTATACTGTGTTTGAAATATTACTTTCTTGTCAATATATTACAAGACAAATTCAATGCTCTGTGTGTGTGCGTGTGCATATATATATATACCTTCAAAATGCGACCATATGTGTTTTGTTGGTAATTTTTTTCCTCCATCTTCCCTTCCTTGGATCTTTCCTTTTTCTATGTTTCTGACGAAGAGCTCCGCTCAAAACGTTAAATCCTCCTTCTTTCTTTCCTTTCCTGAGCGTCCAATAACACTATACTTGTTCCACGTCCTCGAGATGTTGTGTTTTCTCTTTGTGTTATCATGTTTGGATTAACTATATATATATATACAGTGGGGGGAAATAAATATTCGTACATATCAAAATTCTTTATATATCTAATTTCTAATGAACATAAATGGGATATACCAATACTATATTTGCATACACATGCGTAAACTAAGAATAGGCAAAAGAAACTAATAAATTATAGTTACTAAGGAATTTATATACAATTATAAATATTTAGGGGTGAAAAAAGTATTCGTACAGAACATAAATAACAGATAATTCTGATTTAATACTTCATAGCATAACCATTATTCAGTTCCACTTCAACCAATCTCTTCTTGTAGTTCTTAATCAATGACTTGCATGTTTCTTTAGGAATTTTTTCCCATTCTTCTTGACAAATTTTCTTCAAATCTAGAATGCACATTGGGGCTCTTGAATGAATTTTTATTTTCAAATAACGCCACAAATTTTCAATGGGATTCAAGTCAGGTGACTCGCTTGGCCATTCTAATAATTTTATATTGTGATCAACAATCCATTTTTTGGTAGACTTTGCCATGTGCTTAGGGTCGTTATCCTGTTGTAAAACCCACCCTTCACAAAGCCGGAGCTTTTTTACAGAGTCCCATAAATTATTGTTCAAAATATTTTGGTACATCTCTGCATTCATTCTACCATCTATCACATGTAAATTGCCAGTACCATTTGCAGAGAAACCCCCCCCCCACCATGATGTTGCCACCTCCAAACTTTATGGTAGGAATTGTGTTTTTCGGCGAATAGGCAGTACCATCTTTTCTCGAAACATGGCTATGTGAATTTCTTCCAAACAATTCAATTTTCAACTCGTCTGTACATAGAACATTTTCCCAGAATGTATCAGGTTTATCTTTATGTTCATAAACAAATTTTAAATTGGCATCTCTATGCCTTTTAGTCAACAGCGGAGTTTTTCTAGGAGAGCGTGACTTCAGTTTATTCCTATGAAGTTCATTGCTGATTGTTCATAGGGTAACTCTAGTCCCTGAAGCTAACAAATCTTCTTGCAGCTCCTTTCTAGTGAACATTGCATTTTTTTTCAATTCTTCACTTCATTTTTCTTAAAGATCTAGGGGAAATCTTGCGTGGTGCACCGGATCTTATTCTGTTTTCAACAGTTCCCGATTTTTTATATCTTTGAATAAATGAAGATATGGTAGAAAATGGAATACAAGGGATCTCTGATATTTTCCTGTAACTTTTACCTGCTTTCCACTGTTCAATAATTAAGTTTTTCACTGTATTTGTGAGTTCTTTACTTTTCGCCATTATTACGATACTGCTTTATGCTGTCTCAGTGCTGAATGAAGAAGCTAGCGTTTTGACACTTAAAAATGACAACTGATAAGATTATTGGAACAAACGAGAAAGTTCTAGTAAAAAAAAATTATTTTAACAGTATTTTGTGGCTTAGAAAATCATAAATTTATTCTGTATGAATACTTTTTTCACCCCTAAATATTTATGATTGTATATAAATTCCTTAGTTATTATAATTTATTAGTTTCTTTTGCATATTCTTAGTTTATGCATTGGTTGGCATCCTTTCTGTCTTGGGAGACAATGGAGTTGCACATAAAGTAGTGTAGTCCGGCTTTTATATTTCATGTCCTGATACATTTCCTGCTGTGGCTGTGTAGTCCTATCCTGGACAAACACTCCCTCTGGCAGGTACCGCAAATGTAGTGAAGACTGTTCCTGGCTGGTTGTAATGCCATAGTCTCTTGTTGACATCTCTTCTTTTCTTTCCATTTCTCCTCTCTCTCTCTGTCACTCCTTTGTATTCCCTCTTTTACGGTACGTCGCCATTCTCCACGGTTGCCGGCAACTGCTTCCCAACCGCTAATATTGATGTTGCAGGCCTTCATGTCCCTTTTGCAAACATCCTTGTAACGTAAGGTCGGTCTACCCACAGACCTAGTACCCCTAGCAAGCTCTCCATAGAGTATGTCCTTGGGGATTCTGCCATCTTTCATACAGCTAACATGCCCAAGCCATCTCATACGTCTTTGTGTGAGGAGTGCAAACATGCTTGGCATTCCTGCTTGCCTGAGGACATCTTTGTTGGGGATATGATTCTGCCATTTGATGCGGAGGATTTTTCGGAGGCAGCGCAGGTGAAAGATGTTTAGGCGACGCTCTTGGCGTGTGTATAGCGTCCAGGTCTCACTTCCATACAGTAGAGTGCTGAGTACACATGCCTGGTAGATCTTCATTTTCGTGGTCTTGGTCAGCTTATTGTTGTCCCAAGCCCGTTTGGAGAGTTGGGCCATCGCAGCAGCTGCCTTGCCAATGCGTATATTGAGCTCAGCATCAAGGGATAGGTTGTAGGTGACGGTAGAACCCAGATAGGTAAACTTCTCCACCTCTTGTAATCTGTGGTCTCCAATATGTATGTTTGGGATGTCCGATGTAGCCTGGCCCATGATGTTGGTCTTCTTAAGGCTGATAGCTAAGCCAAAGTCGTTACATGCTTGCTCAAAACAGTTAATGAGCCTTTGGAGGGCTTCTTCTGTGTATGTTACCAGAGTGGCATCATCAGCAAATAACATCTCCTTGATCAGGACGTTTCTGGTTTTGGTCTTGGCACGCAGGTGCGAGAGATTGAACAGTTTCCCGTCACTTCTACTGTGCAGAAACACTCCATCATCTGATGTCTGAAAGGCATGTGAAAGTAAGAGCGAGAAGAAGATGCCAAACAATGTAGGAGCGAGGACACAACCTTGCTTTACCCCGTTTTTTATTTGGAAGGCGGCTGATGTTGAACCGTTGTGCTGTATGGTGCCTTGCATGTCATCATGGAAAGACTTGATGATCCTCAGCAGCTTTGATGGACATCCGATTTTTTAGAGCAGGATGAAGAGGCCTGTTCTGCTTACCGAGTCAAAAGCCTTTGTTAGATCAATGAAGGCCATATATAATGGCATTTTCTGCTCTCTGGACTTCTCCTGAAGTTGGCGTATGGAGAATATCATATCGATAGTTGATCTGCTTCTTCTAAAGCCACACTGCGATTCCGGATAGATTCGAGAAGCAAGTAGTTGTAGCCTGGCCAGGATAACGCGGGCAAAGGTCTTTCCAACAGTGCTTAGAAGGGATATACCATGGTAATTGTTACAATCACCACGGTCACCTTTGTTTTTGTAAAGTGTAATGATGTTAGCATCCCGCATATCCTGAGGGACTGTACCCTCTTCCCAGTACTGACACAGAAGCTCATGAAGTTTATGCATATGTATGCAAATATAGTATTGGTATATCCCATTTATGTTCATTAGAAATTAAATAAAGAATTTTGACATGTACGAATATTTATTTCCCCCCACTGTGTGTATATATATATATATATATATAATATATATATATATATATACACTACTTATACAGTGTGTACACGCTGGCCTGCTCGCTTAGCCAGCGGGGTGGCGTCATTCGAAGGCTAAAACAATGCGAACGCATTGTGACCAGCGATGTGTAACAACATCTGATGGTCTGATCGGTCATGTGATCACGTGATATATATATACACACACATACACAGAAACACGTTACATACATGTGTGCAGTGTTGATGGACCAATTGAATTATGCATGCATGTGTATGTATATTTACATTTGTTTTAATTCAATTATCAATCCATTTATCATCTATTAGCATACATGAACCATTTAGCATTCAGATTTCTCCGTCAATTGTAATACTTATTTGTTTACAATATTTTAAATTACTCATGCATTATCTCATATCTTTGAGATTTCAATGACATGATTGCTTAATTGTAGAATGACATTGTAGGATAGGTGTGAGAGGCTGGAGCTGACTAGTTTGGACATAAAACAGATGGAATATTTGTGGCTGGATATGGCCAGTTTAAATTCTAAAGGGTTAATGTCCCTCAACACTATAAAGCTATCCAAATATTGAGATATCTACAAACATTAAAACAATTGCAACCTTTAAGAATACACTGAGAGATAACTGTATAAGGACTATTTTATTATTTGTTTTGAAACCTTTATGTGAAGGCTGTATTGAGCCCACAATCATATGTTGTAGGTTCAATTCCTGGACAAGGAGACATGTCATGTATTTGAACAGGGCACTTCATTTAGTGTTCTCGGGTCAATTCAGCTGAAAATAAATATCATCTGGCTACTGGTGTGACCTTCTCACCCTCCAGCTGTTACATTTGAGATGATCCAGTGAGACAAGAGTAGAGAGCTGAGGGGTTGCGGTTCTCTATATCTGTGACTACATTGGCACAGAGGCTTGTAATGCAATTAGCGCAAACATGGTACATTCTGTCAAGTCATACTCACTTGCAAGTAATAGCTTCATTTTTTTACCCCTCTAATGAAGCCTTTTACTTGAAGATGCCACCATGGTAAAGAATACATTAAATGATGACGATGAAGGTAATTAAGATTCTTTAGTAAAAACTTTAAACATAATTCTGGCAATGCAAATTAGCAATTTAGAGTCTAAACTTCTTGGCTATTTCTTAAATAAGAAAGCAACTTTGGGTACAGGGCTTGGCATTATATTTATTTGGTCAATGTGATAATCACTAGAATAATAATAATAATAATAATAATAATAATAATAATAATAATAATAATAATAATAATAATAATAATAATAATAATAATCATCATCGTCATCATTTAACGTCCGCTTTCCACGCTAGCATGGGTTGAACGATTTGACTGAGGTCTGGTGAACCAGATGGCTGCACCAGACTCCCATCTTGATCTGGCAGAGTTTCTACAGCTGGATGCCCTTCCTAATGCCAACCACTCTGAGAGTGTAGTGGGTGCTTTTACATGCCACCGGTACAAGGGCCTGTCAGGCAGTACTAGCAATGGCCACGTTCAAATAGTGTTTTTTACATGCCACCTGTACAGGAGCCAGTCCAGCGGCACTGGTAATGACTTCGCTCAAATGTTTTTTGACATGCTACCAGCACAAGTGCCAGTAAGGCAACGCTGGTAACGATCACACTCGAATGGTGCTTTTTACGTGCCACCGGCACAGAAGCCAGTTAGCCACTCTGGCAATGATCACGCTCAGATGGTGCTCTTAGCACTCCACTAGCACGGATGCCAGTCATCAAATTTGATTTCGATTTCACTTGCTTCAACAGGTCTTCGCAAGCAGAGTTTAGTGTCCAATGAAGGAAAGGTACGCCTAAGTGGGCTGGTTACACCCCTAGCATTTAGTTACCTATTTATACTTTACTTACTAAAGTTCTTTGTTTTCTATGGAACAAAGGACATTAACGATTTACAGTTCTTGATTCTGAGTTGTCTTCCATTCCAAGGTCTTGTTGGTTTGAATTGCCATTCATGTTTCTGTGACTTTTCATTTTTTTCTAGGTCGAGGTATTGGACCTTCACAAATCCATTGTTACCTCTTAGAAAAGCTGATCTGCATTAGTCTGGCCTCTACCGTTTGACCTGTCCAGCTTGGGTGGATCTACCAGGAGCTTGTACTCCACTGGAATAGGTCACAGGTTATTGAAACACACAAGTGACAACATCACAACAAGGACTGTACCTATCTATACCTCTGAAGTTTAATTTCTGCCAAGTCTAATAAAATTTAAACCAATCAAGGACTGGCTGTGATTTAATTGAGTCTCCTTCTCCAATGCCGGCCTTGTGTCTAAACTAGAAATCCTTATTCTACAATCATAGGCGTCTCATTATTCCATAGTAGAAACGATCAATTCTTTTGGTTAAGAGGAAGAGATATAATTGGTCGAAAATCTTAATAATCGACCTAGTTAAGATGAGTAAGATGGAGCGATAAAGCATCCACGAATATCTTATTAAACGACGTTTTGATGATCGAAAAGCTAAGTTGACTGATTAAGGAGCGAACGAGATAATAAAAAGCCCATACACTTAATTAAACCTCTGCAATTATATATAGTTATCACAGCTTTCTACTTCAAGGGAAGCAACTCTGTTTAAAGGGGAATAACTTGAGAAAATTAAGAATAAAACGTTAAATTGTAAGTGAAAAGTTTAGATAAGTGGTTCCCAAACTTTTTCGAGATGCCGTCCCTTTGGCACTCGAACCACATTTCTAGCGCCCCTCACCACCACCGCTACCCCCCCCCGTCACAACCACCACCACATCCATCACTACAAATGTAGACCACTTTTTATAGCAAATTCAAATCAACAGTATTTCACAAATAAAACTTAACTTAACCCATTGTTTTTGGGCCGGGAGGATAACATCCTTTTGGCCACCCTGTTATTGCCCCACGTTTCTTCAACGCCCCTCTTGCTCTTTCGCCGCCTACAGAGCAGGTGGGTGGGCAGTACCGCCCACTTTGAGAACTACTATTATTATTATTATTATTATTATTATTGACTGAGGGGGCCAGTCAATTAGATCAACTCCAGTATGCAACCGGTACTTAATTTATCAACCCAGAGAAGATGAAATGCAAAGTCGACCTTGGCGGAATTTGAACCCAGAATGTAAAGACAGACGAAATAGTGCTAAGCTTTACGCCCAGCTTGCTAACATTTCTGCCAGCTCGCTGCAGTGAATTAAATATAAATTAATGAAAATAAAGAAATAAATAAAACTGTTATTACCTACCAGAGGCAGCACATTCTGTTTATATTTTTCATATTCCTCGGGAGTCAATAGCTTACCATAGTCATCCTCGCCTACAACACTGGAGAAATAATGGAAATGAATGTAATAACTGTGTACGAACACTAAATCTATATATATAAAGCTGAAGTTATCTGTGTGTGGCATATTTGGTAGTCTTCAACTAACACTATCTCCTCCCGAGCCCCTGTGGTGCAAGTTGACCAAAATTGAGAGTATGATAGAAGAAGGCTTGCTCTTCATTCCATAGAAGATAAAATTCAAATCGGACCATGTTAAAACCAAACATTATTTACATCAAAAAGGTGTATCAAAAAAGGTGTATTTACATCAAAAAGGTGTAAAAAAATCCCTATTTTTTACGATTTTTTGACTGCTGTGTCGCTATTTTTCGGCGTATTTGTTCACTTAAAGAGAATAACAAGCTACATAATGCAAAATTTTTACTTTTCAAAAATTCCAATTCTAAAGGGTCGAAAGAAACTCAAGCAATGCCGGGCGATACTGCTAGTATTTGAAAAGAATTACTCATAACAAACAATATCTGAAACTGAAGAGCTGATGGAATCTACATGTGGATAATTCTGAGATCACTTAAGTGTGGTGATAATTAAAAACCCCTTCGGTCACGAAGGACTGTGGGATTACACCTAAAATGTTCCCCTCCGAGGCACAAGTCTTGGCAAGGTTAATTATGGAAGACTAGCAGTCACCTATACATACCAGTCTCCTCTCTCCACACCACTGATGTTATATAAGGCGGCGAGCTGGAGGAAACGTTAGCATGCTGGGCGAAATACATAGCTGTATTTCGTCTGCCGTTACGTTCTGAGTTCAAATTCCACCAAGGTCGACTTTGCCTTTCATCCTAGGCTTAAACTCAACTACCACTGTCAGCCTTATAAGAAAAATTGTTGAAAAATGTGGTAATTTTCTGAATGGTAATAGTGTAAGAAGCAAATTAAAAAGGGTGGCTTATTAGCAATTAGAATATGAAGGCAAAATTAACAGAGGCGCAGGAGTGGCTGTGTGGTAAGTAGCTTGCTTACCAACCACATGGTTCCAGGTTCAGTCCCACTGTGTGGCACCTTGGGCAAGTGTCTTCTACTATAGCCACGGGCCGATCAAAGCCTTGTGAGTGGATTTGGTAGACGGAAACTGAAAGAAGCCCGTCATATATGTATATATATATATAATATATATATATATATATATATATATATGTATGTATGTTTGTATATATATATATGTATGTGTGTGTATATGTTTGTGTGTCTGTGTTTGTCCCCCCAACATCACTTGACAACTGATGGTGGTGTGTTTACATCCCCGTAACTTAGCGGTTCGGCATGTGTTCTACAGCAGTACTATACGAAGTTTTAATACTGAGATTGAAAGGCAGGGGCAAATTATGCCTACCTAATTTACAAAAAAATTAGATATTTTGCATTTTATACATAGTAATCAGAGTAACCTTCCTAATTTTATTGAATCAAGTCCATATTTTGCCATAAAAGGAAAATGTTACTATCGATCTATTTTATTTAGAGTAGGTACTGCCTACCTTGTCTACTCAAGTGGCACGTCCCTGATATGTATGTATGTATGTATGTATGTATGTATGTATGTATGTATGTATGTATGTATGTGTGTGGTGTGTGTGTGTGTGTGTGTGTGGTATGTATGTATGTATGTATGTATGTATGTATGTATGTATGTATGTATGTATGTATGTATGTGTGTGTATGTATGTATGTATGTATGTATGTGTGTATGTATATGTGTGTGTGTGTGTATGTGTGTATGTATGTATGCATGTGTGTATGTATGTATGTATGTATGTCTGTCTGTATGTATGTTTGTAGGGGAGTAAATGTAAGGTTAAGCAAGTTAAGTAGGGCAATATACAAAAAATATTAAATACATTTCATACAAACAAATGTACACATGTTTACATATAAGAAGGTCCAACTTACACTGAATAGAAATGATGTCAGGAATTAAAGGGGTTGAATAGGAGCTTTACTAGTCCACCAAACCCCCCAGAAACAGCTGTTGGACTTGCAAAGCTCTTCATCAACCCCTTTAATTCCTGATATCATTTCTATTCTGTGTAAGTCGGACCTTTTTTGCCTTAAATGTATTTAATATATTTTGTATATCGAATTACCTAACTTGCTCATCCCTATATTTACTCCTTTACCTGCTCAAGTTTAAATCTTTTGAGAACTATGAAGTGTATTCTATATAGAGAATATCTGTCTCTCATCTATAAACTATGTATGTATGTCATCATTCAGTTTTATTTCAAGATTTCCTTTCCTTTCCTTCATTGGACACTAAACTCTACTTGTGAAGACCTGTTGAGGCAAGTGAAATTGAAATTGAAATCGAAATCAAATTCGATGACTGGCATCCATGCTAGTGGAGCGCTAAGAGCACCATCCAAGCATGATCGTTACCAGACCAACAAACTGGTTTCCATCCCGGTGGCACGTAAAAAGCACCATTTGAGTGTGATCGTTACCTGTTTCGCCTTACTGGCTCCTGTGCAGGTAGCACGTAAAAAACACCATTTGAGCGTGGACGTTGCCAGTACCGCCTGACTGGCCCTCATGCCTGTGACACGTTAAAGCACCCACTACACTCTCAGAGTGGTTGGTGTTAGGAAGGGCATTCAGCTGTAGAAACTCTGCCAGATCAGAGCGGAGCCTGGTGCAGCTATCCGGTTTGCCAGTCTTCAGTCAAATCGTCCAACCCATGCTAGCATGGAAAGCGGACGTTAAACGATGATGATGATTTCTTGCCAATAGAGAAAGAGCCAGTTTCTAACCTAGATCCAAAGCTCCTTCATTGGAATTTCGACATCAACTGGGAATTTTTGCATACGTGTGTGTATATATGCAGTATTTGGAGTCAGTATATGAGCAGATTTGTATGTCTTATTTTATGTATGTTTTATTTGTTTTTTTTTGTTTTTCCTTTATTTGTTTTATTTGTTTTGTGTTCTATTTCTCATGCATATAGTTGCATGTCTAGACATGCTCATATATACTTAGATCATAAACTTCTGGAAAGTTTTACTGATTTTAACAGCTCCAGTGATACACACACACACACACATACATATATACGATAGGCTCCTTTCAGTTTCCGTCTACCAAATCCACTCACAAGGCTTTGGTCGGCCCAAGTCTATAGTAGAAAACACTTGCCCAAGGTGCTACGCAGTGGGACTGAACCTGGAACCATGTGGATGGTAAGCAAGCTACTTACCACACAGCCACTCCTATACCTATAAATGTGTTCTTATTCTTTACAAATGACTGTTTTGGGAGGAGGGTAAGAAAAATAGAACAACCCTTTCCTTTCTGAATAGAATTTGTGTTAAAGATACCTGTAAATAGCTGTATTTCACAGATTTAGTAAAGAACTCTATTTTTACTAAATTATTGAGCTATTGGTTGTGTCTCTCTGAGTATTTAAGGAGACAACCAAAGCTATACAGAGAAAAGCCGAAAGGTGATCTTTTCGGGAATAAACATGGCAGCTGTCAACTTATTGCCATTTGATTTTTTCATGTTTTTGACAGTTTACAGATAGTTTGTTTATACATATGAATGTGTGTGTGTGTGTGTGTGTGGTGGGGACGAGAGAGAAAGAGCATGTGTATGTGTGTGTGTGCGTGTGGTGGGGACGAGAGAGAAAGGGAGTGTGTATATGTGTGTCTGTGTGTGTGTGTGTGGTGGGGACGAGAGAGAACGGGAGTGTGTATGTGTGTGTCTGTGTGTATGTGTGGTGGGGACGAGAGAGAAAGGGAGTGTGTATGTGTGTGTGTGTGGTGGGGACGAGAGAGAAAGAGAGTGTGTATGTGTGTGTGGTGTGTGGTGGGGACGAGAGAGAAAGGGAGTGTGTATATATGTGTCTATGTGTGTGTGTGTGGTGGGGACGAGAGAGAAAGGGAGTGTGTATGTGTGTGTCTGTGTGTGTGTGTGTGGTGGGGACGAGAGAGAAAGCGGGTGTGCATGTGTGTGTGTAATGGGGACGAGAGTGTGTGTGTGTGTGTGTGTGTGGGAGAGGGGGAGGGAGAGAGAGAGAGAGAGTGTGTGTGTGTGTGTGTGTGTGTGTGTGTGTGTATGCCTGTGTATGCGTGTGTGTGTGTGTGTGCTTGTGTGTTCAGCAATCACCAGTACAAGAAAGACATTGCCGAAAAGAAAATTATTTTCAAATAAATAAATAAATAAATAAATAAATAAATAGATAAATAAATAGATAAATAAATGAATGAATTTCCGTAAACTGTCGAGAATGTCCGGAAATCAGCTGGCAATATTTTGACAGATGCGAAACATATCAGGAAAAAAAAAAAAAAATGCTGAGCAAAGTGAAAGGAAGAGAAAATAGAAAGGGGAAAATAGCCCAAACGAAAGTCTTTATGCGTATATGAAGAAAAATAAAAGCTGGCAACTTTGTATTTTAGCGGCGTAAAAATATGAGCGTCACTTTTGAAGGTTTTGTTTGCTTTTCTTGTCGTAACCAGGACCTCAACTTATTACACACACACACACACACACACACACACACACACTCTCTCTGTCTCACACACACAGGTATATTGGTGTAAACAGGTAAAAAATAGTGACTCAAAAAATGAGCATATGTATATTTTTTATTAATATATAACATTAGTAAGAGTGACTCAAAGTCCGAGAGTTTCGTGTGTTGTCCCAACACACGAAACTTTTGAATCTTGAGTCACTCTATTACTCCTGCTATACTTACCCACACACATACAAATGTGCGCACGCATGCATACGTATGCACGCATTACTGATACATGCTGGGCCGTCCTTAGAGGGTTACCAATTTGTTATGAGGTTACTACTAACCCCTCGTCCAACCCTTCTTCAATTGCTGTGAAAGGGATGCTGTGAGTGGTCACCTGCGGGCCTTCTTCTCGTGCGACGCAATGAGAGAGAGCGAGAGAGAGCGTGTGTGTGTGTGTGTGAGAGAGAGAGAGAAAGAGAGAGAAAGAAAGAAAGAAAGAAAAAAGAGACAATTCTATTCTAAGTGTCGTCTAGGACTGTTTGCTGTTTGATCCTCATAATTGCAAGTATCATGTACAGTATAACTGCTTACTTGACTACGTTGATGTGTGTGTGTATATAAAGGTGATGTGGGGAGCACTTCTCGGTTCGGCATGGTTTCAAACTACAAATATCGCTATGAAATTCGCGCTTAAATCTAAAACTATAACCATCTCGTAAGTAAACTCTGTTTTGATCTACGCCAAATATCAAACTCAAAATGTCGTTTCTCTTCATTTCTCTCTCTCTCCTGGCCGCCTTCCAACCATGCCGCTCTTAAAAAGATCATAAAGCATGTTCTAGACGCTGCAGGCTTCCTATCCCACCTCGAGCCAGCAGAGACTAGACCGAGGAGACGGTAGAAGACCAGACGGTATGGCAATTTTCCCGTTCCGTGGCGGGAGGCCCCTTATCTGAGATACCTATTTCTTTATTACCCACAAGGGGCTAAACACAGAGGGGACAAACGAGGACAGACATAGGTATTAAGTCGATTACATTGACCCCAGTGCTTAACTGGTACTTAATTCATCGACCCCGAAAGGATGAAAGGCAAAGTCGACCTCGGCGGAATTTGAACTCAGAACGTAACGGCAGACTGAGATACCACTGGCTGTGACACCTTCTCCAGCAGCAACTTGGTGTTGTCAGTCACCAGCCTAGGCCCTGCTGCTCGTGAGGCTGACAAAAAAAAAAAAAAAAACAAAAAGAAAAAATCGGTCAAGGTACTGGTCGCTATTCAACAGGTTTATGGTCAATCCTGTGACAGTTGAGACCTCCGTCGTTCTTGGACCCAGATCCTTGCCTATTGCTATCGGGGTGGAGATTGCCGTCTGCAAGCGCGAGTCCCTTGACTCAGTGTGGCTGTTTCAGCAACCCCCTCCCGCGCCTCATTATCCTCTGCCTTGTCCATTTTGTCTGCTGTAGTAGTACCTAAATGTTTCGGTACTACTTAAAGACAGAGGTCTTTAAAAACTAACCCTAAACTTAACCCTAAAACAAACCCTAATCCTAACCCTAACCCTACGGGACCTCTGTATTCAAGTAGTGCCAATGTTTCTATATTGCGAGAAGCAAGATTCTCCGTTGACCATTTACAGCAAAAAGTAAATCAATTTCTGATATATTCGTCAAGCTGCTGCTGCTGCTACTACTACTACTACCACTACTACTAGTGATACTGCTGCTGTTGTTGTTGTTGTTGTTTAGCAACAAGACGAGTAAGGGTGATTAGGTGATGGTCTAGGGCTTAGGGGCAGGAGACCCCAGACCTTGGAAAAAAAAAAAAAAACTTTAGCCGTCTTGTAGTCGCGGGCTCTTCTTTGACGCCCGACACCACTGGGAGGTGGTCCTCGAAGTCGCTGGAAATGGAGATTTCCAGGTCCAAATTCTTAAACGGCTACTGCTGCTGCTAGAGGCTATTTTTCACACATGAAAACGTGGTACATCTTCAATATTACAACCTGTCTCACGAGTTGGGATGTAATAGTAAAGATTTAGTCGGAGGAAGTAAAATGTAAAGAGATTGATTTTTTTTTTTAGACGAAAGATTTCTTTCAGAAAAAGGAAACAACGATCCAGTTCTTTCCTGGCTTTTCCCAAACTTCTCCGTTAATACGATGATCAGAGTTAGATGTAAACAGTAGAGAGAGTTACCGATTAGAAGTAAACAAGAACTTGAAGGCAAGTAAAACGACACCGCTAAAAGTAACGTTTTAGGTCAAACTCAGCTAAACTGCTAAGAAATTTAGTACAGAAGCACAGATAGACTCAAATTGAAATAAATAAATTACCGGCGATATTCCAGGTAAGCACTTATAAGAGATTGTGCTGAATGATCTTCGGTGATAATACTTTCTTCCGCCATGACAAGAAAACGCGTAGGAAATTCTGTCATAGCAACTTCGTTGCTAAAACAAACAGTAAGGGAGATAAGTCAGATGATACAAGCTTTCATTGATATCTCCATTACGTTAGGTTTAGTTATTATTATTATGTGATGAATATATAATCTGTATTATTGGTTGTATGTTACTGAATTACTGACAGCAATTTTATATTCGAGTGTATCATTGATAGTAAATAATTTGTTGATAGAGTCTTCAAATAATATTCTGCGTGGGTTTCCAGATCAAAGGTAGAAGTTTTCGACTGGATTTAAAAAAATCAATGGACATTCATCGATTAGATTTGCATAGCGTGACACAGTTATTGTTATGCGGTTCGAGCCTTGTTTCAAGAAACTATTTGAAAAGCGTTGTTATAGTATTCTAAAATAGAACAACAATATTTGCTACACAATAATAAAAGTTTGCTTGTTTAGAAGTATGTTTTAAAAACCGTCATTCAGAAGCGTTGCTTCAAAGTCTTTTTTCAAAAGAAAATAATGCTTGATTTTATTTCTATCGACTTCTTCATTTGAAAGCTACATTTGCCATGTATCTTAATCTCTGTTAACGTAGAAATGTGGTTAAGATTAAGATTTATTTAGAAGAAAGGAAAATATGATATGGTACTTATTTCTTGTTGGCAACGTAAATGAAATCAAATTGCAATAACTTGGATGTGAAACCGAGTTACTTTTCACAGATGGATTTAATCCTTTTCTTTTCAAATATAAGGTTTTTGTTTTTATTATTGCAATAGCCAACGTAAAATTTAGCAGGTGGTCAACGTCCGGTGAATAGTGTTCATGAATTTATTCCGATTCCTGGTGCTTCATTTATCCTCAACAGATTCATTCCTTGTACATCTATTAGCGATGAAATAGGAAAAAAAAAGAATATATGTCAATGTTTTTTTTATCAGTCTTTTACCGAAAAGGTCGTTTAGAAGTTGAAATTACAAAAGGTTGTGGCTTTCCGCTATAAATCTCTCAATGATCTTCCTGCAACAGAGAATCGGATCGGAAGGAAATTCTGCACATCAAAGAAGTTATAAAACGTGGTAATTATGCTTTTCTGTTGAAGATTTTGCAAATATCAGCAAGTTCAATTCTTGAGCATGTTATGCCGCTATAAAGTTTAAATAAGTTCTTAGATGTTTGCTCGTTAGTCTCATTTTTGAAAGGCATATATATTCATGGGAATTAAAAGCTTAAAAAGAGCTTAGCAAAACTGATGACCAGTAAATGAGCAGAGATTTTATAATTAGTTGCTGTTAAATACGCGTGTGTTGCTAGGAAACGAAAGTAATGGAACGCTTGTTGAAAATTATTCGTAAGAGAATCCATAACTATATTTCGTTTTTGGATTTGGTTTGCAAGATTTTTTATATGAGTTCGTGTGTTGAAGCCTATTCTGTTGTGTATGAGGAAAGTCATTTTCTTTTTGTGCCTTATTATGTAACACACTCACGGTACAATTTCCACTTATTTCCTATTTTTACTTCCCTAAAATTTTCGTTGCGTCTTGCAACCTTTTCAATAATCTTGACTATTGAAAAGGTTGCAAGATGCAACGAAAATTTTACGAAAATAAAAATAAGAAATAAGAGGGAATTTTACTGGTGAGTGTGTTACATTATAAAACACGGATCTTTTCTTTTTGAAAGCCAGATTTTTCAGATTTTTCTAGTTAACTAAATAATTTGAAACTTCGTATACTGGTAGAATGTGTCAAAAGAAAACAATAATTTCAACTAGTTTTTTTGACAAAAATGTATTTTATAAGTTTAAACGTAGTTTATATCTGCGAATTTTAACCAATGGTATTCTCTGTATTGAGTTGAAATTATTTGCCCCGTCAATTATTTGTGACGTAGTTAACGTAAACAGCTAAATTCGATTTGAAAGCTTGACTTGCATTGCTTTATAGAATTTGAAAGTTATTTGTTTTGTATAAAATTATTATTCGTTTCGTCTTTAATAAATATATATGTGCACAACAAACGTGCCTACACACGTACTGTTTACTTCGGATGAATAATAAACACATATTCAGTGTTTTTGTATAGGCTTCGGGTGTTTTCTCTATACAATTTATATATTTACTATAAACTTGTGCACACGCTTTGATTCTTCAGTTTGACACACGCCTTGAACCGGTTATTTGGCTTGTATGCACCCACTTACACACACGTACCCATCCATACGCATACTCGCACATAATCAGGGCCCCTCTGCGTTTTCGCTCGTCGATGTGCTAGGAATAACACCCAAATCCCCTTAAAACCATATACTACTGGGTTAAAGGAAGGGTACATTGGCTAATATAATCATAGATGCTATATCTGATAAAAAAAAGGGGGGGGCGCAAAAATACGGGTTGGTCATAGTTGGAACCCTTTGATCCTCAACCGGGTTTATCAGGATGACCTGAGTTAAATAGCAATAACAATATATTTGTAATATTGATTATAGACACAAAGCATATATTTTGGGGTGAGTGGAGGGTATAATCATTTATATCGATCTCCAATACTTGATCGATGTATTTTCTCGACCGTGGAAGAACAGACGGCTTGTTTTGAATTCCGGTGAGGGTTGAAACCCGAACGTATAGGACCGTATCCCTAAACATTCTAACAGTCCTTTACCAAGCCCTTGTCAGCATGTAATATCATCTGATCCACATTATCTCTCTATTATTTGTCCACGCGTGAAAATATATCATCAAGGTGACATAGTTAAACTTCGGCGAAAAATATAATGTAAAGCTGGCAGAATCGGTAGTGCATCGGATAAAATGCCTAGCGTCATTTTTTACGAATCTTTACGTTCCGTGTTCGAATATTGCTGAGCTTTCTTTCTTTCGGGCGGCGCTTATTGAATAAGTACCAGTTGAATACAATCAACTAGTTTTTCCCATCAGCTTCAGTCCTCGTACTTACTGGGGAAAGAAATATTATTAAGGAAGGGGGTGGGGCAAGCTGGCAGAATCGTTCGTGCGTCGGACAAAATACCTTGTGGCATTTCTTCCGACTCCTCACGTTACCGTCGTCGTCGACTTTACCTTCCATGATCAATTAAGTACCAGTCAATGTAATCGATTAACCCCTCCTCCCAAATTGTTGGTCTTGTGCCAAAATTTTGTGCAATTTTATTTTTTATATCGAAACTAAATATATAGTTTTAGCTCTCAAGGTGAACTCCAAGCAATTACCTATGATGAAAGGTATTCTAGGTTTGACCATCCAGAAAAATAAGATTTAATGCGAATTACATGTATTTTAGAGTGACGAAAATTACCGAAACACCTCCAAAAATTTATCATCGAAATTTCATTTTATTCTCGACAGCTATTTCGAAAGCCCACCGTATTTTTATTATTATTCTGTCTGTTTAGGACTTTGTTATATGGGACGGTGATGTTTACATTTTAGCTATGTTAACTACGTCACAAAATAGCTGTTTACGTCACAGTAACAATATTTTGAGAAGCAGTAAATAATATGAGGCCGAAAGAAAGAATATCATTGGTTAAAATTCGAATTTTTAAACAACGTTAAACTTAGAAATTACAATTCCGTTTTCATTTTGGTTTACAATTATGTTTTCTTTTGACACATTCTACCAGTATACGAAGTTTCAAATTGTTTAGTTGACTAGGAAAATCTGGCATTCAAAAGGAAAAGATCCTAAAGCACAAAAAGAAAATGACTCTCCCCAGACACAACATCATAATTATATACTCAACATAAATATTGCTTGTGTCTGGTGGTCAGTTTTAACGGAAAAGTCAGGAGAGAATGTTACCTGTAAATATTTCACAGTTTTTGTTTAACCTCAAGTCAATAAGTGTCTGTGCGTATTTCATTATACAAACAAAAGAATAGAAGACAAAATATACCTATATATACCGTATTTACTCATGCATAAACCGCACTGGAAAAACTGGGGTATAGTTATACATGTGGCAAAGTTAAAACTATATACAAAGTTACAAACACACGCGGGGGTCAGCTGAAAAGTTCCTAGGCTGACAAAGATACTCTTGTGGAATGTGACCAAATGAGGTTTATTTTTCAATGTAGTCCCCCCCACCACCACCGCTTGCAGTCCATACACTTCTTCCATCGGTGTTGCAGTACTCGGTTCCCAGCCTGGTGTTTTCATGTTGGAGAACACCCGATCGTCAGATGGGACCAAATCAAGAAATTACAGAGGGTGATGAACCAGTTCAAAGCCACAGTCACGCACAGTAGCCATTGAAACTACAGTGACCCTTCGCTACTTCGCGGTTCAACTATCGTGGATTCACGACTTCGCAGATTTTTAATATATATATATATATATATATATATATATATATATATATGAACAACTAGAGACATCGACGCGTTATTAGACTGCCACTCCCAGCCGCTAACCGACACAGACCTCGAAGACTTGACGAAGTCGGCCAGCGAAGAAGAAGAAGAAGAGCAGCAAGAAACTGAAGAAATTGACCAAACTGGCTTGACTTTGGAACGGCTGGCCAAGCTCTGCAACCTGGCTAAAGAATTGAAAGAGGGGTCACAGGAATGGGACGACGATATGGTTCGTTCTGTGCAATTTTGCAACAAGGTCGACGAAGTCCTGAATCCCTGCAAGAAGCTCTTTGAACGGAAAAAGAAGCAGCGGCAGCAACTTCCTATAACAATGTTTTTGCAGCCTCTCAAAAAAGAGCCAGTTCCTGCCGCAATTAATAGGGTTGTACCTTCGGAAGACGTGGAAGAGGTGTCCCAGGAAAGGGCACCGCCGTCAGCTTCATCATCATCATTTCTACTGCACAGCAAATTCATCACCATCATCATTCAAATTTTACTTCAACTTCTTTCGTGTTGAGTACAGTAACAATCTTTATTTTTTTAAAACCCAAAGTGTTATTGCTTAACAATTGTCCTTGTTATTAATAAACTACTGTAATGGGTGGGCTGTTAACAGTACAGGGAGGGTTTTAAAAGTTCAAATACACGTTAAATATATTTCTTTATTGCACACAAGGGACTAAACATGGAGGGGACAAACAAGGACAGACAAACTGATTAAGTCGATTACATCGACCCCAGTGCGAAACTGGTACTTTATTTATCGACCCCGAAAGGATGAAAGGCAAAGTCGACCTCGGCGGAATTTGAACTCAGAAATAACGACAGACGAAATACCTATTTCTTTACTACCCACAAGGGGCTAAACACAGAGAGGACAAACAAGGACAGACAAACGGATTAAGTCGATTATATCGACCCCAGTAACTGGTACTTATTTAATCGACCCCGAAAGGATGAAAGGCAAAGTCGACCTCGGCGGAATTAGAACTCAGAACGCAGCGGTGGATGAAATACCGCTAAGCATTTCGCCCGGCGCCCTAACGTGTCTGCCGGTGTCCCTACTTCGCGGAAATTCAGTTATCGCGGCCGGTCTCGGAACCAATCTAGCGCGATAAACGAGGGCTCACTGTAAATACTTGTGTGCTGAATCCTCCTAAATCCAACTACATCGTCAATAAAGCTAGAACGTCATTCTCCAGCATGAATGTCCTTAGCGGGGTTAAGCATTTTTTCTGCAGGTATTTGATAACACCAAGATGCCAAATTTGGTCTGTTTTTAAGAGAATTGGCTACTAGTTACGTTTGAAGTCTTCTTTAAACTGCCAGATATCAGTTTACCTGGAAAGAACAATGCAGGTGTTAACGAGAAGAGATGAAATTAATGCAGGCAAGATTTCCCAACTCTAGCTTCACTCTTTCCTAGTCAGCCTATGAACTATTTAGCCCACCCTAATATATACACATATATATTATGTGTGTGTGTGCGTACATATACTGATACAATCATTTATGTGTGCGTGCGTGTGTGTGTGTATGTATGCGTGCGTGCGTATTTGAGTGTGTGCGTGCGTGTGTGTGTGCGCGCGTCCGTACATATACTGATACACACATTTATGTGTGCGTGCATGCTTGCATGCGCGCGTATATGTGTGTGCGTGTGTATGTGTGTGCGTGCTTGTGACACTGTTTCTGTGTCTGTTCTTCCACTACTGCTTGACAACCGTTGTTGGTGTGCACACGCGTCCATAACATAGCGGTTCGGGAAATGTCACCGATATAATTATCGGTTTGGTCGATTCGTTCGACTAAAACCCTTCAAGACGATGCCCCAGCTAGGCCGCAGACTAAGGACTGGAAACAAGTGTAAAAGGCAAGAGATAAAGATACACTGGCAGTGCTCCAGCATGGCTACAGTCTCAAGGTTGAAACGTATAAAGGAATAAAAAATGTACGCACCTATAGGCGTAGGAGTAGCTGTGTGGTAAGTAGCTTGTTTACCAGTCACATGGTTCCGGGTTCAGTCCCACTGCGTGGCACCTTGGACAAGTGTCTTCTACCATAGCCTCGGGCCGACCAAAGCCTTGTGAGTGGATTTGGTAGACGGAAACTGAAAGAAGCCCGTCGTATATATATATATATGTGTGTATATATGCGTGTCTGTGTTTGTGTATCCCTGTTTGTCCCCCTAGCACTGCTTGACAACCGATACTTAGCAGTTCGGCAAAAGAGACCGATAGAATAAGTACTGGGCTTACAAAAGAATAAGTCCCGGGGTCGAGTTGCTCGATTAAAGGCGGTGCTCCAGCATGGCCGCAGTCAGATGACTGAAACAAGTAAAAGAATATACACACACGCAAACATTTACGTGTATTGACATTTAAAAGACATTACTGTGTAAGTGTGTGTGTTTGTGTGTGTGAGTAGTTATGTGTTTGTGTGTGTGTTTAATGCGTGCACGTGTGTTTATTTTTGTGTGTGCGTATTTGTCCACCGATATAAACTGTTATGTAGCCCAAAACCTCCTCCGAGACGAATCTAAATATTCATCTTCATCCTCAAAAATAAATAAATAAATAAATAAATAAATAAACAGGCGTGGCAGTGGCTGTGTGGTAAGTCGGTTGCTTACCAACCACGTGGTTCCCGGTTCAGTCCCACTGCGTGGCACCTCGGGCAAGTGTCTTCTATTATAGCCTCGGGTCGACCAAATCCTCGTGAGTGGATTTGGTAGACGGAAACTGAAAGAAGCCCGTCGTATATATGTATATATATATGTGTGTGCATATGTTTGTGTGTCTGTGTTTGTCCCCCCAACATCGCTTGACAACCGATGCCGGTGTGTTTACGTCCCCGTAGCTTAGCGGTTCGGCAAAAGAAACTGATAGAATAAGTACTAGGCTTACAAAGAATAAGTCCTGGGGTCGATTTGCTCGACTAAAGGCGGTGCTCCAGCATGGCCGCAGTCAAATGACTGAAACAAGTAAAAGAGTAAAAAAGTAAATAAATTTGCTTTGCATAATTAAATGAAAATAAGTTGAAGAAACGTTAGTTCATAACAGATTCTGAAATAGATCAAAGCTATAGAAACAATACCGTAACAAACTCATCCTCCACGCAGATTGCATCATTCACGGAATAGACAAATTACACGCAGCGAATGCTATATGAAACTACATCTATCGTGTAGAATGGATAAGGAACTCATTAAAGACGCATAAAACTTTACAAGCAACATGTAATCACACTTAACTAACAGTTGGGCCATTTCTTTTCTTTCTTTTATTCTTTTCAACGTTTCAGTCACACGGCTGAGGTCATGCTGGAGCTAGAAATTAAAATGTAAAGGAAACACAAATTAAAAAAACAAACAAAATTTTCCCATCAAACGTAAGCGCAGGCAAGGAAGGCTGCGGGTTTAAGGACCTCACTTTGCAAACAAGTGGTTTGGAGTTCATTCCCACTGCACGGCACCTTGAGTTCGCGGCACCTTGAGTCTGCGGTACCTTGAGTTCGTTGCACCTTGAGTCCGCAGTACCTTGAGTCCTAACAAATGCTGTGTGAGTGGATTTGGTAGATAGCAAATGTGTGGAAGCCCGTCGTGTGTATGCATGCATGCATGTATGTATGTATGTATGTATGTATGTATGTATGTATGTTTGTATGTATGTATGTATGTATGTATGTATGTATGTATGTATGTATGTATTGTGTGTGTGTAGATATATATGTATATGTGCGTGCACGCGTGTGTGCTTGTTTGTGTGTGTATGTGTGTATAGATGTGTTCGTGTGTGTGTATTTGTGTTTGTCTCCTACAACTACCGCTTCACAACCGGTGTTTGTTTGCTTACATTCCAGCAACTTTGAAGTTCAGCAAAAGATACCGGTCGAATAGGCCCCAGACTTAAGAAAAGAAAAAAAAACAAAACAAAAGTATCTTGGCCGATTTATTTGATTAAACCAGTTTCGAGCACATCAATGTATCCAGCAGCATTAATTCTAAGACCATGTGGAAAAAGTGGGGCAGCATCACATGACCTTCGCTACTCACCACTCCTAAAACCTATTTCTTTATTGCCCACAAGGGGCTACACACAGAGAGGACAAACAAGGACAGACAAACGGATCAAGTCGATTATATCGACCCCAGTGCGTAACTGGTACTTATTTAATCGACCCCGAAAGAATGAAAGGCAAAGTCGACCTCGGTTGAATTTGAACTCAGAACGTAACGGCAGACGAAATACTGCTAAGTATTTCGCCCTGCGTGCTGACGTTTCTGATCACAGTTGCTGGAAATTTCGTGTACATCACTCTGGGTACTTCAGAAGGATCTGTACATAACCACCTGTTCTTTTGATCCTGGTCAAAGTTTTTTTCATCAGAGAATAACCAAAATCCTTGTTCATGGGGATTTTTCGCTTTGTTAAGTAACCGTTTTGGACGGATGAGACGGTTTTCTCGTGTCTTTGCAGACACAATTTAGCCTTTCTTTATTACATAGGGCTTGTATCGAATGTCACGATGTGCCACAGTTCTGATAGTCCACTTTGAGACCCGAAGTTCTATAGCAATGGACTTCATTGATCTTCTGGAGTTTTCATCGACAATGTTTTGAACATGTTGTATAAACTCCAGTGTCCTTTTAGTGTCTGAGCATTGTGAATATTTTCTTCTCTTTGATACAGGTGGAACATTACCATCACATGCCTCCATTTCCAACCAAGCTTTGTGTACAAATAATCTTACAACATTTAGAAAGTGGCTAATTTCTAAATCACTGTGGTTTGCATGTATAGCCACTATGATTTTATGTCTTTTCATTTCTTGAGCTAGCATGATATCTTGAAAGGGCTATCTGACAAAAAAAAAAAAAATGACACACTAAATAATTCAAAATGGTGATGAACTAAAAACGAAATGTCCTCAAATAACTCCTCGAATTCCGTATATATGTAATGGGCGGAGGCGCAATGGCCCAGTGGTTAGGGCAGCGGACTCGCGGTCGTAGGATCGTGGTTTCGATTCCCAGACCGGGCGTTGTGAGTGTTTATTGAGCGAAAACACCTAAAGTTCCACGAGGCTCCGGCAGGGGATGGTGGTGATCCCTGCTGTACTCTTTCGCCACAACTTTCTCTCACTCTTACTTCCTGTTTCTGTTGTACCTGTATTTCAAAGGGCCGGCCTTGTCACTCTCTGTGTCACGCTGAATATCCGCGAGAACTACGTTAAGGGTACACGTGTCTGTGGAGTGCTCAGCCACTTACACGTTAATTTCACGAGCAGGCTGTTCCATTGATCGGATCAACCGGAACCCTCGTCGTCGTAACCGACGGAGTGCTTCCATCCATATGTAATGACATTGTTCATTGTCTTCTGTAACAAAGAATTTCGCTTGCCATTTCTAGTCATTTAAGTAACCCCAATGAAGCAGTACCGTCTTAAGGTTTAAGCATGCTGGGCTGTTGCCTAAAGCTCTCACGGGTTTAGGGACCTAGTTTTGATCTATATGTGATAACTGCATTAGATACCAGTTTGTATCTTAAAATTGTTCTTTATTATCCGTCGTTTTAGTGTTGTACCATTTATCAAATTAGAGCTGTGTGTTATTAGTGTTAACAAATGAATATCAAACTCTCAGTTAAGTCTCGCGGTTACACGCAGCAATCCCGAGAGGGAAGGAGACTGACGGTCAGCCACGGAGGACGGTGTTACTTGTAAACAAGCACTGAACTGCCTATAAACTATTCGAGGCGACTCCTCTTGTTTGAAACCTATGTAATTCACCTTAAAGGTTCCGCGCATTGGTTTGTCCGGGAGCTTATGATGTCGCTAAGACGGCCCAGCAATGAGTCTCCTGTATCTATCTATCTATCTATCTATCTATCTATCTATCTATCTATCTATCTATCTATCTGTCTGTCTGTCTGTCTGTCTGTTTGTCTATCTATCTATCTATCTATCTATCTATCTATCTATCTATCTATCTATCTGTCTGTCTGTCTGTCTGTCTGTTTGTCTATCTATCTATCTATCTATCTATCTATCTATCTATCTATCTATCTATCTATCCATTTATTTATTTATTTATTTATTACCTCTGCTTTAGCGAGGGCGGAAGTATTGTTTTCAGTCGTATTTGTTTGTTTGTCCGTGGACAAGATATCTCAAGAACCACTGGATGGATTCGAATGAAACTTTCAGGGCTGTTTGGCTTCGTGACTGGCACGAACTGCTTAGATTTTGGGATCAATCTGGTACCGGACAAGGATTCTGGATTATTTTTCCTGGATTATTTTTGAGAGCAGTCGGGTTAATTTTTAGTATTGTCATTTGTGAGAGCAGCCGAGTTTATTTCAGATATTCTCATTTTAAAAATCATCTCCGGCTAATCGTTGAGAGGACGTTGGTGTTGCCTAGGCGGAGGTTTGCGCTCTCTGAATGCTCTTGTTTATTTATTTATTTTCGTCTGCCAATGCAGCTGAGTAAGAACGTTTGTGCGCGCGCATGTGTGTGCGATATTTTGTTTTAAAGGTAATTAATGTTTGAGAAAGCATGGAAGTTACTGACACGAGTGGAGGAAAAATAATATTGACCGAAGTCCAATTTATAACAAGCGATCGTTTATTCTTAAACAAAGAGGAAACAAACGGTCTGTGCTATATTATAAATGTTTCTCCACCTTGCAGTTAATGATTTTATTTATTGTCGATGTAAGCGGCCTGTATTCATTGTTGGTTTATTTTTACCAGAAGTACTGTTTGCTATCGACATTTCGTAGACACTTCATCATTCTCATTGTCACCACTAACAACATAATCAATATCGTATGTAGCAAACCAGTGAGGTAGCCTCTTGCTGTCGTTTCATCGGCAAGAAATAACAGACTATTCTCACTCATACCGAACCATAGCATTTTTCTAAAAAAAGGGATGGGGTGGATGACACCAGGCCCGTCGCCAGACTGATGCCTGGGGGGATGGAGTGCTTCAGAATATTCTGGGTGGGGACTAATTTGTAATAATAATACAGGTGGGTTTCGAAATAAATGTGTCGCTGTAAATTATTATCATTATGGACATTATTGTTTACAGCGATTTGCGTTGGACAAAACATTGCTAAAATTGCCAAGAAGGCTGAGGGTGTCTTGGCATCACTCACCAAGTCCTTTGTGAGCCACTCTCTGGCTATCTATTCGCGACTTTATATAGCTATGGTGCGACCTCACCTGGAATTTGCATCACCGGTCTGAAACCCCTATCTTGCCCAGGATATTAATCGTCTGGAAGCCGTTCAGCGACGCGCAACCAAGAGAATACCCTCCATCAGGCATTTGCCATATTCTGAACGCCTTACTTCCCTGAGCATGGATACATTGAAACTCCGACGTCTGGCAGCTGACTTGGCAGACACCCATAAAATTATCAACCATCTTACAAACAATAACTCTGAGCACTTTTTCAAACTCCACCCGTCTAACACCCTTGGACATGTTTACAAAGTCAGAAAACAGCACAGCTCCCATGACTTTAGGAAACATTTTTTCATGCTGAGAGTTGCTGAAGTATGGAACAATCTGCCGGCATCAGCTGTTAGTTGTCAGAGCACTGCATCCTTCAAAACTTCCATGCTTCCTGAGATTCGCTAACTCTACAGCTGATTTTCTCCCCTCCATACACATGCAAGCATGTATCTGACTCATACACTGTTCACTTCCCAGACATTTTTTCATTACTGCATATGCTTTATACGCACTTTTGACAAGTTGTGGTGCACCTGAGCACTGTACACAATAATTTCATTATATTATATATTATATTAAATCTGGAGGTGCACCATTGAAAATTGAGGTAGTAGTGCCGTCCAGTGCACCCCTTTAGCGATAGGCACGGGCGTCATGTTATGTAATGTAACCGTAGAAGCACCTAATGTACGGGTGAATGTACGATTATGCTTTTACTCGATGTGGATAGCAGTGTAGCCCCAGTGTGTGCTGCTCGTGGCAGCCCTCGGCTCATAAACAGGCTTATAAAGGTGACCCAAAAGCTCTGGAGGACCATTCCATCGTCCACGGCTAGCTGCTCTACTGGATCTCGGTTGCCTTCAATTTAAACAACAGAACCATCACTGTCCTTATTAGAAACGTTCTACAATCTCAAACGGTTCTGCCAGCGAGCAGCCTTTGGGTAATTAATGATGGCTTCAAATTTTGGCAGAAGGCCGACAGTTTAGGGGAAGGTAAGTCGATTATATCGACCTCAGGACTCAGCTGGTATTTGCTTTATCGACCTCAAGAGGATGAAAGGCAAAGTCAAACTCGACGGAATTTGAACTAACGATTCTCCCAGCTCGCTGCCGTACTGCCCTACCAATAATACTTTCTACTATAGGCACAAGGCTTGAAATTTGGGTGACGGGGATGATCGATTACATTGACCCCCAGTACTCAACTAGTACTTATTTTGTCTACCCCCGAAGGTAAAGTCGATCTCGGTGATATTTGAACTCAGAAAGTAAAGACGGACGAAATGCTACTAAGCATTTTGAAGAGCATGTTAACGATTCTGTTAGCTCGCCGTCTTACTGCTCTACTAATAATGATAATATAACAGAATTAAGGCGGCCAGCTGGCAGAATCGTTAGCACGGCGGGCAAAATACTTAGCGGTATT
Organism: Octopus sinensis; assembly: GCF_006345805.1. NCBI lineage: Eukaryota > Metazoa > Mollusca > Cephalopoda > Octopoda > Octopodidae > Octopus > Octopus sinensis. The sequence continues at coordinate 17,980,542 of NC_043003.1, forward strand.
TCGTCTGCCACTACGTTCTGAGTTCAAATTCTGCCGAGGTCGACTTTGCCTTTCATCCTTTCAGGGTCGATTAAATAAGTACCAGTTACGCACTGGGGTCGATGTAATCGACTTAATCCGTTTGTCTGTCCTTGTTTGTTCCCTCTGTGTTTAACCCCTTGTGGGTAGTAAAGAAATAGGTATTTCGCCTGTCTTTAAGTTCTGAGTTCAAATTCCACCGAGGTCGACTTTGCCTTTCATCCTTTCGAGGTCGATAAATTAATTACCAGTTGCGTATAGAGGTCGATCTAATCGACTGGCCCCCTTCCTAAAAATTTCGCGTCTTGTGCCTTGAGTAGAAAAGAATATAACATTGAGTATTATGGAGGAATACGAGTTAATGGAATTATCTACAATAATAATTAACCAGTTTTATATACATTTCCACCGAGGCACGCAATTAGGTACATAGATTTGAATATTCAGAATTATGACAAAATTTCCATATCTTTTCGTTTTCATATTCCTCTGACAGTGTAACTATTCTGAAAAACAAATCTATGTATGTGTGTATGTGTACAACATTTTGTATGTGTGTGCATACATATGCATGTATATATTTATGTATGTGTATATATGTATATAACATTATATATAAATACACACACACACGCGCGCGCGCGCGCGCACAATACTAGTTATTGAATTACAAAAATTTATTAAAAAGCAAATTTGGATTTTATTACTTTCAATTTTCATTTTCTTAAATTTTCCGTTCACATATATTTGTATTTATTGTACGCTTCTCTGTACACACACACACACACACACACACACACACACACACATATATATATATATATATATATATATATATACATCCATCCATCTGACCGTCCGTCCGTTCGTCCGTCCGTCCGTTCGTCCGTCCGTCCGTCCGTACGTATATATGTATGTATGTATGTATGTATGTATGCATGCATGCATGCATGCATGTATGTATGTATGTATGTATGTATGTATGTATGTATGTATGTAACATATCGTATAATTATAATATATGAGTCGATTTCTATTTAAATGTCGTACATATACAAATAGCGAAACACACCACACAATCACTTATGCGTTCTTTTCTCTTGTTCTTTTACTTGTTTCAATCATTTGACTGCGGCCATGCTGGAGCACCGCCTTTAGTCGAAAAAATCGACCCCAGGACTTAATCTTTGTAAGCCTAGTACATATTATATCGGTATCTTTTTGCCGAACTGCTAATTGGCGGGCACGTAAACACACCAACATCTATTGTCAAGCGATGGGAGTGGGTGGGAGCAAACACTGAGACTCACATACATATATTTATATACATATATACAAAGGGCTTCTGTCAGTTTCTGTCTATCAAATCCACTCATTCCGCCTACAAAATCCACATGGTCGGCCTGAGTCTATAGTAGAAGACTCTTGCCCAAGATGTCACGCAGTAGGACTGAACTCGGAACCATGTGGTTGGGAAGCAAGCTTCTTACCATACAGCTTCACACACACACACACATGAATTAAGGCTTCCATTGGTTTCATGTTAAGAAGAGTAGGAAAATATCTTAACGTCTTAACAATTTTTCAAGCCGATCACATGAAGATAAATGTTCGCCTTCATTTTGGAAACATTGTCGCTTCGTTTACGGGGTTTCTCGTAAATTCGCGTAAATAAAACAATGAAGCAATGAATCAAAAGACGTTACTGTTGAGTGGCATCTTTTGGATGTTTGTCTCCCTTGAATTTGTCTTTCGGGCAAATTTTTTGTGATCATTTGTTTGCATTATTTTGCCTAATTTTGTTTTTGCTCTGGGTATGTTGTTCTTATACTTGTGTGCTAAGGTAGCTTGTCATTGAGACATATTTCTTTTTTGTTTGAAATTCGTGTGCCCTGTGTGTTCACGTTCCGGAAAAGGGCTATCCTGGTAGGATTACCCTCGCGTATGTGTATTCTTCTTTGAAATATTTGAGTGTAAAATATTGTTTGTGTATGCAGGGAGAGAAGGTCTCATCTCTAATGTTTTGGATGTTACTGATGCTTGTATAAGGTTTAATTTTTCAGTAATACAGAGTTCACATTTTGTACCCAGTTTTCTGTATATTTTAGCTTCAGCAATAATTTCCCATTCTATCTGGGGTCTGCTTATTCCACTTTTTGTCAATGTCCATATCGTATTTGACATGGATGTAGTATGTTTTATGACATTTGTCTCTGAATGACGCCAGATGTGTATACATTTCCTTGAACGAGCTGACCGTCATTCCGATATGCGTCTCTGCCATTCCGCTGGGGTTCGTATATAGCAAATGCTATATACAGACACAAACTGTGAGTCGATAGCCAGCTAGAAAAGATGTTTTCCTGGGGCTGAAGCAACAGTAACATCGTCATTTATAGGACTGTGCCACGTTATGTTGGCATATAAACATTACTATATATATATATATATATATATATATATATAGACGAATAGGTAAATAAATGGAGTTAAACGAAGATATTATTAAAATTCTTTTACTTTCGACATATGTTTCGAAGACAATATGGTTTTATTCCAAAGGAATAAACGGTGTAAGATGCAATCTTCTCATCAGGAAAGAAAGAGAGCCTCTCTCAACAACAAGACATTATAACAATTACGATGTCTGCCTACATGATAAACAGAACGATATATATTCTGCCAGTCCATTGCCTTCGTAATGATGATAGCAATGCTTTTTACTATGGGCACAAGATCTGAAATTTGTGGGAGAGGGCTCGTCGATTATGTAGACACCAATACTCGACCCCGAAAGAACGAAAGGCAAAATCGACCTCAGCAGAATTTGAACTTGAAAAACATGAAGCCGGTAGAAATGCCGCTAAGTATTTTTTTTTCGGCATGTTAACAATTCTTATTTCACACACCAACTTTCTCACCTATATATATATATATATATATATATAATATGATATGATATATATATATATATATTATATATATATATATATATATATGTATATATATATATGTATATATATAATATATATAATATATATATAATATATGTATATATATATATGTATATATAATATATATATATAATATATATAATATATATATAATATTATATATATATATATATATATATAATACATACATATATATGTATATATATATTATATATATATATATATATACATACATACATATATATATAATATATATATATATATATTATATATATATATATATATATATAATATGATATGATATATATATATATATATATATAATACAAATAAGAAAATGGAGAAACAAATTTAGTTTGTTCATCAACTTTCAGATATTAGAATGCTGGATTATTTATTCCAGCATTCTAATATCCGAAAGTTGATGAACAAACTACATTTATTTCTCCATTTCCTTATTTGTATTATAAATTTACGGTAAAAATATTTCTTTACCTTCACCCATTTAATACAATAAATGAGTTAATTGCATTGCAATTAAAAACATTTATGTATTAAGAATCTGGGTTCTTTACCAACAGTATATTGGATAAATACTATCCCTTAGTGGGTTACACCCATAACCCCCTAACTTACATTGTGTTATATATATATATGAATTCTTTATTTTGTCTTTTCGTTTTAGTCTACTTTAAGTCAAACATAATTCTGAAAAGCGTTTAATACATATAATGTCTATAACATATTTGTAATATTTATAATATTATATAATGTAATTATTTGAAGCATTGACACAAGGCCTGCACTTTTGAAGTGGTTAGATCGATATCATTGGCTCCAGTTCTTGATTAATGGTTTTGGGCCTCGAAGAAGATTTATTGTCTGCTATCCAGACAAATGGTGCTGTACTAAACTAGATTGAGTACGCTGATTCCGAATTTAAACTCAAAATTGCTGTAGTACGTCAGGATTTTGAGTTATGCGTATAATTATATATTAATACCATATTAGAATCAGAAATAGTTAAATTCAAGGTAAATAATTATTATAATAGTATATTAGTAGGTGCAGGAGTGGCTGTGTGGTACGTAGCTTGTTTACCAACCACATGGTTTCGGGTTCAGTCCCAGTGTGGCACCTTGGGCAAGTGTCTTCTACTATAGCCTCGGGTAGAATTTGGTAGACGGAAGCTGAAAGAATCCCGTCGTATATATGTATGTGTGTGTGTGTGTGTATATATGTATGTATGTATGTATGTATGTATGTATGTATGTATGTATGTATGTATGTGTGTGTGTATGTATGTATGTGTGTGTATGTATGTGTGTATGTATGTATGTATGTTTATTTGTATGTATGTGTGTGTATATGTTTGTGAGTCTGTGTTTTCCCCCACCCCACCCCCATCGCTTGACAACCGATGCTGGTGTGTTTTCGTCCCCGTAACTTAGCGGTTCGGCAAAAGAGGCAGATAGAATAAGTACTAGGCTCACAAAGAATAAGTCCTGGGATCGATTTGCTCGACTAAAAGCAGTGCTCCAACATGGCGGCAGTCAAATGACTGAAACAAGTAAAAGAGTAACCATCTCATTTCATCTCAGCTTTTTCACCCATAAATTTCTAGTAAGGTCTTGGGGAAAGAGTCCTCAAGCTTGCCCTCTATCAGGTCCTATCAGAAGCAACGGTCTCCAGTTAACTCGGCTGGTTCCCCAAGCGTGACCAATTGAGCTCATGGATGTTATCCGACCATCTTGTTCACGGTCTACCCCTGGGTCTCCTGCCGATTGGTTTTACCCGTAAAATCTGTCCAGCGAGTATACACACACGCGTGCGAACACACACACCAAGAGCAAAGTCATACAGATTTGCATTATGAAAGAAATTAACCAGCATCCAATATTTCACAAACTTAAACAATATTTTGGCTCACAACGGAGATGCTGAAGTTGATATTCATTACAGAATTGAGAAAGTATCAGCAGTGTTGTCATCAACATGTTGTTAGATCCCTGTCGTTCGATGTTGAGAATTCAGAACTATCTGCTACCAAATTTACTTGCAAATGGATGAGAATCCAACAGACACGTGTAGCCTTAACTTAAATCATAGCTAATGAATCTCTGAGTTACAATGTGGCACACGACTATATGAATAGGAATTATAAATGAAATCTATCAGAGGGGCTTCTACATAGTTTTCATTTACTATAAGGTAGACGAAGAAGTCTATAGAGAATACCCTTTTCTTGAGCTGCTGTAAGCGAAATTGAACACGTGACCTTGTGACTGCGAGTCGCATTGAACACGTGATCTTGTGGCTGTGAGACGCATTGAACACGTGACCTTGTAGCTGCGATGCGAACTTCTTAAACATTCGGCCATGTTGTATAAGTGCAGTTATATTAATATTATATTAGATGCATACTAACTCTTCGATAGATATATTCTCAATTGCATACTCTATACACACATACAGATGCGAACAATATTCTGCAAATAAATGTATATTAAATGGGAAATGTAAGCAACTGGAAATGTTGGCAAATAAAGATGGTTTGGCTGAAATTTATTGCTAAGCGAAAATATTATTTTGTAAGAAACAAATATTGAATGAATTTCATTGATGACTATCCTTTGAAAAGTGCAATGGAACTTGAATCGAAAATATTAGTTATTAGAACAGCGCCATTGTAGGGTAATTGTTGAAAGTGAAGAAATTGCCTGTTTAAAGAAAGAAACCAAATTATATTGATAAACTCGAAGAAGTAATGAAATAGTAATGATAATAATAATGACTACAAATTTTGGCACAAAGCCAGAAAGTTCAGGATATGAGGTAAGTCGATTGCAAGGACCCCAGTGTTCAAATGGTACTTACTTTTTCGACCCCGAAGGGATGAAAGGCTAAGTCGACTTCGGTGGAATTTGAACTCAGCACGTAAAGACGGATGAAATATCGCGATGCATTTCGCTCACCTTGCTAACGATTATGCCAGTCTGTTGCCTTCGTAATGATGATAGTAATGCTTTCTACTTTCGGCACAAGACCTGAAATTTGTGGGAAAGGGCTCGTCGATTATGTAGACCCCAGTACTCGACCCCAAATGGACGAAAGGCAAAATCGACCTCAGCAGAATTTGAACTTAACACGTGAAGCCGGTGGAAATGCCGCTAAGTATTTTTTTTCGGCATGTTAACGATTCTTATTTCTTTACTGTCCACAAGGGCTACACACAGAGGGGACAAACAAGGACAGACAAACGGATTAAGTCAATTATATCGGCCCCAGTGCGTAACTGGTACTTATTTGGTCGACCCCGAAAGGATGAAAAGCAAAGTCGACCTCGGCGGAATTTGAACTCAGAACGTAGCGGCAGACGAAATACCGCTAAGCATTTCGACCGCGTGCTAACGTTTCTGCCAGCTCGCCGCCTTTTTTTAAGCATTTCGCCCAGGGTGCTAACGTTTCTGCCAGCTCGATGCCTTAAAATATATATTTCTTTACTACCCAAAAGGGGCTAAACACAGAGAGGACAAACAAGGATATACAAACGGATTAAGTCGATTACATCGACCCCAGTGCATAACTGATACTTATTTAATCGACCCCGAAAGGATGAAAGGCAAAGTCAACCTCGGCGGAATTTGAACTCAGAACGTAACGGCAGACGAAATACCGCTAAGCCTTTCGCCCGGCGTGCTAGAGATTCCGCCAGCCCATCACCTTAATTAAAAAGATATATTAAGCAAATTTAATTGACGAATGTCGCCTCAAAAGTGAAATGAACTTGAATCAAATCTATTAGTTATTGGCACAACGCATACTGGTTGCTGGAAGTGAAGAAATTACCTACTTCAAAGAAAGAAACCAAATTATATCCATGATATCAAAAAAAGCCATGCAATAATAATGTTGATAATAATAACAGTAAAAATATTTATAGATTTCTACATATGTATTGAGGGAACTGCAACCGATTGTGTCTTCTGTCGAGAAATCGTTATGACATCAAAGTGATTATCGCGGACAGAAATGACAACATTTTGATTGGCCATAATCGTTGGACCCACCCAGAATTCTGTACAGAAACTTAGCTCTTTTAATTACACACACACACACACACACGTATTTGTATATAAAAGGCAATTTGTTTAAATCTGTCAATACATACCGTTTAGCTAAAACCAATAGATATATTTGGCAGAACAGTATAGCATTAAAGCAAAACACTATTAACGAGTTACCAAGGTAACAGCAAATACATACATACATACATACATACATACATACATACATACATACATACATATTGATTGTTATAGTATACGCTATTATAGATCCATTTCAGCCGATCATATGAATTTCCATCATACAAATTAGATAATTAAGCGACTACCTAAGACTGCGTTTGTTTGGGTGGCTGGAATGGGAAATATGGTGACGACGATTCTCTGCAACTAGACGTTAGTAAGAGTCGCATCCGGTTGTAGATGCTGTCGAAAAACGGAACGAACCCGTTAAAGAATTTTGGAAAGGAATTCCCTCGAGAGATATGTCGTTTGCCTCCCAACACCGAAAAAAAAAAGGAGTAAAACCCGAATGAGTGGGGTTTGAGTGCGAGCAGTATAGGGTTTATTTGTGAACATAGATGGTGGTGGAAAGAAGAGAAAAGTAGCGTGCCTAATCTGAAAACTACGTGTGGATGTGTGTATATATATATATATTATATATATATATGGGCCTTCGTGTAAATTTGGGTGTGGTCAACCCATTGCTGAACTCTCAGTCTGTGGCAGTGGAGGGGGACAGATGGTGGAAGTTTTAATGCTTATAATAACGATGAAGTCGGCAGGTAAATCAATCTCATATCTCCTGTCATGTGGACATGCGTCCAAAACATCGCTTTTGCAGTTTGGGTAAGTGTTCGGTTGAAGAGTGTTCTTAGTATAGTTGAATGTTTTCTGGTTTTTTTACAGGTATCATGAAATATGTATATCTGCATTACTAATCCATTGTGAATCTCGTGTGTGTGTGTGTGTGTGTGTGTGTGTGTGTGTGTTGTGTGTGTGTGTGTGTGTGTGTGTGTGTGTGCGTGCGTGAGTGCGTGCGTATGTACGTATATATGGATATACGCGTGCATGTATATATATGTGTGTGTTGGAAGGTGCAGGAACAATGTAGAATAGGAGTAGCCGAATAGAAGAAGAGTTGAATAAAGCATTAGATTAAGGAACTCAAAATATATAAAGTAACATATAAAAGTGAAAATGAAGATGAAATGAAATGAAATAAACATCAAAAATCAAATAAAATAGATTTAAGACCCCATAACATATAATATAACAAGAGCACTCAGAGAGCGCAAACCTCTGTCAACGCAACACCAACGTCCTCTC